>NC_044996.1:136935371-137275935 GCF_008728515.1 Papio anubis
GTGTCATGGTGGTTTGCTGCACCTATTGACCCATCCTCTAAGTTCCCTCCCCTCAACCCCACTCCCAACAGGCCGTGGTGTGTGTTGCTCCCCTCTCTGTGTCTATGTGTTCTCAATGTTCAACTCCCACTTATGAGTGAGAACATGTGGTGTTTGGTTTTCTCTTCCTGTGTTAGTTTGCTGACGATGATGGCTTCTTATGTTTTCACATCATTTTCCTTCTCTGGACATCTGAGTCTTTGTTGAAATCTCCCCTTTTTGTAAGGACATTAATCGTATTGGATTATTCCCCACCTAATGACCTCATCTTAACTGACTTGCTGCAAAGACCCCATTTCCAAATAAGGTCATAATCATGGTACTGGGCATTAGGACTTCAACATCCTTTTGGTGGACACAAATCAATCTATAACATTTTATGGGGTTGCTTCACTTCAGCTCTGAAACTAAATTCAATCTTGCAGGAATGGTTATAAAAGCAAGAGAAAATTTATGGTCAATTATGATTCTAGTGCTAAATCAGCTTCAACATTCATCTTAGCAATTAAAATTACAATTCTAAAGAAGCTGATATTTTTATATTGAATATTTTCCATTTATGTGTTGAATGTTCTTTTGCAAGTAAAAATTATATCCAACTTTCAGAAAGATGTGCATAGTTTAGAGTTAGTCCCTTTCTGGATTAATTGTCTCTGCATGGAAAACACCTTAAAACATTTTACGGATTTTTTTGAGGGGAAATAAGGTCAGTTGTTTGCCTCCTGGAGTGGATAATAAATGGTTAAAAATCTGCTAAGAGCCATTAAAGCACCTTGCCTTTATATTTTGATCCTCAAATCAGATCATGTTGGCTGTCAAGTGATCTGAAATGCTGAATGGAATATTTGAAACTGGGACAGTCCCTGAATGTCAAGAGTGAGTGTCATCTTAATCTGAAGTCTTCAAACTCCTTCCTCAACCACATCTTCCAAATACAGGCAGTTTTGTAAAACAGGTATTTTACCCATATCTGCAATATCTAGTGATGTCAAATTCATACCACCATCATCAATTAACGTCACTGAGATACATATGGCACAGGAAAACATGTTGGCAATGAGCATACTGGGAATTTTCATCAGTTATTATTACAACACAGTTCAAGAAGAAAATTGGACAGACATGTCACTGTCATTTTAATCAGACCTGTATTCTTGACCATTTCATATCTGTAACAAGATGAGTAAAGTTTGTGTAATGGAGTTGAATTAAATTTTCTTTGGAGTCATGTTTGAGGAAATATCTAAGTTCCTAGAAGAAACTCAGATTAGAATATGTTCTTTCAAAATCTTTGGAAATTCTTCACATATACCTGGGTTCACCAATGTCCAAGACAGTAAGATGTGCAGTAAGTGTTACGTGTAGATTAAACAGATGTCAGAGCAAAACTTCAAGCATAATTGTAATTCTTCACTGTGTCAGGGCAATAGATATACATGTCCTGGAAGCCTCACACAGCCCAAGACTTTTTACTTCGAGCTTTAAACCAAGTACAGCTGTATCAGCTAGTCATTACCACAGTATTGCCACATAACAAAATGCCTGAAAGTTTATTTTAATAAATCAACAAACCCTTTTTTTCTTCTCAATCAAGTATCTGTGTATTGGTTGACTCAAGGTCACCTGGGCATGGCTGATGGGGTTTGGCTTGGCTGGAGCTGTAGGTTGGAATCATGTCTACTTTATGTGCCTCTCTTCTTCCTTAGTACAGCAAGCTATCTAGAATGGGTTCTTCTCATGGTAATAGCAGAACCATAGGAGAGATGAGTGGAAACATGTGTTGTCTTTTCAGGCCTGGACTCGACTAGCAAACCATCACCTCTGCCTTTGCTTCTCTGACCAAAGCAAGTAACTTTGCTGTGTGGGCAGAAAAATGGTCCCCCAATGATAGATCTGTCTCAATCCCCAGCAGCTGTTAATTGATATATTACCTTACATGGCAAAAGGGACTTTGCAGATGTGATTAGGTTAAGGACTTGAGATGGGAGATTATTCTGGATTACCTAAATGGGCAGGAAGATATGAGTGTGAAGGAGATATCATCGTGGAAGCAGAGGTCAGAGTAATGCCAGTGTTGGGGCTGGGGCATGAATCAAGTAATGAGGGCAGCCACTAAAAATTGAACAGCAAGGAACTGATTCTGCCCTAGACACTCCAGGAGGAGCAAAACATCCTGACTTTAGCCCTGAAAGAACGATTTGTAGACTTCTAACCAGCCCAATGTCACAAATAATCCCCCTACTTTCCCAAAATCCTAATGAGGACCAAGAAAGGACAGAGTTAGCAGTAACACTAATTTGCTGTTTAAGTTTCATCAGATTCCTTAGTCTTTCTGGACCTTATTTACCTTTTGTGTAAAAATGTGATGCTGTGATAAGTGACTAAGGTTTCTTACCATGGTAAGATTTTTGTGTTAGTCATGGTTCTCCAGAGCAACAGAACCAACAGCCTGTGTGTGTATATAGAAAGAGATTTAGTATAAGAAGTTGGCTCATGACATTATGAAGGCTTACAAATCCCAAGATTTGCAGGGCGAGTCCGCAAGCTGGAGACCCAGGAGAGCTGATGGTTTAGTTCCATTATGAGTCTGAAAGCCTAAGAAGAAGGAGAGTCAATGGTGTGGTTCCAGTCTGAAAGCTAGCAGGCTTGAGACCCAGGAAGAGCCAGTGCTTCAACATGAACCCTAAGACAGGGAAAAAAGCCAATGTCTCAGTTTGAAGGCACTCAGGCAGGAGGAATTTCCTCCTACTCAGGAGAGGATCAGCTCTTTTTGTTCTATTCAGGCCTTCAACTGATTGAATGAGGTCCATGGGTTTTGAATCTCATCCAAAACCCATCTCACAAAGAATAATCTTTAACCAAATATCTGGGCACCTCATGGCGCAGTCAAGTTGACACATAAAATTAACCACTACAATTTTAAACTGAAGTTTTAGAATAGCCTTTGAACTCAATCCAGTCCAACTGGTGACCCATCCATAAGCCTACTGTCTATACCTCCATAGCAATGGGTCTTTGATTTGCACAAGAATCTACATGGAAAATAGTGGCATGATGTTCAGCATTAACCATTGATGGCATGGAAATTCATACCAAGGAAGGAGAATTCTTAGGACTTAAAATTAGAGGCTGCGATCCAATTTGAGTATCATACCATTTATTGCTTGAATACTGAATGCATAAAATTAGATCATTGTAGGAATTGGCAGGGGTGGTATTTTTTCTATCCACTTCCATCCTGGCCCGTGCCTAATTTGCCCTAACTATCTATCTTTTTATGCAGCTGCACAATCTCTCTTCATTGAAACAGGCACAGCCTTTCTCTGTGTTTGCTGCAACTGGGCTATTCCTCATGATTTAGTCAACTGCCCATGGAATCCCAATTTGCTTCTGGCCTCTTTGGCTCACTCTGTGCATGTCACACAAGTATTTAAGTAACTGTGATAAATTCAAGTCAACACATCAAAAATAGAAAGGAAAAGAGGACTTGAAAGAAAAGAATGAAGCAGGGGGAGGAAGAACTATAAAAAGACGGAATAAAAATACAAGAAAAGCAGCTACCAAATTGCAGAAGATGGGGAAGAGAAAGCATCTAACATCTCAGTAGAAGGGAGAAATAAAATGCAGGCAGGCAGATAAAAGTGGAAAAGTATAAAGAAAATTTAAAAAAGGAACGGAAAGGGAAGATAAGAAGATAAGCCAAAATGAGATGGTTAAAAATAGAATGATCATTGCCTTTTAGAAGATAGTCTAGGGAGTCTAGGAAAACAACCCCTTCTTCTAACTTTCCAGCCTGACAGTGCTCTGTGCAATGTTTCTGCCGGCCTGAGCACCCTTTCTACAGTTAAATATGATTAAGAGGATTTGGGGGAAACAGAAGATTCTGAAACAACTCATGTGTGCATCTGTAGCTCTGAGGTTAACACATTTCCAATTATTTCAAAATAACAGAGAAAATACAGATAGGAGATGTCAATGTTATCAGCCACATTAATGTGTATTTGATAAATATCATGACCTCAAACAAGTATGCTAAAACAATTCTGTTTTTCAGATTTATGGGTTCATATGTAAACATTTCCAAAATGATCAACCAACTAAAAAAAAAAAAAAAAGAAAAAAAGCCTTCCACAAGCTTTTTATTCACCTTCTGGTGTAGGTAAGGACAGTAAGTAAGAACACACATACACACAAACACACACACAACAAGCAGACACCACCACCACCAACAAAAACCTAGAAATTCAATTGGAAGTGTATGATGTGACTTTTAGTCCTTGTTTCTTCTTGTCAGTCAGGTTTTTCCTCAAAGTAGGAAAGCCTATTTAAGAGTCTTCTTAAAGTCTATTTTCTTCCAAAGATTCACCATACAAGTGGAGACCTGTAGACTCCTAGATCTAATGTGCACTCCAGTTTGCCAATCTAACAGAAGGACAAACACTTGGAATGCCATGCAACAATGTCTCCGGATCACTTGCAAGTGGACGCCCAGAACTTCAGAAAAGTCAGAGACAAACTGAGTCACCTCAGGCAACACTGTGAATGTAGAATTAAATGTTTTTTTTTTTGTTGTTGTTGTTTTTTTTTTTTTTAAGAGGTAGGAAATGGATGCATGATAAAATGTCTTGATTTTGGTCAGAACAAGCAAACCTTCCGCATTTCTTCACCTTTAAAAAGTGAGCTCAGAGAAAATCCTCAAGTGAGAGAAGAGTGAATCTAGCATTTTCAAGACTCTTAGGAGGTCAAGGGCCCTAAAGAGAAAGAGGTGAATGCATCTAAAATCACAGATGAGAGAACTGAGGTTAGGACATTAGTATCATATCCAAGACAAAGTAGCTAGGCAAAAAAGCCAGAGTGCCACATGGGTTTGTCTAACTCCAAGAATGTTACTCCTGTGTACTATTTTCCCAGGGATATCATAGCCCAATAAGCCTAGGTGTTTCTGGAAATGAGAAGCTGTGACTTAACCATACCAAATCTATTTATGCTTGATGATTTGAAAAAAAAATTGATTTTTAGTTTTACATTAAAATTACCATGCATATTTCATTTAAAAATAGGCCAAAAACCAAAGTTAAAACAGAAGCCTGCCTACTGATGGCCCCAATTCATGCACGAGTTAAGCTATTTCAAACCACATCCTCAGTTCTTCCCAAAAGTTTGCATTCATTTTCTCATATCTGTTTTTCTCCCTCTAAGCTGTATGTTACCTGAGGGCAAAAATTGAGCTTTCATCTTCACAACTCCTCAAGAATTAGGAAACCTGTGCACTCAGTAAATGCTTGTTAAATTTACTTTACAAACAACAAAATACACCACTGAAGTATGTGAGTTTTTAGACTGTTTAATTACATGTAATTCTTTACCTTCACTGCATGCAAGAAGTTACCTCCATCTTGTCAGAAGGCTATCTCTAGGAAAGCAGAGGGCTAATTCTTTCTGTTCAGTTTTCATTCTTCTTTTCTTCACTCTGCGACATGGCTGGTTTTCTCTACATTTCTAGTTGGTTTAGGTTTGTAGACTGCCATCCTTGAGCCATGCAGCTCCCCTAGGTTTGTACCTTACCTTACCATGAGTTGAAGTAAAATGCAGCACTGACATAGCTATGAGAAGAGTCCAACTGCCACATCAATAGGATACAGATGAATTATTTTAGCTTTTTTCTTTTGCTAGCTTGTTGAAGTTTCTGCCCAGTATACCTTTTAATATCCCTTACAGAAAGTTCCATGCAAAGAATTCCACTAGATTTAGTCCCAAGGAAATTGAAGGACAATTTTTCTTGTATTGTAAAATAAGAGAGAGCTTTGTTCTGTATTTTGTTTTGACATGGCTACTAGAAAGCCCAAAGGTACCTTCTCTGATCAATGATGGCAACAATAACATCATTGTGTAGCTTTTGTTCGTTTGGCCTAGTTTCAATGATCCAGAGTTTATAGTAAATATGTCAGAATAGTAGCTACATTTATATGGAGTTCATTACTTGGTAGGCACTAAATGTTTTGCATTTATTAACCTATTTAATTCCTACAGCAACCAATTCGAAAGTGTTATTATTATTATTATTATTATCCCCATTACAGAGATGGGGAAACTGATAATGAGAAAGTGTAAATTTACTTTTCCTAGGCATTTAGGACATGCCAAGGAATTAGCTGTGTAAAATCTTAGCAACCATTCTCATATGTTTGGAGTTTTTACATAGCAATTATCCTCAAACTTTCTGGAAACAGACTCACCCCCACCCAGTACAATAGTAGTGGAATTAGGGAACTGAGGCACAGAGGGGTTCAGTAAGTTGACTAAGCTCACAAAGCCACAGAGAGTGGGGCTTGCATTTGACTCTAAGGACTCTGCCTCCAATAGGCTATTGAAGTTTCCTGATCTAATATAGGGGGTGGTGTTCAGGGTTTTGACGGAGTTCAGGGTTGGTGTTTTTGAGGAAAGAAGTGGAAAAAGAAAGTTTGGTGATGACAGTGGCTTGTACTGCACTTATTAATCAGCTGGAATAAAAGCAGGAGTGTGCAAATGTCCAAAATGTCCTTAGTCAGTTTAATTCCGGAAAACTTTATCGCTGACCCTTGAATGCCGATTGATTTCTTTCTCAGCTTTTTGGACAGAGTTGCTTGTTTTGCTGCCAAAAGAAAGAGGACAAGGCTTTTTAGGGACAATGTATCCTCATTCTCTCCTTCCCCGAGAGTAACATCAGAAGACTTAAAGTGATCTGGTGCCTCTGAGCTACTGTTTTCTGATTGATATTGTGTGCTGCGGGGAACTTCTAATTGGAATTCAAAGGATATCAGAAGGCAGATAAGATAAATCTTTGCATGCTACTTTTTTTATTCCATAGGGATTGTATTTTTTAGTGTGGTGTATTTATAATGCTGCAGCTGCCCTGAAGTAGGAATATTTTTCCAGGCAGTCAGGAAAAACTCGATGTACTCTAAAAGCAATTTTTAAAAGTACCCACTCCTCTATAAAACACATTGAACGCTGATTTTTTTTTTTTTTTACAAAGATGATAGCTAATTGCATTTTGGTCTATTCCATGACATTTCTCATCACAGCTGGGTCTCCCTTGATTACTTTAATTACACAGTGGATAAGTAAAGGTCATTTCATTTCAATCACATTTATTAATCACCCACATTTTCTCCTCATTAACATTTTCTCTATTTACATGAAGTGAAGCTCCTAAGTGATTCTATCAGAGCTATTAAGATGTTAATGTCAAGTCTGGCCGCAGTAAAGTACTCAATGAAGGGGGTTTTTGTTCCCCCTCCTAAACTGTGTTTGTTTTCATTTGGTGAGTATTAATAATTGAGACCAGGAATAATTCTAGGTCTAATGGGGCACAGATTACTGGTTACCTGTGGGAAATTCATTTATTTTTTCCTTTTGGAGAGGGTTCCACTGAGAGATGATGCCCTGGTGGGACCAAAATGGGGATTTTTCTGGACAATTCTGTAGGTCCTTTGATGAGCACTCACCCTTTGAAGGGTATAAACACTAAATTTACATCTTTGAAATACTAAATATGTTTCCTTAATATGTAACTAGACCAACAGGTATCAGTTAAAAAGAATTCACATTTTGGATGCTGTACATGCAGGCTTACTATGTAGTTACCTTGGAGACACACACACACACACACGCACAAATTGTGGCAGGCCGCTTCTAAGGTGGCCTCCAGGGATCCTCCTCACCTGTTGGTATTGCAAAAAAAAAAAAAAAAAAAAAATTGCCCCAGACACTTGCTAGAAACAGCAAGGAAGGCCTTATGTAAGACTATTGCAATATGGGTCAAGACAATTGTAATAGGGGAGAGAAACTGAACTCAACTCTGAAGAAACAAGAAGTGGACTCCTTGGCCAGGTGAGATGGCTCATGTCTGTAATCCCAGCAACTCGCGAGGCTGAGGTGGGAAGATCATTTTAGGCCAGGAGTTCAAGATCAGCCTGGGCAACAGTGAGACCTTGTCTCTTGCGGTGGTGTACCTATAGGCCCAGTTACTTGGGAGGCTGAGGCAGGATGATCCAGGAGTGTCAGGACGATCCAGGAGTGTGAGGCTGCAGTGAGCTATGATCACACCACTGCACTCCAGTCTGGGCAACAGAGTAAGACCCCGTTCCTGAAAAAAAAGATAAAAAGAAAAAAGAAAAGTGGAAGAGACTTTAAGTGCTGGGAAAAAGCTTTAGAGGATTTTAGAGGGGTGGTTGCCCGATATGATGGGACATCCATGTTTGCTAACTGGTAGGACTCGCCCACAGAAACTGAGAGATAGTTACTCTTCCTCCTTTGATGGTTATATTTCAAAGGTGTGGCTCCTAGGTTCTTGAGAAAGACATTCCTTGGTTGTAAAATCAGCACGGGGCTGGAACAAGATTTAAATCTCAAAGGGGTAGAGAAAGAATTTGCATTTATGATTTCCCAAAGAAAGAGGGGCAAGGAGGTATGATGGTCTGAATATTTGTATCCCCCGCAAAATCCATGTTGAAGATGAATCTCCAATGCAATATTATTAAGAGGTAGGGTCTTTTGGGAGGTGATTAAGACATGAGGGCACAGTCCTCCTGAATGGGATTAGTGCCCTTATAAAAGGGGCACAAGGGAACATGTTTGCCCTTCCACCATGTGACATACAGAAATTGTGAGATAATGTTTGTTGCCTTGGTAACTAAGTTTCATGGTATTCGTTATGTAACAGATGACTAGCACAGGTATACACAATGCATGCAGACACATGAACACACATCTACATATCAAATCATACAAATACCAAATACTGTATACAATAAATATTGCATGTTAATGTATGTGTATGTGTGAGAGAGACATCTAAGAAAAAAACTACATTCCCTAGTGGAAGGTGTAAAATCTTTGCCTGTTTAGCCTCTAACCTGCCTCTTACCAGCACGCTCAAATCATGCTCAGCTTTCCTTGTGTCTAGACATGGTGGTTCCTTGCCTTCCTTAAACATCTCACTCCTCCTTGACCCTGCATCTCTGTCACAGTTGTTTTCTGTGTTGGCATGGATTTTTTACTCTGAGGCCATAATTCATGCAATTCATATTTTAAAAGATGTCTCAAATGTCAAAATGTATTCACTCATTTATTCTTATTCACTAATTTATTCTTTTATTCAGTAATTCAATGTTTACTGAACTGGAGAGCAAAATAATAAGCAGGTCAATGGGAAACCTTTGGGCGTTTTAAACAGGTATGTGGCATAATCTGGAGTGTCTTATTACATTGCTTTGAATGCTATGTGGAGAGAGTATTTGGGTAGGGAAGAGGGACAGGAGAAGAAGTCAAGGAATTCGTTGAGATCATCCCAAGTGAGAATGAGAGTGTCTTGCACTAGGATTGCCGCAGTTATAGTTTGCAGAGAAACTGAATAGTCTTGTGATGTATTTTAGAGGTTGGATGTATAAGAATTTTATATAGATTGAACATTAATATAAGCCTAAATTGAGAAGAGGGCTGAAAACTGAGTCCTCAATCAATCAGCATTTAAAAGTTTGGTACAGAAAAATAGTAAAAAAAATAAAGTGAAGAAACCACCTGTGCAGCCAGAGGAGCACCAGGAAGTTGTAGGATATCAGCAACCAAGAGAAGAAAACGTTTCAAAAAAAAGGAGAAAAAATCAGCTGCGTGAGATGCTGCAGAGAGTTTGAGCAGCATGGGCTAAGGAGAGTGACCATTTGATTGGGAGTATCAATCACTAATGACATTTAAAGGCATATTTTCAGGAATCCATAGAAACAGAAGCCACTTTCAAAGGGTTAAAAAATGAGTGGTACATACACAAATTAAAGTAAGACAGTGATAATCAATAGATGGGGAAAAGGGGATTTGATAATATTCAAGTGAGAGGTAGGTTAACACTATTTAGCAACTCGTGATAAAAAGAATTTTAAAAATCCAATAAAGACTACCTACCACAAATACTCATCAAGCATTGTAATTTATGAAAATATTTTAGAAAAGGTAATTTGAAAGTCAAAAATAATGCAAAGTTATTCATTGTCACCAATATTATTCAAACATTGTACTGGGAGCTCTAGCTAAAGCAGTAAGACAAGAACAAAAGTGAAAAATGATGAGGAAAACTTGTCATTATTTGTAGCTGTAAAATATCTTGCACAGTAAACCCAGTGGATACTCAGATCAAGTGTCTACATTATTAAGAAATTCAACAATGTCTCTGGATAAAGATCAACACATAGAAAGCTCTAGTGGTCTGTTACATCATCATTAGACAAAGTTGTAAATGTAAAAGGAAAATGATCTCATTTACTGTAACAACAAAGTATCTCAAGTACCTAGGGATACACCTAATAAAGGAGGTTTAAATTCTATATACATAAAAGCTATAAAATAAAATTAAATGACATAGAAAGACCCAATAAAAGAAATGACATAAATTGTTTGATAGGTAGACTTGCTAATAATGATATTGATTATCCAGAAAGCAATGAATATACACAAAGGGCATCCAGTAAAAGTCCTAACAAGTTTTGCTTTGTTGGTATTTGGAAAACATTTAAATTTATGAATAATAATAATTTTCTGCAAATACCAAAATAATCTTGAAAATTCTGAACAAAGAACATAAAGGGGTTCCTTCATAACTTAAAATCAAGATGTACTACAAAGTGCTACAATAAAATCATAGAATGAGGAGTTCAGAAGCTGATCCACAAATATACGCCCTTGCATATATTTGAATTCAGTAAAAAATAAATTTCTATCTCATAGCATAGACAGGGATAGATTAAGACCTAAAGACAAAAAACAGAGCTTTGAAAACATTTGGATAAAAATGGCTAATATTTTATAGTTTCAGGGTAAGAAGTAAATTTTAAAAGTCATATGTAAAAATGAAACTCATAAACAAAAGATTGATAAATATGTTTGTATCAAAATCTAAAATGTCTTCATTATATGAGTCACCACACATTTAAAAGTTAAAGGTGCATATCAGAATAGATGAAGATCTGTCTATCATCTATCTATCTATCTATCTATCTATCTATCTATCTATCTATCTATCTAATCTATATATCATCTGTCATAATCATCTATCTATCTATATCAGACCAAGATATTATTGTTTAAAATATAAAAATCTAACAAGCCAATTGGAAAAAAGACAAAAAGATCAAAAGAAAAATGAATAAAGGTTTTGGATGAAAAATTCACCAACATATGTAAATTAGTACTAACAACAATTGTATGCAATAGCAACAACAGTTTGAATTTGGGACATGCATGTATTTGGGAAAATGCAAATTGAAATAAAAATAAGATACACTTTTGTATTCATCCTGATTGGCAAAATTTCTAAATCTGACCATACTGTATTGACAAGGACAGTATGTGTGAGTAGTTTACAAATATTTGGTAAAGTGGCAAATGTACCTTCTCTATGTCCCAGCAGTTTCACGCCTACGATATGCCCTACAGAAGCTGACATATATAAAGATTCATCCGAGGAGGAAATGTCTGAGAAGTACATTGGATTTCAAAGTAGATGGAGTCCATAATCTTTGCCCTCATCATGTCTGGCTTATGCATCCAACAAAGAATTTATCATGTTCTGCAATTATTTGCTGATATGTATAACAAGAGGCTCACTTTGAAGTTTGGGTCAAAACTCACAGAGGACAGATGTCAGACACCCAAGTTAGGGGTGAAACCCAAGGGCACATTTTCAAAGTAGATGATGAACTCATGCAAAGATTATGAAATCCTTCTTTAAGAAAAAGGTGACATATGAAAATTTTATGGTTAGAAATTTTTTTTAAAAAAATGCTTTGTTTTTGTCTTTCTGTATTTAAAATAAAACCTTTAAAGTAAGAGGACTTCCTCACTCAAAGTGATGACTTTATCAGTAGCTATAGGCCTTTCTTTACTGTAGGACAACCTTCCAGTTTCCATGCTTGTGTTGTTGCTGTTGTACAAATTCATGCAATTAAAAAATGTTGCCATAATTGGTGGTTAGCCAACTAATAATCTTCCAATGTGTGTCTATGGGGAAGCAAGGTATTATGTAGAAAAAAAATTTGAAGGTTAACTGCAAAACAGCCTGTTTTACTCACCACTGAATCTTCAGTAAAGTATTTGTGGAATAAAGTTCTCAATTGTCCTCTCTCCAAAGTTGTTTTCTAGCTACCCACCTCCATATGTCATTGATACAACTACGTAAATCAAAAGAGCAAACTTTCTGAGGATAAAGCATAGTCGGTTTCAGCTGACATGATGTGTTAGCTACTTAGACCCACAACGTGTTGGTTTTATACACAGAGACTGTACATTTCTTCTTACCTGAGATAGTGCCGGTTTATGTCTTTGGCTCCAATAATTTTCCCTTTTAATAATACAAAAGGCCAGGTCTGAGCAATAAATTATATGGTTATCCTTTAGAAATTAACAACAACAACACTTGCCAGCATTTATTAACTACTTTCTTTTTGCCAAGTACGGTTGCTAAGCAAATAACTCATTTAATCTTTTATAATCCTATTATGAGAACCTTTAGAGATCAAGAATATGAGACTTAGGCACATAACTTGTTCAAAGTCACAGTTCTATTCTGTATGTATAAGGAATGCAATTTTGTAACATATGTCAAAGAATATGTACTTCACACTATTTTCCAAATAGCTGTTATTTCTGTTCTAACAGTAATTATTTTAAAAGTTGGTATTGTTTTAAGGTTCCTTTTACTATTCCCATAAATGCAATTTTGGTGCATTTCAATACAAATATTTTAAATAAGTTTAACATACTATTAATTTACATATAGAATATATTTAAGATATTATTAATAAAATAATACAAATATTTAAAATAAATTTAAGATATGCCTGGAAATGCACCACAGTCTTGGATCCTTAATGAGTACAAAATAGACCCTATAGCTGGAATCACAAGACGTCTTGAATTACAGAGAAGTCTTATAAGCATGTGTCTGATTTAATTCCCCAGCATTGAATTCAGGAATGTATGTGGACCAGGCTGTGCTTGCCGAGAGAATCAGAGGATGATAAATACAGACTTTGTGCATGCTGGAGAAGTAGGTACTCCTACTTCTCAAGGGACCCTCCCTCACAGGGCCATCATGCACAGCTATGCCCTGGGCAGACTACCCCTTCCTTGCCCATCCCTCCCTTCCCTGTGGATTTACAAGCACATTACCTGTGCTGATAGCTCTGCTGTGTATTCTGGCTGCACTGACATCTCTCTGTTCTTTTAAAATAGTAACCCCAGTTGTATTCACTTGAATTTATTTCTGTTGAGACATTCCATTGCATCCAAGCCATCTTTAGTCAATACAGTGCTTGTGCAATAAGATTATGCCCTGTAGCCAATGCTGTCAGTGCATCGTTCATATCACTGGAACTTTAGCCACTTCATTTTGCCAATAACTTCCAGAATCATGGAAAGCTTATCTGCCTGTGTGCCCTGGGCCCCAAAGTGCTGGGTAACTGACGCTCGCCTGTGCAGTTTTCCGTGGATGAGTGCTGCAAGTTGGTATACAATACCCCGACTTCCTTGCTACTTCAGTGAGATGATTCTAGAACTTGTACCTTGCATTATTCTCTACATTTGCCTGTGAGGTTTAGCACCAGTTGCTTCCCATGGTAGCTGGCTTAATAGGGCCCCTTCCCGGTTTCACTTCCCCTCTTCCCCACCAGGGGGCCTGCACCTCCAAATATACCACGGAGGTTCAGGATCTGTTTGTGAGAGCCCCACTTTAAACAGGTCCATCTCTGATCCCTTCGGGCAGTCTGTTTATTTCTCTAGTAGCACCTAGCTCAATTGTGATGGTGCAGTTATTTGTGTATTTCACATCTGTCTCCTTTGCTATGTGGTAGGTGTCCTGGATGAAGTACCTTGTGTCTGTCTAGTTCACATAAGGCTTGGCAAATGTAGATGCACAATAAATACTTATTTTAAAGATTCATCAATGAATTTAGTGAAAGCTGTGTTCACTAAATCCCAATGGGCACAACCTATGAGCTCAAAGACTAAATGAGCCCTGAGAAAACAAATCAGAAACAGAAGGTGGCAAACCAAGGTATTAATATTTCCCATTCTTGGGAGAGGGAGACAATCACAAAAAAAAAGTCTTTAGAATGAAGGCTTCAGGAGGAAAGAATAAATGAGAACCATCAGGCTCCCTGCTTCTGAGTCGCATTATTGCATTCTTTTTGCTGACTCTCACCTGAAGATTTGCCCATGAATCTAAGGGGAATGCGCTGAAACCCAAAGTAAACCCACAGCTAGAAAAAGTGCTGCAGTGGTGGCTCACATGGCCAGCTTAAAAACCCCGGTGTCATTGCTTTTAGGAGACTTAGGATCCTTCCAGAAAAACTTTAGGAAAAATCCAGAGACTGGGATCCCTTCTTATGAAAGATACCTAGGCTCTGAAAACAAAAGATAAGGATTAAGTTTAAAAAATTATCTTAATAGACAAACATTTTACTCAATGCTTGAGAGATTTTAATTAGCTTCCTTTATCGGTGGCTGTTTTCTTAGCCAACTTTTATTATTGCTAATAATATTATTATTAAAACTCGAATTTGGCCGGGCGCGGTGGCTCACGCCTGTAATCCCAGCACTTTAGGAGGCCGAGACGGGCGGATCACAAGGTCAGGAGATCGAGACCATCCTGGCTAACACGGTGAAACCCCGTCTCTACTAAAAATAGAAAAAAAAATTAGCCGGGCGCAGTGGCGGGCGCCTGTAGTCCCAGCTACTCGGGAGGCTGAGGCAGGAGAATGGCGTAAACCCGGGAGGCGGAGCTTGCAGTGAGCCGAGATTGTGCCACTGCACTCCAGCCTGGGCGACAGAGCAAGACTCCGTCTCAAAAAAAAAACAAAAAACAAAAAAAAAAACCTCGAATTTATTTTCTATATACTTGCCTGTCAAGTGGATTAACCATAATTTGTTCAGTGATATCTTTATTTTCTATGTTTAGGTTATTTCTAATTCTTTGCTATCATTAGTAATATTCTGAGATAAGTCTCTGTGCTTAATATTTTTTGTTTTTGGATTATTTTCTTAAGGAAAGATACTAAAAAAATTTGCTCCTTATTAACACAACTTTTACTCCAGTTCTTCCCTAAGCTTCAAGACCCAGTCTGACCTTCCAAAGCCATGATCTTCTAGAGAAACCCCATTGCACTTGGGTAATAGTTAGGTGAAGATTTCTTCAACTAGCATGTTCTGTGCTGTCTCCCAGCTTGGGGGGCTGGTCAAGGTCTTGGAGATCTTCACCTAGGATGTATCCACGCTTTCAAATCCATGCCCTCATTCCATTTTGCATTCAATAAATGGACCCAGATTCCAACTCTTGTCTACCTTTTGCCCTGATTTTACCTCACATACAAGGGCTAGGTTTTTGAACCAAGCCTTCAGCCTGACCTCCTCTAGTGTCCTTATAGGGTCCTTATTGCAGTTGCATCTCCATATTGACAGCTGAGCTCTATACCTGGATACTGGACGCAGGTCCAACACGATGACCCCTTCCTTTCCTTGAAGGCCCAAATCTGAGGTTATACATGTGTCCTCAAGAGAAGGAAGACTTGTTTGCAGAGCACCTAAGAAAATAAATTTTTGAGGGAATACTTTTACACTGTTGGTGGGAATGTAAATTAGTACAACCACTATGGAAACCAGTATGGAGATTCCTTAGAGAACTAAAAGTAGAACTACCATTCTATCCAGCAATGTCACTACTGGGTATCTACCCAAAGGAAAAGAAGTCGTTATATGAAAAAGACACTTGCACACGCATGTTTATAGCAGTAAAATTCACAATTGCAAAGATGTGGAACAAACCTAAGTGCCCATCAACAAATGAGTAGATAAAGAAAATGCAGTATATATATACCATGGAATACTACCCAATCATAAAAAGGAACGAAATAGTGTCTTTTGCAGCCACTTGGATGGAACTGGAGATCATTATTGTAAGTGAAGTAACTCAGGGATGACAAACCAAATGTTGTATGTTCTCTCTTATAAGTGAGAGCTAAACTATGATGATGCAAATGCCCGAGAATAATATAATGGACTTTGGGGACCCAGGGGAGAAGGTTGGGAGAGTGTGAGGGATAAAAGACTACATATTGGGTACAGTGTACACTGCTTGGATGACATGTGCACTAAAATCTCAGAAATCACTGCTAAGGAGTTATCCATGTAACCCAAAACCACCTGTATCCCAAAAACTATTGAAATAAAAATAAAAATTCAAGACAATAATAAAAATAAATAAAAGCAGAAAATAAACTTTTCGTAGGTGAATTTCAATTTTTTAAAATCGAGTGCTGCCTTAGTCTGTTGGTGCTGCTGGAACAAAATACTTGAAATTGGATAATTTACAAAGAAGAAATGTGCATTTCCTCACAGTTCTGGAGGCCAGGAAATCAAAGATCAAGGCACTGACAGATTCAGTTGTCTGATGAGGGCGACTCTGTGCTTCCAAGATGGTGCCTTGTCACTGCATCCTGCAGAGGGCACAAATGCTGTGTTTTTATGTGGTGGAAGGGAAAAAGGAACCAATGCTAATTCCCTCCAGAGCCCTTCTATAAGGTTGTCTTATGAGGATCCACCCTCGTGGCTCAATCACATCCTAAAGGCCCACTGCTTAACCATATGACATTGACTGTGAATTTTAGAGGACACATTCAGGCCATAGTAGGTACCCAGTGTTTAAAACGTAAATTAAGTGTCCCATTTAATTTTATTGGAATGAATTGGGGAAGATAGGTTAATAAAATAGTCAGTGTATATAGTATATATGATATCTGAGAGTCCACATGATCAATTCTATTTACGTAATCAAAATAAGCGTAGAGAAATAATTTTTTACCAGGTCTTAGAGATATGAATTATTTATATTTTTTAGAATTCAAAATTGACATTTGTGTATTTACTGTAACAATAGAAGGTATAGAGTAAACACGTAGCCACAGATTTTATTTCCTAAAGTGGTGGTAGCATTAATTATTTTGTATATATGTATACTCAGAAAATTCAAAATTTGCTTTTTGCTTTTGAACTGAACAGAAAATGACCAAGACGGCTCATTGTGAAATCGTTTAATAAGCCAAGATCACTCTACAACTCTTCGTTGAGGTACTGTGTAAACAAAGGCATTGTGTCATGCCAGCTGGTTGCCATGGCTACCTGATTTTTAATATGCCTTTAAATAACGTATAGTTCAATATTCTTGGAAAGTTAGACAAGAGACAATTTTCACCCTTAATGAACATCATGATTAATTAGAGCTGGCCGATAGAATTGGGACCAAAACGAATTTGGGGCATATGCTGTGCTTTAAAATAAACATTTGTTTCATGTCTGGGAAAAGAAGGCTGTGTTTGCTAACGAAGCATATAGGTGTATAGACGCCAGGCAGGCCACGGCACTCATCGTGTCCTTCTTCACCATGACTTTATGTGGGTCGGAGGAACCCTGAAACAGTGCTCAACATGTGTCCCAGGGTGAGCCTGCTCAGGGAGAAAAAGAAACACAGGAAACACTCGGTGTCTATGTTTCTAGCTATATCTGTCTATGTCTATACCCACTTCTAGATCTATTTCTAAAACTTTATTTTTCCTTGTCTGTGACTGTGACTATAACTTCAACTATACTTACATTTACACCTACACCTATACTGTCTTAGTTTGTCCAGGCTGTTATAACAACATGTCATAGACTAGGTGACTTATAAGCAACAGACATTTATTGCTTACAGTTCTGGAGGCCATGAGTCTAAGATCAAGGCACCAGCAGATTTGGTGTCTGGTGAGGCCCCACTTATTGGCTCATAAACGGCACCTTCTCCCTGTGTTCTCAAGTGGTGGAAGGGGCGAGGGAGCTCTCTAGGGGGTCCCTTTTATAAGGGCACTCATTCCATTCATGGGGCTGTACTCTCATGATCTCATCACCCTCCAAGAGCCCCCCCTCCTAATATCATAACCTTAGGGGTTAGGATTTCAACACTTAAATTTTGGGGAGGTTCACAAACCTTCAGGCCATAGCATACACCTATACCTACATTTAACATTATATTTTTAACTACATGTATGTTTGCATCTACCTCTACCCATGCACCTAAACCTATGGCTATGTCAATGCCTACAGCTACAATTGTAACTATTCATACATCTCCATCTACTAACCTATCTATAACTATACCTGCACCTTCACTTCTTCACTTGTACCTATATTGTGTACATCTTAGTCTATATTTCGGTATCCTCATCCATGTTCTAGATGAACTTCCCTGAGCTGTGAGGCTGGCCTAAGGGAATTACAAACAATGTATACGTCATGTGTCATGAACCAAGGCTTCCCAAGCCCATCTACTCCACCCCTTCTCCCTCCTACTCCCTGATCTGCCGCCATTTTCCAGAGCCTCATCTCATGCCATCACTAGGAATTCAGGATCCCTTTTCGGTCTTCCTTAGAGAGAGCAGAGAATCCTCCCCTCTCCATTCTCAGCCTCATAATAGTCTCTCTGGAGCCACACATTGGCCCACAGAGGCTAAAATTACCCATGCCAATATGCAAAGTTGCTCAACCCCTTGATATTCTGCATTTCTCCATTTGAGAATAGCATTTAGGCTTTCCCTTTACATATCCAAATGGTCCATTCAGATATTTTGTTTCCCTGATATGGAAACTCTATCCTTCTCCAAAAATGAAGTTTGCCTCTCCTGAAGAATAAAGAAAAATGCCAACAGCTGTTTATCTACTTCTAATGATTGAGCTTCCAGGAATATTGGGGTCTGGCCTTAGAAAGAAATATATAATATTTTCCATTGCTCCTAGTAAAACGTCATCAAAATGTTCTCTAATTTAAATCCACTCTTGGGGTACATCCTGGATGCAGTCAGGCAGGGCTTTCAGAAATGGAATCATGGGCTGGGTGCAGTGGCTCATACCTGTAATTCCAGCACTTTGGGAGGCCAAAGAGATTCTTAGCCCCACCTCAGATCTACTGTATTTGTCCATTTTCACACTGCTGATAAAGACATGCCCGAGACTGGGTAATTCATAAAGAAAAAGAGGTTTAATGGACTCAAAGTTCCACGTGGCTGGGGAGGTCTCACAATCATGGCAGAAAGTGAAAGGCATGTCTTACACGGTGACAGACAAGATAGAATGAGAACGAAGCAAAAGGGGTTTCCCCTTATAAAGCCATCAGATCTCATGAGACTTACTCATTACCATGAGAACAGTAAGGGGGAAACTGCCCCCATGATTTAATTATCTCCCACCAGTTTCCTCTCACAGCATGTGGGAATTAGGGAAGCTTCAATTCAAGATGAGATCTGGGTGGGGACACAGCCAAGCCATATCACCTACTTAATCGCAAACTCTGGGAGTGGGATCTGATAACCTGTCCATTTAACAAGCTCTCCCTGTGATTCTGATGCTGAACTCAGGTTTTCAAAGTGCTGACCTCAGCTATAAGCTCCTTAAGGACAAAGATTTTAATTTACTCCTGATGCAGCAATAATATATGGCAGGTAGTAGTTTTGTAACAGGGACTATACTGTAAAAATATTCCATTTTTTCCCTCTTTGATTCTCTTTTTCATTTTTGAGCAGTCTTTCCTGGAGCTCTCTCAGGGGGATCCTCTGTTTGGGTAGGGATGAGGGCGTGTGTGAAGGTTCATTCTCTTATAGAAGAAAGGGAAGGAGTGGTATCAGGGTAATGTTAGGTTTTAGGGGTTCGCAACTAGAAAGTAGCCTTGTGACCCAGACAATAAAAACTCCTAATTCCTTATTTACATATTTAGTATTTCAAGAACTGTGCTTGGTGAGCCAGATCATAGAGCTTTATGCCAGGAAGAAATATCTAAGGAAATGGAAAAGCAGGAGGGGGCTCATGGTATTTTAGAAAGGGGCACAATGAGGGAGATTGAGAAAAACATCTATCTTGGCCTCCTATTGCTGCTATAACGAATTCTCTCACTTGGTGGCTTAAAACAACACAAGCTTATTATCTTGCAGTTCTGGAGGTCAGACGTCTGGAATGGGTCTCACTGGGCTACAATCAAGGGCTATGTTCTTTCTAGACATTTAGAGGACAATCCATTCCCTTGTCTTTTCTAATTTCTAGGGGCTGCCTGCATTACTTACTTCTTGGCTCCCTTGTTCCATTTTCAAAGTCAGTAGCATGGCGTCTTCCCATTTCTCTGTCTCTCTCTGGCCTCTGCTTTCATCCTCACATCTCCATCTCTCATTCTCACCCTTCTGCCTCTCTCCACAAGGACCCTTGTGACGACATTGGGCTCACCTGGACAACCCAGGGTCATCTTCCCATTATAAGAGCTTCACTTAATCACATCTGCAAAGTCCCTTTGTTGTGTAAGGTGACATAGTCTTAGGTTTTGGGGATTAGGATATGAATATCTTGGCAGGGGGGCATTATTCAGCTTACCTAGCACCCCTGCTGCATTCAGCTGCAAGAGGTCTGGTGCAGATGTGACTGTAGAGCACAAAGTGCCTGGGCCCTCGATCATATGCAGTCCTTGAGTTAGAGTAGCATGTCCTCAGATATGCTGCTGATTTTACAAAGAAAGGACTATGCCTATCTGATAGTTTTCTACTTTATTAAGCATGGCATAGTTGTAGTATAACAGTCTCTGCATGTTTGTAATGCAGTCCTCTCAATTGCTTCTTAATTTTTCAGTTTGTGAAGAAAGCACACCTAGAGCACAGTGTCACTCAAAACTATAATGATAATACAAAACTATGCAGCCATCATTAATCCATGTTAGTTCTTCACCAATGTTTCTTAAAACACCAGCTATTGAAAAAAGATATTTCTTTCTAAGTGACAGGGAAGACCAGACTGCTAAGTTACCTTTTGTCATGGAGGTGTGATACTTGGTAAGGGATCTCATTCCAAATGCACCTGCCTGACACCATTGGACAGCTCAGCCCACTCTGCAACTCTTGGATCTCCCACTGGTGCGTGGGAATGGAGGAGTTAAACTGTGGTGATGCAGGGTGGTGGGCAGATGACTCTTAACTCATCTCCTCTAACTGTATGAACATTGAGAAGTGGGAGACTGGGAACAACTCTAGAGGAAATTGCTTTTGAGTATCTTGGGAGCGTCTTTCAGAAAACGCTAACCTCAAAGATATCTTTTCCAGCCTAGGGCCAATGGATTACATAAACTCCTTTCCACCACAGTGCCAACAAAGCATTTTCAGAAGTAATTATGTAGCTGAGTTCACAGGCCAAAATAGAATATTTTACAATATGTTTTTCAGAATTGTCAGACTTTCTTCAGTTCCTGAATCTGCTGTAATTAGGATGGAGGTGTTTGGTGTTGTGTTGACGAAACTTGGGTATGTGAGGTAG
The DNA here is from genome assembly GCF_008728515.1 of Papio anubis. NCBI lineage: Eukaryota > Metazoa > Chordata > Mammalia > Primates > Cercopithecidae > Papio > Papio anubis. The sequence continues at coordinate 136,956,810 of NC_044996.1, forward strand.
AACTATGAGAATCTGTAAGCAGAATGAGCAACTAGGTCTTTCAAGGAGCATAGCAGCCCCAGTAACAAAAGTCATTTAGAGCCAGATGGAATATAAGCAAATCAGAGAACCCAACAGAATCAGTACAGGAGGTTAGGCCAAGCTGGTCATGGTTGTATTTCCATAGCCTGCCAGATGTGCCTCCACCCTTCTCCATCTTCTCTGTACCCTCAGAAAATGACTCCAGTGGACTGCATCTGTGGGCCTTGGCTAGCTGACTTCCTGTTGGCTTCTAGGAGGAGATTGGCAGGAGGCAAGAGACTGCCTTTGGAACACAGGTGCTGCATGGATCTGGTAATCACTTCTATCCACAGCCACTTCACCTCTGGACGTAGAAACTGTTTACCAGAGGTCCTAGCCCCAGGGAACTTCAACATCCCTCTCCAGTATCTTTGCACGTAGTCAGATAGTCAGTACATTAGACTCTCCGTGGCATTGTTTTCTTCTGGTGGGATTTTTCTACATTATTTTATTTTCTTCTCTTATCTGCTTTATAAAATCTGTAGAAACTACTTTACAGTGTAAACTCTATTCTTTTCAACTTACTATTTTTTTTAACAAACTCTTCACATGAAAGAACTTTCAGATGAAAGATGACAGCTGTGTTACTGAAGCAGAGTGATCCTCCAGGTACTCGTAGTCAATAGTCAGGTAAATGACTCCCAAGGATAATAGTCCTGGAGCAGGACCTAATTCCTGAGTGAGAACCGCCTGACTGCTACCCTAGATACAGTAAGGAGTGGGGGTGAAATGTCCCATGTCCTGTGGCGGAGAGAGTTGCTTTCAAAATTTTTCTGACTTCCTTGCCTGTGCAAAGTTCAACAAGTATAAGAACAGAATTGCTTGTCTATAAAATGGAGACAAAAATTCATTCCTCATAGGGCAGCTGTGAAGATTAAAGAAGATTAGAGGTGTCATCATTTTCTTCCTCTTGTCTTTCTCCGCCTCCCTTCTCCCCTTTTCTCTTCTTCCTCTCTTCTTCCTCCTCCACATCCTCCTCCACCTCTTCTTCTTCTTCCTCTCCTCCTTTTCATTCTCCTTTTCCTCCTCCTCTTCCTCTCCTCCTCCTCCTCCACATCCTCCTCCACCTCTTCTTCTTCCTCTCATCCTTCTCGTTCTCCTTTTCCTCCCCCTCTTCCTCCCCTGATACTCTAATAAAGCAGTTTGTTGATTTGCTCTTCATTTGAGAAAAATAATATAACCTTATTTTGAATCTGTTTTTAGATCCACATCAAAACAATACCTTTGGAATCAGTGTAATTGCTTGTATTATATACTATAGAGTTTTTATCTTAGATCAATGCATCTCATTATTCCTTTGCTTTTTTTTTCCAGAAAAGTTAACCCTCTTATCTAATACAGGAACATCTACTTTGCCAGGATGGCACCATATTTATCTTATCAGAGTCTCTGAAAAATTTTTACCGTATGCCCTTTAGAAATTATTCAAGTCATTCCATTTTTGTAGTCACTTTTGTTAAAACTTTGGACATAGCCAAATTGTTCTGCTTCTGGAAAGCATCCTGGAAAATATTTTTTTCTTCTGGGTGCTTACTAGTGACTCAAACCCGAAGTTCTGGTAGAATTTAAAAATCCTTATAGGCTGAATAACACTCCTTGTCTTGTGCTTGGTTCTTAAGCATAAATAACTCAGGGTTCAAACTGTGTGCAGAGGTGTTCTCAAATGGGGATAATGAGTTGTAATAATACAAGCAAGCCAATCTCTGTGGTGTCCATAGTTAGCAGGTTGACCAACTCCTCCTGGTTTTAAAACCTTCTCAGTCTGGTACAAACTGGAGTCGTTGGCCATCCTACCTATTGAAAACACACTAAACACATTTCTGACTTCAAGATTTATGATGCAACTAAAACAAGAGGCAAGAAAAGGCAAAGTAGGTGAGGTGGGGGTCCTTACTCTATTCCAAGCTTCATTATCTTCAGGGGAGGACATTATTTTTTAAACATCAAGGGAATGGTGTATTTTTACAATGTATCAAAATAGAGCATATGTGCACATCATTAAATTTCATGAGTAGGCTATTTGCATTTCCCAAATTCTCACTTTGTATCAGGTTGACAGGTATGCAAATGGGAAAAAGACATGAAAACATATTTCAAGTTGTTGATAAGTCTTCTTAGCGTTACACTGGGGTAGACTAATGGTAATTCATGTAGAGGAAATGAACTGTCTCCATGGCGAATGGCAGCCAGCTGAGCAGAATGCTTGCATTTCAGGTGCTGCCATGTTAGGGATCTTTTGTGATTTAAAAATTTTTTTAAAGTTTCCATTTCTCTATGAAGAGTTTCCTTAGGCTACTTATATTAATAATGAGCTGCACAGTGACATCTAGTGTAGGAAGCAGAGAAAAATTACAGAGAGAACGCATAGGTTAGTCACCATCTCATGCAATTTCCGAAAGAACATAATGAATAATACTGAGAAACAAGTCTCTTTTGCTGAACGACCATTCCTTTCCTTAATTAGCACTAATGAACAACCTCATGGATATATGCTCAGTTAGGACATCTAACCATAGCAGGGGTTGGAGGTGGGCAGTGGGGGCAGCGGGGACAATCTCCACTGATGCTATAAAGTTTAAATCTATCATATAGCTGAGGCATTTTCCATCCTGGAGTTCTCTTTCAAAGAACAAATGTCTGATGGGGAACAGAAAGGGAAGATTGTTGTGTGAACTCACATGTCTATGGTGTTTCTGACCACCACAGACAGTAGTGATTCACAGCTGAGTGTGTTGGATAGGAGTCGATTAATCTTTGGGGGATGCCACTATCTGTATAGGGCTGGCGGACGTGAGAAGCACAAAAGGAAATGCAGGAGTATCTTGCAAGGTATGACGCACAGGGAAATGGGGAGCAGAAAGAGAGGCATTGCCAACACAAATTTTACTCACTTCATAATTTTGATCTAGGGTCAGCATAACTCAGCCTTGTTTAGTATGAGTCATCCCCAGTGTGAGTATTATTTTGGTGAACATAACACACCAAAACCATTTAAGAAGTACCTAACTTACATGCAGCCTTGCAAATGCAACCTAATATCCTGTTTTCCAGAGTTTACAAAGTTAATGGGCAACAGTCCATTTTTTCACAGCTCTCCTGTCTGACCTCTGCACTCTGACCCGCCAGCCCTTATTCTGCTGCTCAGCACAGCAGTGTGTTCCCATCACAAGGCCTTTGCACTTACTGCTCCCGTCACGTGGGGTGCTGGCCCTGCTGGTTTCATATGCCTGCACTCAAGTCACCATTCTGGTCTTTGCTCAGACTATCCTGCAGAAAAGCCCGTGTGATCAGCACTGGAGGTACAGTACCCATCCCTTTCACAGGAGCATGCATTGTTTATTTTTTAACACTTTACTGAAATACTCTACTTTATGTGTCTGCTCATTAAAAATACTAATAATGTGATAGGTCCAAGTCATTGAAATACCTCCTTTCCTGCAAAGCAAAAAGATTGTTGAAAGTGTCTGTTGGTTCTTTTTAACTGAGTATGATAGAAGAGTCAAGGTAGAGAAGGGACAAGATACTTTCCAAGCAGAATTTTAAAAGACAATATAGGGGCCAGGCTTCATTTGGAAAATAAATCTGTTTTTCATCTCCAGTACTATAGTCTAGATGTTTGTCCCCCAAATCCTGTGTTGAGATTTGATCCCAATGTTGTTGTTGAGGCCTATTGGGAGTTGTTTGAGTCATGGGGTAGAACCCTCATGAATAGATTAGTGCCCTCAGTGGTTGGGGGAGGATGACTTCTCATTCTATTAGTTCCCATGGGAACTGATTGTTACAAACAGCCTGGCACTTCTCTCCTCTCTCTGTCTCTGTCTTGCTTCCTCTGTTGCTGTGTGATCTCTGCACATGAGTAGAAGCATCCTGAAACCCTCACCAGATGCCCAGTGATCCAGCCAGCAGAATCGTAAGCCAAGTAAACCTCTTTTCTTTATAAATTACCCAGTTTCAGGTATTCTTTTATAGCAACACAAAACAAACTAAGACATCCAGCTTCTTCAACTAGTAACAGATTTTCAAAAAAAAAAAAAAAAAAAAGGAAAAGAAATAGTGGCCTGGCAATAAAAATAAAATCAAGACTGTGTTTCTAGGAAACTTTGTTAAAATCACTGAAAGATTTAATGTGCTGCAGAATAAATTAGACTCTTTCAGCTAGACAAAAGAATTTCTAAGAATCTTAAGAACATTGCTATTAACAATTTTACTCTCACAAGCATTTGCAATTAGTGTCTTGGTGCAGAAATACCAAAGTTCCTTTTCTGGGGTATGATACCCCATGGAGGGGCAGGAGGTGAAGTGGAATAGCTGGGATGGGTACACTGTAGAGTATACACAAACTCAATTTGCTGGGTAACATCAAATCACTTTCCAAGTCATTTTTGCCCCTACCAACACGTTATGGGAATTTCTATGACTTCACATCCTCACCCATAGATGATGCTGATAGACTTCTTAACTTTTCATACTCTATTGGGCATAAAATGATGGCTCATTGTAAATTTAAACTGCATTTTGCATTTTGTTTTTCTGTTTATTAATGAAACTCGGCACTTTTTCTTTGGCTTATTGGCCATTTGTGTCTTCTATTTTGTGGACTACCTTGTCACCTACTCCACAATTAGGATTTGTTAATTGATCTCCATGCTGTGTACATGCAAATATTTGTCTGTATTTATTGTCCTCATCATACTTTGGGCACTGGTCATGCTACCCCTGTGAGAAAAGAAGGGAAAGGAAAGGAAAAATAAGAAAAGAAGAAAACATCCATATAAGTTTTTAGTAAGTATGTCATGCATGACTCAGGAAATCTATCACAAATTTTATTGGAATTACACTGAATCTGTAGACCAATTTGGTGAGAATTGACAGATCTATGATATTAAGTTTTCTAATGAAGAACATATTGTTTTGTCCCTAAATTATGTTCTTCAGTGTTTTTCACCATCTGTCTGTAATTTTCTACATAAAGAATATATAGGGTTTCCTCCATAAATCTGTTAATGGAGTAGATTAGATTAACTAACATTCTAACTTTGAAGCACCCTTGATATTGATGTGTTACCTTTCATTATATATTGCTGATAAGTTTTTAAAATATTGTATTTAAAATTTTTGCACCTGTGTTCACGAGCGATTTTGGATAACACTTTTAAAGCAGTTGTATTGAGATATTACCCATATACAACATTAGTCGTCCATTTAAAGTGTACAAGGTGGCCAAGCACAGTGGCTTGTATCTGTAATCCCAGTGCTTTGGGAGCCCATGGCAGGAGATTTGCTTAAGGCCAGGAGTTCAATGTTACAGTAAGTTATCATTCCATCACCACACTCCAACCTGGGGGACAGAGAGAGACCCTGTCCCTAAAAAGTAATAATAATAAATAATAACTTGCAAAAATAAAATGTACAGTGCAATAGTTGTTAGTGCATTCACAGTTACTCAAGCCTTACTCTAATCAATTTTAGAGCATTTTCCTCACCCGCAAAATAAACCTTATACCCACTAGCAGTCACCATCTTCTCAATGCCTGGCAACCACTATTTTGCTATCTCTGTGGATTTATCTGTTCTTGATATTTCACATAAATGGGCTCATAGATGCTAATTTTTTCAATATTTTTTTTGCTTTAGGTACCAAGGTTATCTTAGCCTGATGTAGTTTGTTAGTGTGTTGTCCTTATTTTTCACTAAAAGGTATTTTATAAGATTGAAATATTTGTTCTTTAAATAGTCAGAGAAAGTCATCTATATAATTGTTGTGACTACTGTCTCTTTGTGGGAAGATTTTTAACCATTAATGGTTATGGGATAATTCTTATATTCAAGGTAAGAATATCTATCCATTTAATTGGCTTCATTAATAGACTTATGGAGGAAACCCTATATACATCTATCAATAAATGCAGAAAAAATTAATAATCTATGATCTTAAAAAGCATCCTCTGAAAAAACTAGGAATGGAGTAGGCTATCCTTAAGTTGATAAATAGCTTTAAAAGGGTTGTAGCGAAAGTCATAGTCAAAAAATCTTCCTTTCAAATCACAAGGGGAAAAGAAGAAGCCTGCTACCATGTCTACCAAACTATAGTATCTGGTATCTATCATAGCCAGCAGAAAAATAAAGAGAAAAAAATAAAATCTAAAAGATGGAAAGAAACAAACAATTGTCACTTAATGATAGGGATATGTTCTAAGAAATGCATTGCTAGATGGTGATTTCATCATTGTGGGAACATCACAGAGTGACTTACACAAATCTAGACAGTATACCCTACTATGCACCTATGCTGGATAGCACAGCCTATTGCTCCTAGGCTGCAAACCTGGACAGCATGTGACTATACTGAATACTGTTGGCAATTGTAACACAGAGGTAAGTATTATGTATCTAAACACGTCTAAAACATAGAGAAGGTATAGTAAATAAAAAATTTTTAAATCTTGTGCAACCACTATTGTATATGTGGCCCATTGTTGACTGAAAAGTCATTATGTGATGCATGACTGTATTCGTAAATGATAAATTATCTATAGAGGAAAAACTAGAGAATCTAAGAAAATATTAAAATGAATAAGACAATTTAGCAGAGTGTCAAAAAAAGAACAATATGTATAAATTGCATTTCTATGCACCAGCAATAAAGGTTACTTAACCACAAATACATAGCACATAATAATTATCAAAAAATGATATGCAATAATTTTCTGCACATACTTTTATAAGATAAGTGAAGAATTAAAAACACAGGACACTATTAATTAAAATATTGGCTTAAGGTTTTATAGGCTTCACCAATAATGTGTCTTCAAATCTGAAAGTGTACAAATGAGAATTTAAGGTTTAGGAATTTTGGGAGACTATTTCCTGCTTTCCCTCACTCTACTAAAGCCGGGTCAGACACACACACTTATCACCCTCATCTGCATGCTTTCCTCCCTGAGGTTCCTGTCCTTAGAGGCCCAGGTTTTATGCAGAAGTCTCAAAACTGATTTTCCTCCCAGCTTGGTCACAGCTTTGCCATCCTATTCTGGGTACTGAGAACACTGGCTTAAGGCCAGCAGGATGCAGCAGCGGTTCTCAGTGACCCTGGCTCCAGCCTGGCTTACGTTTCCCTGGTGATGCTCTCTTGTTGTTCCTGGCCTCCAGCAGTCTCCCTTACTTTATTATCATGCAGTATTTATTCTAATGATATTTAAAAATACATTTACCCAGAATACATAGATGATTTTTACCAAAAGTGGTCTCTGGAAATGGAAGTCCCTTATTTTGGTTTAAGTTATACAAATTTGCTTTCTTTATTTGACAATTGAAAATGTCTTTTTTTCTTTTTTTAAGACAGGGTCTCACTCTGTCACCCAGGCTGGAATGACAGACTGATAGGCAGACTCACACAACCTTCTTGCCTTTCCCTGAGGAGTTGACTCCAATTGTCCTACACATTCCTTCCCTATGGTATAGAAGGCTTGGGTCTCAGTGGTAATGGCCTGGGATCCACCATCTCCTCTTGTGGCCACCTGAGACATGGCTTCTGTTCATAAGTCCCTATTAAATGTTTCTTTAAGAGAAAATGGATATGTCAGCCTCTTTCTTCCGCCTGTCGGCTCCCTCAGACTTGTAGGTAGGTTTCACGTTCTGCTCACTGCAGAACAAGGGGGACACAGGCATTCAGTCTGTAACAACCAATACAGATGTCTGGATAGTTACATGACACTAGCCATGTATATATCCTGGCAACATGATATCCATAAAAGCCTGCCTGACTCCAGTTTTAATGAGGAAGCCTTGTCTAGGTCAGTAGGTATAGTGGAGACTCTTAGGATGGCCCTAGTGATCTCTACTCCTGATACTCACACCCTGTGGAATCCCTTCCCCAGGAGTGTGGGTGGAACCTGTGACTTGTGTCTAACCAATAGAATATGGCAAGGTTGGTGTTTGTCATTGCCATGGTTGCATTACGCTGGACTCTGACCTCCACCTTGGGAAGAGATTCTCCCACCTGCCGGCTTTGATAAAGTGAGTAGCCACGTTGGGGGACTTGGATGGCCAGCAACTAAGGGCGGCCCATAGGAGTTGAGGGTGGCTTCTGGCCAACAGCTGGCAAGAAAAGGAAGCCGTCAGTACTCTCACAAGGAACTGAATTCTTACAACCACCATGTGATCTTGGAAGCAGATCCTTCCCCAGTTGAACATTAGTTGAGACCCTATCTCTGACTGACTCCTTAATTGCAGCCTCCAGAGAAAGCTTGAAAAGAGGACCCAGCTAACTGTGCCCAGGCTTATGACCTACAGAAACTGGGAAGTAATAAGCGTGTGTTGTTTTAAGGTGCTAAATTTGTACTATGTAGATAAGTAATACAAGAAGCGAACGGGTTATGGAGAGTGTCCAAACAGAATCCTTTACTGCAAGTGAGGACATTTAGGGGATACAATATTTGGGTAATTGAATCTAAATTACAATACTTTTGAGCGACACCTAACACCGGCAGTTCTACATAAAGTAAAGCTCCTGACCATGGTAACAGTATGGAAACTCCCACTGCCGAAATCTTTATTAGCAGTCCACAGCATCATGGGTCTTGAAAGAGTCCCCCAAAGTTAATCTGTCTTATCTGCAGATTTGAGCCAGATTAATATCTAAACCATTACTCTTTATCACTCCCTTCATGGCTTCTCAGTAATGTCTGATAATGAGTTTCAATCTTTGCAAGGCTAGTGAGGGAAATTAATGGAGGCAATTAGAAAAGGTTGACGGGGAAGGTGAGTTAATCTGGTTAAGACTGAAGACTCGACATGAAACCAGAAAATCACTCAAGTTCCTTTCCCTTCTTCTCTTCTCTTCTCTCTCCTCTCATTTGACAAATGCTTACTGAGGTCCCTCAGTGTGGCAGGTATTAGGCACTAAGTTAGAACAAGACCTATGTCTTACATGTCTTATTTAATAAATGACACACGGGTCTTATTCACTGACCCATGTCCTGAAAGATCTCATTTCCAAGACAGGGGTGGGGGCGGACACATAATCAAATAATTGTTATAACCAGATAAGTGCTGATAAAATCATGGACAAAGCACTAGAGGTGGCCAGAATTAGGCTGAATATGTCTCCCTATTTTTCTTTCTTTCATACCAAGACTTATAGGGAAGAGAGTAGAGAGGTAATATTCACAAATACTCCAGTTAGAAAATTTTAATGCATAGTGTGGAATTGTGTCTCCCAAAAAGCAATGTTCACGTCCTAACTCCTGGTACATGTGTCTTACTTAGAAAGAGCGTCTTTGCAGACACAGTCATGCTAAGATGAGGTAATTAAAATGTGCCGCAATCCAATGGCTGGTGTATGTAATTGATGAGGGTCATTTAGCCACAGAGACACAAAGGGAGAATGCCATGGACAGTGGAGGTAGAGTGTGAATCAAAGCAGTTTCAAACCAAGGGATGCCAAAGATTGATGGTCACTTCCAGGAGCTGGAAAAGGCAAGAAAGGAGTCTTCCTGTAGAGCCTTCAGAGGCAACATGGTCCCACTGACACCTTAATTTTGGACTCCTAGCCTCCAGAGCTACAAGACAATACATTTCTGTTGTTTGAAGCCACCCAATTTGTGGCCTTTTTTTATGGCAGTCCTAGGAAGCTCATCCACATGGTCAAGTCACATTGACTTGGCTCAGGGTGAGGGATTCAGGACATCCTCTATGAAAAAGCAAAACAGTTGGAACCCAGGAAATGCAGTTGTGAGCTGTTTTCATTAAAAGGCAACAGGATTGTAGAGTCTGTGGGGGCATTGCTTATGTTCAGCTGGGAGCATTTGCGAAGCACTGGCTGTATGCCATGGGACACAGTTGGAAGCATGTCCACCAGGCAGCCTCTATCTTGAACTTGATAATCTTGTAAGCCATGGACAACGTAGTTTCTCAGAGAGAGGCACAGGCTAAGTGCTATCAGCAAACTGAACAGACTCCCCAAAAGCAAAAAATGAATGATTACGATTTATCATGTATATTGTGTTTAACCACCCCCCCCCCAAAAAAAAAAAAAAAAAAAAAACCTAAAGGAAGCTCTTCCTGTATTTTTGACACCTTTGTGATTCTGGAAAGATTGCTTTACTCCACAACAATGAACACTTGGTTCTCCAGCGCTGGCTTGATTCTGCAACTTCCAGCTCCCTTGAGCACTCATCTGTGCCCTGTTGAGAATGGCAATGGCTTTGCTCACAGCGAGTGGCAGCTCCACAGCACAGTTCACATCAGAAACCTGGCAGCATCCGTGGTGAGCATCTTCCTTGTTACTGACATTCCTTCTCCAAGCCCTGCCAACTTTACCTTCTGAATATTCTTCAAGTACACCCAAGTCTTTCATCTGCGCTCTGATCTCTCGGGGACAATGTGCAGTTTCTTCCTGCCTGGACAATGAGCAGAAAGCATGAAAACATTCGGCCCTCCAGCCCCTGTCCCCATACAGCTAGAAAGGTCATTTTCAACATGCCGGATGAGTCATGTTCCACCTCCACTTCCCCACCCCGTCCTTGATAGTCTTACTGTTGGTTTCTATTGCTCTTGGGATAGATTAGCTCCCTGTCATTAACTCTAAGCTCCAGCTCTGAGCACCTCTTCTGCCTGGCCTTACGTGGGGCAGGATCTGCGTTTTAGTGCACTCTTGTATCTCTAAGTCAAGAGCAGTTTTTGTTGAAAGAAATAAGAGAAAAAAATTTTGAACTGTTATTCAAAATAATAATTGAGTTCCCAGTTCATGGACTTTATTTTCTAGCAGGATGGAATTCTTAATTCCTTTGTGGTTCTGTATTCTGTGTCTTATCTTTCTCATAGCAAGCTTTAGGATGAAATGATCTCTCCTCCTTTCTCTAGAGGTGCAATGAAATTAAGCAATAAACAATGCATCCTAAAATCTGAATCTTCAGGGTACAAGAAAAGAAAGACACTTGGAAATTCACACTACAGTAAAACCCATCAATATTCATGGCAGGGAAAGGTCAAATAGGAAAATCTTGAATTAACTTTAGATAAATATCAAGTGTGAAATTCATCAAAATAATTTGAAATCATGAAAACCTATACCATGATGTGACCATGGCTCCCAGTTTCATGGACTGTCTTTGTCAATAAAAGTAAGACTGATTCTAATTATCTCTTATGTTTTGTCATGCTATTTCATTATCTGTAATGTTTCCATTTATTGATCACCATTAATATTTATTGAACTTTTATAATGCTTAAAGCTGTATATTTGCTTAGGTGATAATACAATACTACATGTGTAAATTGATAAAATGTAATGTACAGTGTCGTAAGTGAGTAAAATAGCATTGAAGAGGAGCCTGCATAGAAAAACAATGTGCAGGGTTGTGCTGTTCAATACGATAGCCACTCTTATGGTTATTTAAATTTAAATATAAATTAATTACCATTAAGTTAAATTTAAAAATTCAGTCCCTAAGATGCATCATCCACATTTCAAGTGCTCCACAGCCACATATGGCTAGTGGCTACTTTACTGAACAGTGCAGGTAGAGAATTCTCCATTATCATGGAAAGTTCTGTTAGACAATGTGTGGCTAGGAGGTTTTGTGAACTGTATCCTTAATAAAAAGAAACATTATGCTTCATTGTTTAAAAAAGAAAGTTAAACTGCATTAGCAGGTTGATAGGCAGAGAACTCATGGTTTCTACTTTACAGATCAGTTAGAGCCTCCTTACTACAAAGGTTGAAGCTGAAGTGGAATAAAGACCTGATGGGCATTTGTGGAGAAGATTTCAGCCCCAAAAGACCTGATGGGCATTTGTGGAGAAGATTTCAGCCCCAATAGAGGCGGATGGTAGAATCTCCCAGGTAGACCTTTCTGGTTTCACAACTCCACTAATGACCATGATAAAAATCCCTTTCCAAGAAGAATGTACTTCCACTTATACACCCAGCACCTTCAATGAAATAAGTCCACGAATTCCTGAACTATGCATCTCAACTCTCTAAGAATTCTTCCAATTCCCAAATTCTATGAAATAAAAATGCTTTTGATCATACAAAATCTACATCTAAAAAAAATTCGGGACAACAACACATATATAACCAATGTGCACGTGACTTGAAAACATTGTCTTCTCCTAGGGACGTTAAAACCAAAGATAGGTTGGGCACAGTGGCTCACATCTGTAATCCCAGCACTTTGGGAGGCTGAGGCAGGTGGATCATCTGAGGTCTGGAGTTTAAGACCAGCCTGGCCAACATGGTGACACCCCGTCTCTACTAAAAATACAAAATATTAGCTGGGTGTGGTGGCGGGCACCTGTAATCCCAGCTACTCGGGAGGCTGAGGCAGGAGAATCGCTTGAACCCAGGAGGCAGAGGTTACAGTGAGCCAAGATAGCGCCATTGCACTCCAGCCTGGGCAACCAGAGCCAAACTCCATCTCAAAAAACAAAACAAAACAAAACAAAAACAAAACAAAGATAGTATGGACAGTGTTGTGTCCTGGGAAAGCTTATTTTCATGATAAACTCAAAGTAAAATGATTAATTCCTGGGACATAGAATAGATATGAAACAACATTCATGTTTGTACAGGTGTTTTCTTGAATTGTAACCATTAACTATAATACCTGTTTAGGGTTATCCTAATGACTGACTTCATACTTTAAGTCCTTTATCTCTTTCTAACCACATTCTCAACAAGGTATTATGTTGAATAATAACTTATTTTTCTTTCATTGAAAACGTGGTCTGATTTCCTGTCTTTGACTTAAACTCCCATAATGTAAAAAATCCAAATCAGGTACTAAGAAAATGCACAAATGAAAAATGTTTTAATATTGTTATGGGAATTTGTTATACATCCAAATCATATTATATCATCAGAAATCATAATAATACCATTATAGTGTGCAATTATGTGCTTCAGTGGCAACTTATCATGTGTTTACTATAATTATACCATTCGACTAATTACAGCAATCATGCCATTTAGTGGCTGAATTCTTAGCTCTGAATTCCATTGATTGGGTGGACTTTATAATTCTGTGAGGTTTTGTGCCTTGAATTTGATGAATGTAGGACTCGAATTTTGTGTTGCTAGCTTAAAAAAAAAATTCAGCAATAATTTCGAGGTTTGGGGATGAATATGTTTATCATTTATCAAAATGTCCAAAGGAGGGCAAATTGCTGTTTTTCCATCACAAGCCTGAGCCCTAAAGGAGAGTGGGCTGTTAGACTAAGTCCTTGTCTGCAGAGCAGAGGCTCATGTCTGCATCACGCAGGAGCCAAAGGGTTAAAGTGAACTGACTGGTTGCTGAACTGAAAAGAGAAGTTGGTTACTTAGTAAAATTAGTCAATCAGTTTGACTTTTTTTCATTCCATTGATCACTTGCTAAACTAAATGGATTAGATGGACAAATTTTATTTGTTAGCACTGTACAGCTAAGAGTCCAGAGAAGGACACTCAACAATCGTCAACACATCCTGCAAATAGAGGTTCAACTACAAAAATTAGTCCACATATCCAGTATTATCAAATGTCTATTTCATGCAATGCACTATGTTACCTTCTGAAAAAGGAACAAAGCCATTTCAGACACAAGTCCCATATTCACCCAGCATAACCTACCAAATAATCTTCTCATGTTTGTGAGGCTGGGAAAAGTTAGCCTTCCAAATGAAAATTACATAAAGTGCATCTTAAATTTCCTAATCAACTTGAGTGTTACTCTCCACGCTTACCTCTGAGAAGGAAGCTAAGAAATCATTTGGGTGGAGTTAGATCTTCTAATGGTAAAATCTTCTCTTGGTAACAGCTTCAGCAGGGTGGAGCGAAGTGAATCTTGCCAATGTTTTCGGGCCCAGATCTGCAATTTGAAAACTGTTAGCCTTTGGAAAACTCACTAAATGTTCAAGTCTCAATTTTCTTATCTCTAATGAGAGAATTAAAGGTAGCTACTCTGTAGGACTTTTGTGAGGTTTAAGGGAGAATACCAACACTTTTAAAAATCTATGTATCCAAATATATAGAACTTTTACCCTCTGGGTTTCAAGAGGAAAAACTTTAATAAGAAATTCACATTCTTCTCCTAAGAAAGATCTTAGATGTGATGCAACTGTTTGCAGGGACATGAATATCTACAACTTTCTAGAGATTTTCCCATTAGATTAATATATTGAAATAAGCAAAAGCTTTGACATTAACGGCTCTGCTGAGTTGTCTCTCTTTTTCAAAATCAGAATAACAGGATTAGATGATCACATAAAACTGCTTGGGGGCGAGTCCCTGATTCTGGTGGGTTCTTCCACTCAGGCTTCGTGAAGCGCTTCCGGGTCTGCACTGGCTGCAGCCCCTGGTGCGATGAGGACACTGAGGCCCAGAGAGGTTAAGTGACTCGGCCAAGATCAAACAGCTAGTAAGTAGTGGAGCCAGGACTCAAACCCAGTCTAGGAACCATGTCCACTTTGTTTCCTTCAGTCCCCTTTGTGGGACTGAGACACTGTGGTTTAATCTGGATCGACCTTGTGTGGAAGAGACAGCAGCAGGAATAGCAGCATTAGACCTGGCTCCAAAGCATTGCAGAGAAAGACAACAACCTGGTTCCCATTGGCAAATCAGCCTCAGAGCACTATGTTGATGAGGAAGAGGAGGATGATGAAGACAATGAGGGTAGTGAAGAGGACTTAGAGGATGATGAGGACATGCAGGACATGAACAAGATGAATGACTACAATTAGTCACCTGATGACAGAGAGATCAATGAAGTGGACATGGAAGGCAAAGAACAGAATCAGGACCAGTGGATGATCTAGGTAGACAAGGCAGAGTGCCCTCAGGGAGATTCCAGTCCAGCCCAACCTACGCTGCATCCCAACCCCCAACCCCTGCCCACAGAACAAGCTGATGGCCCCAGTGCCTGAAAGTGCCCTTGGGCACCTCCTCAGCTGCTACCAGGATCTGGTCTCCTTGGCCTCTCCCAGGCCATCAGTCTGCACTTGAAATCCACAGAGCCTGAGCCCACTCCACCTTCCTGGACAGAACCTCACCTCTTGGTTGCCAGGTCTGGTCTCTTTCTACGTTTCTTTAATAAAGACAAAGGAGTGATTTCCTCCCCACATCCACGCCCCCCCCCCAAAAAAAAACAACCTACTTGGAACTTGAAAGAAGATCTTAGGAAGAGTATCAGATATTTACCACTAATCAAAATTTGATAAACACCCTGAGAGCACAAGAGAATGTCATCTCATATCAACTTTAATATCTGGTATTTAGTTTTCAATTTTTATTTCCAAGTTGCACTAGATCATTAATTAGTTATGAAGCAATTGAGTCTTATCATAATACCCTAGAAAGAAACAAGTGTAGGAGAATGCAGCACAGCCATATCTTTTTAATTTGGTGGTGAAGTATTAATAATGAATAATAATTGACATTAATGGGTACTCATAAAATAGTTATTATTTTAGCATGTTCTGAATAAAACTTATAATGTATTCCATTCGATTATTCTGTATTACTATTCAAGAGCAGCACAAATTATGAAACTGTGTCCTGCATATTTATTTGTTTCTTTTGGCTACTCTTGTCCTCTTAAGAGCTCATTTTTATTGGGACTAAGTTTTTACTCAGCTGTCATAAGCATCCAAAAACCCTTCAAGGAGCAATTCAGAGTGGCTTTAGACAGCTATCTTTAGACTATGATCATGTTTTTCTGCCGAGTTTGTAAAATAATAATTCCCAAATGACAATAATGATTGCAATAGCCCAGCTATTCTATAAGCCACAGAACTGTGATAAAACAAAAACAATGAAATAGTACTTCCTCCAATATATCAAGCATGAGCTTGCTTTCATTGCCCAGGAAGTCATTTGAACCTTGTTTATGCAACAATAAAAGATTATTGAATCCTGCTTTGCGTGTGTATAGCTCGAGTCAAACATCAGTTGGAGCAGTCAGTTCCTGGAATGTCTTCAGTGGAAGACACCTGAGCCCTCACTTGCTCATGTATCCCCCACCACTGCCTGGGTGTTTCTCCCCTCGAGGTGTGATCAGCATCTGCCTGCACGCTTCCCTTGAACACTTCCCAAAGATGTGTCCAGCTGGTTGCTTTCTAAGTTTGAAGGCTTATGAAAGTCCTTAAAAATGGTTCCTAGACTGGACCTTATTCTAGATGTGGCTTGACAGGTGTAGAATATCGTTGCCTTTCTTTCAGCCAAACGATTCATTCTTGTTAGTGTAGCCTGAAAATGCATTTGTGGGTTTTGCTAACGATGTTATTGTCTTCCAGGGTGTCTGTAATCATCCCTAAATGTAGAGGACCTTTCCTTGTTTTGAAAAACAGTGACATGTTTGTGCACCTAAATCACTCATCATTACATTGCTTGGTACACGATGAGGGTCAATCATACTGATCTACAAAGTTGGGTCATTTTTTTCCCTTGAGTAAAATTTTCATTGTTTGTTTCTTTCATTAGGGGTATGGAATATCAGGTGTTAAGTTTAGTCAGCCCAGGATTTGATTTCTGGTTTATCTGTTGAGTAGCTAACTATGGGTAATTTACAAGCTTCCCATACTCCTTGCATTTTTTACTTAAAAAATGGATAAATTAGTTTGTGTCTCAAAGGATTGTTGCAATGAAGAAAATTGATAATGAATGTAAAGTGCTTACCGCAATACCTAGGGCATAATAGTTACATAATAAAAGCTGTAATTGCTTCTTTTTCAATTATTCTGGTAGCTTCCAGAGAAAATCAATTTCTTTATACCCAATCTCTGTTCCTATCCTATATTTTTCATGTATTTTGTTCTTTTTCTCTGAATCCTTAGAGTATCTCGTTATCTATTTCATTGATTTAGCTTTTTCTTTATGCCAGTTTGGATCTCTTGCTATCCAGTGCAGGCTTTAATTCTGCTTTTGTAATTTTGGTTTCCTTGAAAGCGATATGGCCTGTATCTCTGAGTTTATGTTTTCACCTCTGCTGGTATTTGCATCTCATTCTGTTATGTTTTCCATTTTCACTTGTTCTCTTGCAGAAAAAGAGACTTTCTGCTTCTTTGTCACAGGAGCCTCCCTTCTCGATTCTAGCAGGAGATGTAATTCTTAAACGTTTTTGTTCTAGTTTCTATAGTAAACACTTTTGCTACCAGAAGTTTCCTTTCTTGAGATTTTAAAAGCTCCATGTTCATTTTCACTTTACTTATTTCCGAAGAAGCAATCAGTCAACCTATGGTATTTGTCAATAGAATGAAAAAAGGGAGTCCCTTAGGCTTCACTGACCTGCTATGCAAAGGCCTGCACCAGGGATTGCCAAACTTTGTCTGTAAAGGGCCAGAGAGGAAATATTTTAGTCTTTGCTGTTGTGATTATTCATCTCTGCTGATGGAGCATGAAAGCAACCAAAACATGTAAACGAGTGGGCATGGCTCTATCCAGATAAAACTTTATTTGCAAAAACAAGCAGCAGGCCAGACCTGCTCCCGGTTATAGTTCACTGACCCCTGGTCTTGACTGTCAGTTCCTTGAAGGCGAGGAGCCTTTCTGTTTCGTTCACTTCTGTGTCTGAAGCACCCAGGACAGTTCCTAGCTCATCTGAGACCTCAGTAAATACTGATTGAGCAGCTGAATTATTATGATGAGTAGCTGGAAGAGGGAATATGCACTTCCCCTGGCCCTATTTCCTCCATCGTCTTGTGTGGATCCGCTGAAATATCTCAGGGTAGGGTCTGTCTTTCCCCTTGTGGCTGACTTTAGTTGTATTGCAATGGCTAGTTGCATGTGTCAACTGGGCTTGACCAGCTGTTTGGCCAAACACTAGTCTAGATGTTGCTGTGAAGGTGTATTTTAGACATGATTATATTTAAAGCATTCGACTTTAAGTGAATCAGATTATCCTCCATTATGTAGGTAGACCTTATTTATTTGGTTGAAGGCCTTAAGAGCAAAGACTGTGGTCTCTCAAAGAAAAAGACATTCTGCTGCAACAGGGAAATTCCACAGAGTTTCTAATTTTCAAACTCATGACTGCAGCATCCAATCTTACCTGAATTTCCAGACTGCCAACTTGCCCTGAAGATTTCCAACTTATCATCCCCTCAAACTGGATGAATCAATTTTTTTAAAAAAAATATGTATACATATATATATGTCATCTATGTATCTGTCATCTATCTATCCATCATTTATCTATCTATCCATGTGTCCTATCTATCTATCTGCCTATCATCTGTCTACTTACCACCTACCTACCTATTATTGGTTCTGTTTCTCCAGATAACTTTTATACATATATTGATGGAATACATGAAATAACACGTCCTCAGTCTGCACTGTGAAGGGCCTGCTTTTGTCTCTGACACCCCTCTCCTTACTTCCATCAATGAGGCCCACACCAGATGCAGGTCCATACTAGATGTGCATGATCTGTCAGGATTCTCCCTGCCCCATTCATTGCCTTACCAAAGCTGCAGTCTCCAGTGAATGTAGACATAGAGCAGTGTGCAACAGATGGCGCAGGGGAAAGGAGGGGAGCCCTTCTGCAGCATGGGACCATATGTGCCAAGGGCAGGCTTGCTCTGTTTTATCTTTTCTTTGCATTCCCTTTTTCTTTCTTCATGGTTCTGTAAAAAGGCCAGAAAGAGAAGCAGAAGGGCCTCCTAGAGAAGTGCCCAGAGCTGGGCTTGGAGGAACATCCCTGTCAGCCCCAGAACTCCCTCTTCCAGCATATCCAGCCTGCTTGGCTGGGTTCTGCAGGTTAGTAGTGCTCAATGGTCCAACTCATATTCAACTCAGGAGAGAGAGCTTGGGGGCCACACTTGGGCAACCATCCTAGGCCATGTCTCCAATCTAGCTTTCACCAGAGAAGCATGAATTCTATAGATTATTAAGCACTGACTTGGCCGCCAAAAAAAAAAAAATGTGTATATATATATAGTATTCTCATTTGGAAACCAGTTCTTTTAAGGAATCCTAAAGAGAAGGAGGACCTCCTAACACTTGAGGAAGCCTTCTACAATGTTCTCAGACAAGGAAATTTATCTCCGATCTGGAATCTTCTAATTATCCTGCTTGCTTTTCCGTAATAGTAATGCTCACAACTTTTGTACACATACCCTAACTAGAAGGCTCTGTGAGAGAGATAAATGTCAAAGCATCCCGTTTTATTTACCATCATCTAATAGGTGCCTATCATAGTCCCTGCCTTTGGTAGTAATTGCTATATGAGTACTTATAGTACTTATATGCTATCTAAGTCATTTCTGAATGAATGGATGCATATTTGGCTATGTGGATGGTTCTACTAGGATCTTTCTTTCTGGTAGCATAGTAATTAAGGACATGATGGTACATTTCCATTATTTATTTAAAATGCAACCAGGAGTTAGTGTGATGTAAAAAAGTAGGTAGTTTCTTGAGCATAACCTTCTTCATCTCCTTTTGGAAAACTGGAGTGTTTGCCTGAGTCTAGAGTTTCACCCCTATCTATCTCACTCACCTATTCATTCTTTTTTTTTTTTTTCTTTGGTATTTTCTGTAGTGACAGAGTCTTGCCATGTTGCCCAGGCTGGTATTGAACTCTTGGGCTCAAACAATTCTCCGGCCTCATCCTCCTAAAGTGTTGGGATTACAAGTGTGAGCCACCATGCCCGGCCTCCCTCTGGTTTCCTGAGGGTGTGTCTATGTTCATGTCTTCAAATCTTCCTGATACGCTGCGATAGACCCAGTCTGAGCATAGGCGTAATTTCTTTGAAGCAATCTAATACTCCTTTACGCTCACTCCTGTGGACTTTAGTTTCCTCTGACTCATGTTTTCCTCTATATCCACTCTCAGGATTATTCACCTACACATTCAAGACACAATAATAAAGAACTGTAAAGCTTTCTTTGTGCTTCATTTAACACTATTTCATCAGCCCCAAGCACTGAATCTATCTCTATCTCCTTTGCTCCACTTTTTCTGCTTCAAATATAGCTTTCAAAATAGTTTTGCTCACAGAATTTTTGCCAAACTTGCTAAATGTTTCCTGGGATTTACCATCTGGTATACGCTTTGGAGTGAGGAGGAAAAAAAAAAAAAACTTTGGGGAAATATGCAATAGGATTACGATTTAGGAGGATAAGGCATAAGTTCCATTTGCCGTTGTGCACAAGGTCCAGTGAGTGACAAAGACCCCCAAGGTCGTGGAAACGACAGGATTTGGAAGCCAGCATGAATAGCAGTAATCTAGAAAGCCTGGTATATCTTTTTGCTACCTCAGCTGATCTAGCATTCTAAGTGAGCAAGTAGGAATTATGGGAGGGGATTGGAAGGGAAGGTTACTTTGAAAGGAAGCATCTCTTCCAACCACCCATTCTGCTCAGACTACAACTTCTTTTCATTTTAGAAAAGCATTTCTCTTATTCTGTAGCACATGTATGGCTATAAACAATTAATAACATAGTTTACATTAATTTTGTGCATTTGATGGTTGCAAACTGAAGTATATGCTTTTTGCAAGATGGTGTATTATTTGCTATTGCTGCATGACAAATAACCACCAAGTTAGTGGCTTACAGCAACACCAATTGCTGTCTCACAGTTTCCATGAGTCAGGCATCTGGGAATGGGTTACCTGGGCTCTCTGTTCACTTCTCACCAGGTTGAAACCAAGGTGTCAGCTGAACTGTGTCCCTTTCTTATAGTCATGCTCACAGTTTCATTCTCAGCTCACAGGGTTGTTGGCAGTATGCATTTCCTTTAGTTGTGTGTTTGAGGTTTCTCCTTTCCTGCTGGTCTTCTCCCAAGACCTTGTTCAGCTAGTAGCTGCCTGAAGTTTGTTGCCATGTGGACCCCATAGGCAGTTTACAACATGGCTGTTTGCTTTCTTCGTTAAGTAGAACGGCTTCTGCTGCTACTTCTTGTCACTTTTAAGGGCTCAGCTGCCTTGATCAGTCCCACCCAGATGATCTTCCTTTTGATTAACTCAGTGCAAGCTGATTAGGGATGGAATCACTGGAGTGGCATCCATCATATTTACTGGTACTGCCTATCCTCAAGTGGAGGGTATTACATAGGGTATATATACCAGGGGCTGGGAATCTTAGGATGCACCTTAGAATTCTGCCTGCCTCAGGTAACAAAAAGGGGGAAAACAAGATACAGGTCTGATGGGGAAAGCTGATAGGTTTCATCTTGCAAGCCTGGACATGGCTGCCTGGAGAAGGATCGTGAGACTATACCAAGGGCTAGAAGGGAAAGTGCAGCAGGGACTGATGGGAGGTGTTACCTGACCCACACTTGTCTGTTTTGGTCAATGGTATCAACCTATGGATGTCCTCTTGGGAAATACAAACTCCAGAGGAATGGAGTCAGTACCCAGAGGTGGAGAGGTCAGGGTTTCACACTCATTTAGACAAATACAAAGAAGTTTACCATGATTACAACACTTTCACATAAGACTGGGTTATGAGTTGCAGTAATTTTGATTTGTTACAGCTTATTCCTTTTAAGGAAAGATATATTTAACAGTCCATGTTAAGTCAGACATTGTGGCTTGTGCCTGTAGTCCCAGCTACTCGAGAGGGTGAAGTAGGATTACTTGAGCCTAGGAGTTCAAGGTTGCAGTGAGCTATGATCACATCTCTGCACTGAGCTACAGAATGAGACCCTGTCTCTAAAAACAAAAAAAAATTAATTTTAAAAAATTCTATTTTAAGCAATTTGATAGCCATGGGATCTTTTGCACCATCTGGTCTGAGTTGTGTGCAAGAAAAGAAAGAAGGCAGTTAATCTATAATAAAAGGTTAGTAATTAAAAGTGAAGAGGTCTTCTCTCTGGTGTCATTTACTCTTTCACAACATTTTACAAAACAAGGAAAACTTAGGAAGAGGGTTAATTTATCATCAGTGAATGAAAGGTTACAGCTGCTGGCTGCATGACTCAGATCTCACAATCACATTCCTTCAAGCCTCAAAATAATTTAACGTTCCAACAGCTTCAATTTGATGAATTTATTTTCACAAAGGGCATCACTTCAGTCTCCGCCCCCATCATTATGTCTTCTTTTTCTGACTCTGACCCACTTGCCTCCCTCTGATGAGGACCCCTGTGATTATACCGGCCCATGCAAATAGTTCAGGATCACCTCCCTTACTTAAAGTCAGCTGATTACAGACTTTAACCACAACTACAAAATACCTTTTGCTATACCAAAATAGCAGCACCTAGATTGGTGTTTGATTGGATAACTGGAAACTGTAGCCTAACTGCATTGACTTGTAAAACTGAACATCACAGATGGGATGAACAAAATACAAACTTATTTAAAGGTATTGCAGGATTTTTAAGATTATGTACTTTATCAGCTGTGACTCTTACAACTGTGGCCACGGGTGAGTGGCCCTGAATTCTTCTGATGCCATTCAATTGTATTGATGCTGTAACAGAATGAACAGGGACACTGATCAATGAGAGAAGAAGAGCATTTCCGGGAAAGGCAGAAGCTCCTGAGACCCTAGAATTCGCTGTCAAGGCACCGAAGACTCATTCACATACCCCAGAATGGGTAGAAGAGAGGAAGGGAAACAGAGATGAGAGGGAGCTGAAGGCAAACTTCACCCAACTTGCCATTTTGTAAAGGTTTGTTCCTCCTTCTGTTGCCTTATCCTACTTCACCCTGAATTTTATTTATTTTGGTCTTAGCTCAAAATGCAACATGAGGCTGTCATCAGAAATTTAATACATTAGCATTCAACGTCTTCTGAAATGTACTGCCTGAAAATCACAAGGAAAATGAGGAGAACAATGATTTTGCCTCCCCTCTACCGAGCAATTAAATGTGATGAATATGTCATACGTAATGGTGAATGTTGGAATTAATAAGCTGAAATGTCGATGCATGACTATTTGTATACTTGACATCTCATAATTACATCATTTATCATAAAAAATCTGGCAATCTTAAATAGAGAGCATTTATAATTAATTTTCTTGCCCTGGAAAGTCCAATTCATTCAACAGTCAAAAAGAGTCAGTGTTAATTTCTTTTCTATCAGCCGCAGGCCACAAGTTAATATATTAAAATCAGAACATTTACAATAACAGACTAATTAAATTATTTCCTCTACCGCAGCAGAAAAATGCATGGTTCTTATGCTGATAATCAGTCACCACAATAAACGCCATTTAATTCTTCTTGAAAGTCAAATTCTTCCTAATGGCAATTTTAAACTGTCAAGTGGGTTGAGAAATTCAGTTTGTTTGAGTAATAAAGAATGTTGACTTTTGCATATCATTATTGTTAATATTCTTTAAGAGAGACTAGTAGGAAACTCATTCAAATAATATTTGCCAATAAATTAGTTTGAGTCATCAACAAATGAATGAAACAGACAAAAGTTATCTCAGTTCTACAGAATAATGAGTGCAGATTTTGAAATGTTTGTGCTGATACACTTTCTCTGACAAATATGATCCAGTAAACAAGGTACATATTTCAAAATAGAAACACAGGGCATGACAGCTTTCCAGTTGAGGGCAAGATCTGGGTCACCAGAAGCAAGAGAAGAAATGTGAGTATTTCTTCTGAATGTTCTGAATGTTCAAAACTCGTTCTGAATGTTCAAAAATACCACAAAAGAAAATAAGTTGTCTAGAATAGTTGTTCTGAAAACATAAGCAGGAAAAAATTATGACCAAGATGTTGTCTATGGATCAAAGATGTCTAGATGTGTTATAAAAAGAAAAGGGTGAGTGTGTCAAGAGGCTGATTTTATGTCTAATAAGGAGATATATCTAATGTAAATGACGAGTTAATGAGTGCAGCACACCAACATGGCACATGTATACATATGTAACAAACCTGCACGTTGTGCACATGTACCCTAGAACTTAAAGTATAATTTTAAAAAATGACCTAATGACACAAATCTATTTCAGGTCCCCCAAAAGGAAAGAGAATATATATTTTGGTGGCTCTGGTTTAAGATCCAAAAACTTTCAGGTTATCTCATCACTCTCTGGTAGAAAACAAATGTACCAGATAATTTTGAGGCTACACTGAAAACATTTTCTTCATAAAGATGTAAAAGGCTCATCAGAGAAGATGGCTTTTTTTTTTTTTTTTTTTAAACTGAGTTTCATTCTTGTTGCCCAGGCTGGAGCGCAGGCTGCTGTGCAATGGCGCGATCTCGGCTCACCACAACCTCTGCCTCCTGGGTTCAAGTGATTCTCCTTCCTTAGCCTCCCCCCGCGTAGCTGGGATTACAGACATGCACCACCATACCCGGCTAATTTTTGTATTTTTATTAGAGACAGGGTTTCTCCATGTTGGTCAGGCTGGTCTCGAACTCCTGACCTCAGGTGATCTGCCCACCTTGGCCTCCCAAAGTGCTGGGATCACAGGCGAAGATGGCTTTCTTGATACAGCCAGTACTTGGCAAATTGCCTGGCATATAACAGGTGTTCCCTACACACTGGTGGCACAAGTGTAATTCCTTCCATGATTCATTGTTTATTAATCAATGTCACATGGTAAGCCAGCCAATTTTCCATATATCTCCCTTACGTTGCAACAGCTCTACAATGTTGGTTGTCATCATTGTTAAAATGTTACAGATGGAGAGGTTGACATTCAGAAATGTTCATGAGAGTCAAACAGGCTGGCACTTGGCAAAGAGGGATCTCAATCCAACCACTTTCCTCCACCTCCAGACTCAACACTTCCCAGTTGCCTGCTATGTGTGATGAATGCAGTCATGTGGGAGATCCGTCTGGCTACACTTAAGGAATTTCCAGACAGGCTGCAACGCAGCTAAGTTTCTCTTAAAGGCTATGGAAAATGTTTGCATGTATCTACAGAAAAAAAAGGGGAGAAGGAGCAGGAATAGGAAGAGGCAAAGAAATTGAAGAAGAAAAATTGGAATTAGAAAAAATTAGAATTACAAGAAGACAAAGATGATGAAGAAGAATTATAAAACAAAAGAAGGAAAAGGAGTAGAAGGAGAAAAATTGGAATGAGTAGAGAAAGAGGAAAGGGAGAGAGAAGGAGAAGGAAGAGGAAGAAGAAAGAGGAGGTGGAGGAGGAGGAGGAAGAGGAGAAACAACATTAACTTATGGTAAGAGAGATCCAACTAAAACCAAGAAACAGTATCTTATTTCGAGCGATAATAAAAAAGAACTCCTTAAGGCAGGTATGCAATTTTTAGTTCCCTTAAAATCTTTGACAAGACAGAAGGAATTTAATACTCCTCGAATATTTAGTATATGCAGATTACTTTACTGAAGCATCTAATTTAATCCTCTTATAATCCTGTAAGGCAACTATTCTTATTTACATCTTATGGATGAAAACAATTTGCATTCATAGGAGGTAAAGTCATCATTTTACCAATGAACAGAGCCAAGCTTTGAGGCAGGGAAGACACAGACAGCGGAACTCCAAAGGAATGTCTATGGGACCAATCAGGAGTGACTGGAGTTGGGGCATTAGCTGTGCTGCTGTGTCTCTATCCAGTGGCTGGAATTATGGATTAGGAGCGTGCCCTAACGCGTTGCAAGGAATGACCATCAAGAACAGACTTTTTGTTTTTTAAGACGGAGTTTCGCTCTTGTCACCCAGGCTGGAGTGCAACGGCGCGATCTCAGCTCACTGCAACCTCCTTCTCCTGGGTTCAAGCTATTCTCCTGCCTCAGCCACCCGGGAGCAGTCTTTAGAGGACAATGCTAGGTCCTCTCACAGGAGCCCGGAAGATTCTCCTCTTGCCAATGTGGCTGCTAAAAATCCTACGCTTGTAGCTCTTCCCCAGAAACACTGCCGTGCCTTGGAATTTAGTTCCTCTCCACCCCCAGGGAGGACCCTTGACAAAGCATTCATAGCTGCACCGAGTTGAGAGGGGTGATGGAATCCAGCTCTTTTGCTTTGGGTGGGGCCAACTCTGAAGCCCAACTCACACTCCAGAGTCAGCCTCTGCAGGACTGTATCTGAAACCACACCCTTGCTTGGTTTCCCTCACCTGCTTCACCCACTACCTTACGGAGTTATCCGCATACTTCTTTGGGTGGTTTTGTTGTTGTTGTTGTTGTTGTTGTTTTGCTTTGTTTTTTTGCGACGTGGTCTCGCCCTGTGGCCCGGGCTGGAGTGCAGGGGTGCAATCTCGGCTCACTGCAACCTCTGCCTCCTGAGTTCAAGCGATTCTCCTGTCTCAGCCTCCCGTAGCTGGGATTACAGGTGTGTGCCAACACGCCCGGCTAATTTTTTTATTTTTAGTAGAGATGGGGTTTCACCATGGTGGCCAGGCTGGTCTTGGACTTCTGACCTCAAGTCATCTGCCCTCCTCGGCCTCTCAAAGTGCTAGGATTACTGGAGTGAGCCACCACCCCCAGCCAGCATACTTCTTTATTAAGTAACTTGCATACCAGTTCTCGTATCAAGGCTAGCTTCTGGAAATCTGAACTTGGACATATCCACATAGCTCATTATTATTATTATTATCGTTTTTTGTTTTTGTTTTTGTTTTTTGAGTTAGAGTTTTGCTCTGTCGCCCAGGCTGGAGTGCAGTGGCGCGATCTTGGCTCACTGCAACCTTCACCTCCCGGGTTCAAGCGATTCTCCTGCCTCAGCCTCCTGAGTAACTGGGATTAGCACATTAATTTTTAAAAAATAAAATCCACTTGCACAAAGATTATGTACATTTTGATTTTGAGATTATTATTCATTTAAATTTTATCGTTCCCTTTTTGTATTTTGGAGGCAATACTTTGTTCCAGGATGTAAACATTTTTACCAGTGCTTGAATTGCTTGTGTAAACACTGGGCATCTTGCTCATCAGGCATAACAAAAAAAACAAGCTTTCTACAAATAGTTGAAATTCTGGATGTCCAATGTGTGAACTACCACAATCCCCCTGAAGAGTCTAATCTACCCTTTGCAAGTCTCCCATTAACTCAGAGCTGGCATTATGGGTGGGCCACACAGATGGCTCTATGTTAAACAAAATCTGAAGCCATGGTAGCACTGAGTTAAGACTTTTAGAGATTTATTTCTTCAGGTATCTTAATCTTAAAGGTATAGAAGACAGGTTAGAGAGCACATATTGCAATGAGGCTGATCTCTTGGAGCTAGGACAACAAAGTGAAAAAAAGAGAGATTCTTTAAAGGCAGTATGTCAAAAATAAACCACCTGATGTTTCTCTAGGAAGTCTAACTAGACCGATCAGCAGTGAGAGCAAAAATTTTCTGGAATTCTACCATCTGCACGGTTCCACACTCTATTAAACAACCCAGGTTCCACTATTTAATGTAAACGAGGTGGCTTCAGATCAAGCTGACTTCTTAAGCTGACTTCTTAAACCAACAGAAAAGAGTATCTATTCCTCTTTTTCTCATTTATTGAAGAAAAAAAAAAGGTCATATTGAAGCAGCATCTGAACTTACATTATTCAGCAGGGGCCCTTGAGAATGTCTTCTTGAAACCATATTGCAAAATCTTAAACCTAACTCAGTTACAATTTTGCTGGCAAGAGAAGGTAAAGCCCTTCCTCCTTTTTCTTCACATTTTCCACCATGCAACTTTTGCAGATTCTTGCCAGGCATACAAGGCATACACAG
The DNA here is from genome assembly GCF_008728515.1 of Papio anubis. Lineage (NCBI taxonomy): Eukaryota > Metazoa > Chordata > Mammalia > Primates > Cercopithecidae > Papio > Papio anubis. The sequence goes on from NC_044996.1 coordinate 136,984,441, forward strand.
TAAACACACAGATGCAAGCGTGCTTGCACGAACGCGCATGCACACACACACACCAGATTAAAATCAATCATTACCAGCTTATTGTAATAGCTGACACTTCAAACTCCAGTTGTAGAAGGTTTGACTTTGAGGAAGAAGTTGTTCTGGCAACTCTTGCTAAAATGACTAGACGAATTGTCTATTTCATTTCTATGCTAGAACCACAACCAATGCATTTGTACAATAACAGCTCTCGTGCTAGTCTGACATGGCTACAAGTTATAATTTTGAGAATTACTGCTAATCACAAGAGGGCCATTCCTTTTAATAATCTTGAAATTCTTTAGAATGTGTTAACTCTGTTTTAAGTCACCAGTGTTCTTCCTGTGTGTAAGGAATATATTATGGAATGAAATGCGCAGTAGTAAACCTTATTGGGCTCTGAACATTTAACGCTAGTGCACACAGAGGGAAGGGAGCCAATATTAAGTGCCTTCTAATTATGTCTGCATTTTAGAAAGGGGGAAATTTTGGGGGAACAGAATATGAATAGATGTGAGACATATTTTTAAAAGAATTAGGAAAACAGATGTTTTGATACAAACTTGGATACTCCCTATATTTGGCCACCATTGAAAACTCCCTACATTTAGCCACCAATAAATACCATATGTCCTTAAATCAAAGATAAAGACTTTATTTTATCTTTTTTTCTGTCTATATTTTATTATTTTAAAAACCAGAATGCATGTTACCTTCAATTTAAGGGAGTAGTATTTCTTCTTCCTAAAAATCTTCATTACTAGATTTTTGCTATGATTTATGAAGAATGATGTCTCAGAATTAATGGGGTACATGGAGATGTTGAGAGCTATGCTGAGAATTATGTATCAGTGGCCTATTGCTGTTATAAATAATTGTCACAAATGTAGCACTTGTACGTAACACATGTATTATCTCACATGTACTGTCTCACAGTTCTGTAAGAGAGGAGTTTGACGTGGATCTCAGTAAAATCAAGGTGTTGGCTGAGCTAAGCTCTTTTCTAAAGACTCTAGAGAAGAATTCACTTTCAGGCTTGTGCAAGTGGGTGGCAGAATTCAGTTCTTTGACGAGTTCTGAGGCCTCCATCTCCTTATTGACTCTCAGACCCGGTCATTCTCAGCTTCTAGAGGCCACCCTCATTCCCTGGCCCATGGTGCCTTCCATCTTCAAAGCCAGCAAAGGTAAGGTGTGTCCTTTTCATCTTTCATCTCTCTAACTCTCTTCTGCTGCATCTTTGTGACCCCAGCTAGGAAAGGTTCTCTGCTTTTTAAGGGCTCATGTGATCAATTTGGGCCCATCCAATAATCCAGGATAATCCCCCCATCTCAAGATCCTTAATTTAATCACATCTGCAAAGTCCCTTTGGTCAAGTAACCTAGTGTATTCCTAGGTTCCAGGAATTAGGACCTGGACATATTTGGAGCTATTATTCTGCTGACCACAAACCACAATGCGTCTTGTATGAACTAAAGGCCTCCAAAGCCACAGTGTGGAGCCAGAATAGCAGGCGGTGAAAGCCACTATACACAACAGTGAAACAGCCAGTGTTTGTGCAGGTTGGCTTTGGAAAGAGGTTTTTGACCTTGTGATAGGGAGAAATACTGTCACTCTTTTAAACACACTGTAGACACACCTGTGTGTATGGCCATGAAGAGGATTTCTGCATATTGAAAGAATGCATGCTAATGTTACAAATAAACAAATTCGGACTGCTCTACATCTGGCATTTTATGGGCGCCTGTTAGCAGTTGATGGAATTGGCTCTAGTATGTAGAGAAAATGCCTTACTGGCTTTCTAGTGAAGCCCCTCAGCAAGTTATTCCCTAACTTTCACTTCATTTAACAACAACAAAGTACTAATTTTCCGGAGGGAGATTGCCACATATTTCCAGACAATTGAACATTCTTTTATGACCCTTTCATTAAATAATTGGCATAAAAATGTAGCTCCTTGTTGGGTCGGTGAAGTGTAATAAAGTTCTAAAATCTAATAATCTTTTGGAAATACTACCGTTATTTCCATTTTACAGAAAATACCACTGTTTTAATGAGCTATATCATTTTTTCTTCAATATTGGTGTGGTGGATGGGGCTCCATGGGGCAGCATACTTAGTTTAAAGGCCATTCTATGACTCCATAAGAACCAAAGAAAATGGAAGAAGAAATACCTGTTTGACAGCGGCAGGAGCTGATTCCTATGAGGAAAACTGGATTGTAAATTTCCACATACCTGGTTTTACGGGCTATGCACTAGAAACACGAAAGAATTTTTTATAACTCAAATTCACAAATAGCATACATTATTTTACACGAGGCATATTAGTTATATGAATGAGTCAGCTATTACCTCCTTAAGTGAAAGACTTTGAATAAATGACTACAACACTTATTGAAAGGCTCCATCTACTTAAACCTGCTTAAATTCACTTTTTCAATCATTTAAGCTCATTACAATCGAACACCATTTCAACTGAGTATTTCAAATGGCACTGGCTATTTCAGAAGACAAGCTGTGATTTTCAGCTGAATTGAGCAAGAGGCCAAAAGTAAGAAAATCCTGCCTTTCAACAATTTCCCCAGTCTTCAGAGAGTCATTTTCATTTTCATTGAAAATCCTTCACAAAATTTTACAGGACCAAAAATAATATTATTTACATTATGCAGCTTAAAAAGTGTAACAATAGACTCTCTATCCCACCTCATTACAAGAAAATTTAAGCAGAGATTATTGCATTTCTATAGGTACCATGACTTGGTCCAGTGGCTAAATTGTTCACCTAACAGAGTGCAGGGATAAAAGTTCTCAGCACCTGCTATTGGGAAATATGACTCCTGAATTCTTCAGATGAAAAGTAATCAATACTGACCCCTATTTTTACTGCATTTGAATATGACATGCAAATCTCTCTGATCACATGCTGGCCAGGCTGCCATGAAATTTAAACCTCTCAGTTCCGTGTGGGTTTCCTCTCTGCTTATGGTTAGAAATGCATTTTCCTTTCAACCCCTGACTTCTCAGGCTGATTTTTTTCTCTCATTTTCCCTATAGGCAGGACTGCCCCTTACAATCATGTACATGTGCATATGTATACATATCTACATATATGAATGTATAACTTCAATATATATTTTTAAAATAGCTGGGCATGGTGGCGCGTGCCTGGTCTCAGCTACTTGGGAGGCTACAGTGGGAGAATCACTTGAGCCCAGGAGTTGGAGGCTGCAGTGAGCTATGATCATGTCACTGAACTACAGCCTGGGTGACAGAGCCAGACTCCCGTCTCATAAAAAAGTAATGATACAACAAATATATATATAATGTATATATATTATATATATAATATATATATATAAGGTGCTTGGGATTAAATTATTCATACTTGAGTAATGTATGGATCTCATTTGAAGTTTAAAAAAGAATTTCCTCATTAACTTCAGTCCAGCATTCAATTATTTTTATTGTAGAGAAAATTTTGTTTAGGTGAACACCTAAGCATTGCCACTAAGCATCCCTTTCCAAGCAGTGGGATCCAGCCCCGAATCTTTGCATCTCTTTGTAAATTGCAAGTACAAGTTAGGTGTGTAAACTGTGCCTTGGCCAGACAGATTCCATTGACTTCCCTCTCCACCTTTTGAAAAGCCAGCTTTGCTGCCATTTTGTGATTCAATTCTTTTGTTCCAGGTACATTTGTGCTGTTTTGACTTTTCCGGTGAATGGGTTCTAACATCTGTCTGGTTCTTTCATTGATTAATGACTCAAATAAAGTCATGAACACATGTTAACTTTTATATATATGCATGGAGTCATGATTTTACCCTTTCTGAAAATTATCTTTTAACAGCACTATATTTAAATGTGTATAAATATGTAAGTAGGTAGGTATATTTTTTGTGTGTGCCATATGTTTCTAACCTATATAAGCCATAAAAGTAAACATCCAAATTAAGCATAGACCAAATTCTAAAGTGCATAAATTTTTAAAATTTTTATTAATGAGTTTATAATAGTGTGTTAGGCTTAAGTTTAAAACAACTTTGTGTATTTAGAGGGTGCATAACCCATAAAATTAAATAAAGTTGATAACATTAATTTCAAGTGATGAAGTTGCCACGATTGGGTTGGGGAGTAAGAAGACGATTTTTCGTGATTAAAGTTTTACTGCCATTGACTTGGCTTTGACTTTGAGCATCATGAACCATCATTTGAACTGTGGTCTCTGCCATGATTACATTTCCTTTCTGAATGGTGAATGCACTCAACCATCAATGTAGTATTTGAAGGCATAATCAATGTAAGAGGTCACCATGAGATAAATTAACAAATTAAAAATCTTAATTTAAGGAAGTATTTTTCCATGTGCTTTTGAAATGACTACACTTTCTGCCAATGAAGGCTTGCATGAATAAGGATCAGATCCGGCAGGACTTCTGCTGACTGGAGGGAGACAGGTGCAGGGTGCTGCCAGGTCGGCATGCCCATATCACTCCATCTGCTGAGATGACTGAAGCCTAGTCTGGCTTGTCCTATTAAAATTGCTGCAAAGTCTTCATTTGCACATTACATAATGACATCATTAGCCTTCTGTTGGTTCATAGCCATTACTTATGTATTAAATTGGCCTCTGTTCTTTTACACTACAGTGCAAGACAACTGAAGAACTATATTATTATTCTATGGCACTGAACAAACATTTAGAATTTAAATAATGCTTTTATTACTATATATATATTTTTTGTTTTTACATGGTATACTCAGTATTATATGTAACATAAAAGATTACATAGTTTAGTTACTAGTTATACATATTCTTCTATTATTTCAATTTCACATTATCATAAAAACTGAAGTCAAATTTCTGCATTTTGCAATTTTTTAATAAATTTTTTAAAGTAGAAAATTAGTGTGTTTTTAAAATTTCCTTCTACAATTTGGTCTACAATCACTTGGTTTTTTGAAGCATATTTAAGCAATTATTTAAGTAAAGTATAACCGTTTAATACCATATGTTGTCTTAAATATATCTTAAAATAATTTTCCATTGAGTAGGCTGATATAGCCTTTACACTGATTCACCCCTCTGTTCTATTTTCCATAAAACCAGGCTTTGAGCTCTGCTCTGGGCTACTGTCACAGCTGCCTAATTGATTTCATCTTTCCTCCAAGCTCTCTTTCTAAGGAAAGTAAATTTTAAAGTATCCAAAGGTCTGCATTACTTATTCATGAAATAATCTGTATTTTTAAGGCATATTTATCATATCATTTCCATATGTCCAGCCGGTTCTATGATCAGCAAAGAACCTTGAATTCAGATTTTTAAGGAACTTTCCTTTTAATAATAGACATAGACAACACCCAACAACGCATGATGCATGCCTTGGAGCATGCATGATGTTAAGAGACCCCCATGATGGCATGGAACCCCATCTAGCTGTGACATCTGGCCTGAGGGTGAGAAACAAGGAGAGTTACATTGTGGAAGGGGGCAAGCTGCAAAGGTGCTCCAGGCAGAAGGAACAGCACCTGCAAAAACCCAGAGGCAAGCATGCACACAGCGGTTTTAGTGAATGGCAGCCACACTTTTAATTCTGGGGCTTAAAGATTGTGAAGTGGATGTGGAGCAGAACGTCACAAGGAGAAAGCTGGAGGGTGGACCCTGAAGGACATTGTAGGTCACATCTAAGAACTAGGGCTTTATCCTTAAAGCAAAGGGAAGCCACCGAAAGGTTTCTGTTTCAGGCAGAAGAGAAAACATGGTTAAGATCACCATTTAAAGAGAAGGCTCGTGCTGCTCTGAGGAGAGTGGTTAAAAATGGGGGCGACAAGTGAGGAGCATTTCCAGGAATGCCAGAGGAATGGCCTGGATCAGAGCTCTGCAGAGCAGGTGGCTCAGCATGATCGGGACTTCTGTGCTTTTAGGACGGGGCACTGGGAGAAAGGGTGTTTAGGAATCGACCCTGCAGTGGGTGGGGATAGTTTCTCCTGGGTTATAACACCCAGAGGAGGGGCAAGTTGGGAAGAAGATGGTAAATTCAACTGAGCATGTTGGGTTTGAAGGGTCTGTGTCATGTTCACATGAGGTTCCAATGAGCTGTTGGTTCTCCAGGTCTGAAGCACAAGAGACACACATGAAGAAGGCTATTGATGTCCAGAAGCAGCTGGGAGATTCTAAACCAGGGGCCAGGAAACTTTTCCTCCAAAAGGTCTGAAAGAAAATCTTTTAGGGTTTGTGGGCTGTATGGTCTCTGTTGCAGCTACTACTCAGCTCTACTGTGGTGGCCTGAAAGCAGCCACAGAAATACTTCAGTGTGTGGGCGGAGGGTGGTGGTGTGCCAATACAAGTTGACTTACAGAAACAGGCGGTGGTCCAGATCTGGCCAGTGGGTTGTGGATTGCCAATGTCTTTCATAAACCATACATTGAAGACATGGGCAGATCTGTGAGGAATATGAGTACTTGCAAACATGCTTCTGAGAGGTCAGAGTATAAGAATCTCCCGGCACCTTGTTTCATATGCAGAGATTTCCAACCCCTACATCTTCTACAGTGCAGGAGAACACACAGACCAGTCTGAATTTAGGGGATGGACAGAGAACATGAGCAGAAAGGAAAATTGGAGAGGGGCCTTCCCGGAAACCAGGTTGAAGGGGTTCAGCTGTATCCAGCACCCTTAAGCTGCCAAGTACGATATGGATGACACCATGCCCACTGGCTATAGCAAGAAGAAAGCTTTGATTAAGTGGTGGGTGAAGAAATAGGCCTACGGTGGGTTATGAAGCACAGGGGAAATGAAGATGGAAAACAGTGACTATAAACAGCTTTTAAATAAGGGGAGAGGAAACATGGTTTTTAATTGGAGTAGGAGAGCCAGGAATTTTTGTTTAACATAGACGAGACACTGCCATATTTAAGTGCTCATGACCAGAAGCGAGTAGAGGCTGGGTGTGGTGGTGCACGCCTGTAATCCCAGTGTTTTGGGAAGCTGAGGCAGGAGGATTGCATGAGGCCAGGAATTCGAGACCAGCCTGGGAAACATACCAAGACCCTGCCTCTGCAATTTTTTTTTTTTTAATTAGCCAGGTCTCATGGCTCACTCCTACACTCCCAGGTACAGAAGAGGTTGAAGTGGGAGGATTTCTTGAGCCCAGTAGTTTTAGGCTGTGGTGAGTCATGATTGCTCCACTGCCCTGCAGTCTGGGTGACAGAGTGAGACTGTCTCAAATTTTTTTTTTTTTTTAAAGTCAGTAGAGAGGAGACTTGAGCAATGCAGGAGAGACAGAAGGGATGCTGACAAGGTCACAGTTTGGCTCTTATGGGAAAAAGCATACTTATAAAAAGAGAATAAAAGTAAATTGTGCAGATGCTGGTAAAGTTAGAGGTAAGAAGATAAAGTCATTCCAATTGATGACTTCTATTGTTCCCATAAGCAGGGCTTCTTTTCGTCTGCTGAGGGTAAGTGGGGTGGGTCCTGGGCTGGTGGCCCCAAAGAGAATGAGGAGGTTCTGCTGTAGACAGTGGGAGAATAAAGCAGGATGGAAAGAGGAGGGTTTGCGGGCAGGGCTCTGCCCCCAGACTCAAGTCTAATGCCTTGGATGAGCCTTTTATTAACCTCTCCTGAGTGGTTTTCGCTTTCATTCATTCAGTATAAAAATATGCATGGCGTGCTCATTGTGTGCCTGGCTACCACAAGCTGAGGATGCAAAGACCAACTGAACGCCACCGTTGCTCTCAGGGAGATGTGTCATGAAAGAAGAGTGTTGTCACACCTGTAGTAAAAGATAAGCCAGAGCTTTGCCCAGAGAGGCAGGCGAACATGGGGGAGGGAGGATGGAAGTCTTTGACCCTTTGCACGCACACCCTGCACACCCGGCCAGAAGTGGGCAGACATTCCCAGATATACCCTGCTCCTCACGCCCCTCGATGAGTTAAAAGTTGTATCCATCTCAAGAAGCCTAACCCAAACCTTTATGTGTCTTTCTTCTCCTGTGAAGCACCTGGTGTGTTGAATCCCAATAAAGCATCCTCTGTACTTCCCAGTCCAGCCTTTTATCATGGGGCAAATGAGATTAAAGGTGGCAAGAGGATGCTGATTCCAAGGAAAACAAAAACCAATAAAGAAAATCATCTAAGAAAACTGCTGTAAGTCCTCATTGCTGCATGACATTTTCTTATTGGAAATGAATGATCCTGAGTCCATTATGATGACAAAAACAGGAACAAGCAACAGAGAAACTAGAAGCTAAATCTATCCTGCATAGAATCACTTAATTCTCATATCCTCCTGTCAAATAACGTTCAACACTTCTACTCACAACAAGGATATCAAATCAATTACATGAATTGATAGTCCCATTCCAGGACCATAAGTTTCATGAATAATAGAGATGTATCTTAAATCAAAAGATCGTTTTCTGTTCCCCAGACTCACAAGGTAAAACCATTATACATAATGGATCAAATTAATTGAATTATTACCTGTAACATTACCAGAAATGGTTTGCACAGAGTGAGCTATAATCATTGTCAGTGGGATTAATTGCATTGATTCTATGTTCATTTTTGAAAGAAAGCTACACAACATTAATTTTTGAGATAATCAGTAAATGCATAGGGAATCAGAACTATCCACTTGGCTGGTTGTTCCAAACTCTGTCCTAAGCAATTATTCAAATATTCATATACAACAGGTGAAGTTTATGTCCTTCACAGGCTGAAATGTCCTAAAGTCCCATTTCACTGCACAAGCTAGCAATTCCTGGAGCCCATCACACCGGCCGCAGCCAGTAGTTCAGGAATGGTATATAAATCCAACCAAGTCCTTCACAAATCTCTGCCTCCCATTCAAGAGAATGAGAAAAATGCCTGCATCTTCAGGTTCACGGGGTTGGAAGTATTTGATACTATTTCTCCCAGCCAGTAGGGCAGCTTCAATATTACCTCCTACAAGAGCATTCATCACACACACTAAGTAGCCTTTATTCTGCAATCTCAGCAATTATTTTTGTCCTTGTAATGTGCTTTATTTTTATAACACTTAGTAGAAATTATACTGTTATTAATTTTCTTCTTTATTGACCTGATTCTCCCTCTGCAATGTGACCCTTGTGACATCTGGAAACTTGTTCTGTTTTCTTTCTTTCTTCACTTAACCTTGGCAACTAAAACTGTGTGTGGTTCCTAACAACTTGAGATATTTTTTAAGGAAAGAAGGAATTCCTGAAACAATTCTGTGATGCTTTATTTTCCATACTTCATTATTATAATATTAAAAGTAAAATTACTTTAAGATATGGTATGATAGGTAACAGGTAATATAAATTAAGTCTACCCTCATTAATTGCTGCTTGGAATGTGCAGTGGTACAATCACTTTGGAAAAGTGTTAGTTTCTAACAAAATTTCCATGTGATCCAGAAATCCTACTTGTAGGTACACATTCAAAAGAAAAGAATGTTCACATCTACAAAGAAACTTATGCAAAAAGTTCATGATCACTTTATTTATAATAACCTGAAACTGGAAAAGACCCAAATGTTCATTAATAAGATAATTTATAAACACATTTTGTTCTCTTCATGCAATGAAATACCAGTCAGTCATACGTAAAACAAACTGCAGAGAGATTCAACATGCCTGAATCTCAAAATCATTATATGGAGGACAAGAAGATGGACGCAGGAGTTATGTACTGCACGATTCCATTGATGCAGAATTCAAGAATAGCCAAACGCAGCCATGGTGAGGGATGTCACAGTAGAGGTCAGATCAGGGAAGGGGAGAGGAGCAGGAACTGGGGCAGCAAAATGTTCAATTTGTGGATCTTGATGGTGTTACGTGGCTATTTACAAATGTAAAAAGACATGATGCACTAAACAGTGAAGGTTGCACTTGAGAGCTTGTAAATTCTTCTTTTTATAATATAAAACACGATGCGGGGAAAAAATGGAAGGGTTGGCACATAGATTCTATCTCCCCATATGCAAAAATCAGCTTAGACCAGATTCTTTTGCCAGCTGAGCTCATCAGAGAGAAATCCCAGTCATGGATGCTTCTTTCTGAAGCCTCCCTCACAGGCAAAACTCAGGGTAGTGACGTTAGAATTATTTCTTTGGGGTCTTCCTAGTCCAGCGGAGCCATTATGCCTTCTGAAGCCTCAGAATGTCATCTGGAAAGTAGAACATATTTTGATGTCATATGCCAAGCGATTTAAATACAGAAACTCTGGTGCTCAGAACATCCCTGAACATGTGTGATCAGCTCTATTTTCTCAATGGTCACACCCCAAGCAAACAGTTGTCCTGGATCACCTAGCAGAAGGAAAAGAATACCTATACCAGATAAAGTCAGAGTTCACCAATAAGGACTAACTGTGCCATGCAACAGTTTGCAGGAAAGACGCTGCCCTGACGATGCAGCCTGAGAGTGGAGTGCCTGTGATAAAGGTGAGTTACTCTACCCTATGGTCTAGGGCACACATGGTCACAAAGCTATTTCTGTGAGGTTTTCTTTGTTCCATTTTGGTAGTAAAATATTTACATCCAAATGGGTCCAATGAAAAGAAACATCTAATAATGGATGCATCCACAGCTCAACCATCTTTATTCTCATGTGGATAGGAGTCTATTTCCATTATGACTGGTTGTAGCAACATTTAAAAAAATATTATCATAAAATCATTATAACAGAAAACATGTCATTTATTTAACCTTTTAAGTGTACAATTCAGTGACATTAATGACATTCACACTGTTGTGCAAGCATCACCACTGTTTCTAAAGCTCTTTCATCATCCCAAACAGAAAACTCTGTACCCATTAAGCAGTAACTCCCATCTCCCACTTGCCCCAGTCCCTGGTAGCCTCTCATCTCCTTTCTGTCTTTGCAAATAGCAACAGTCATTTTTGATGTGGTTTATAGGAGATATCAATTTCTTAGAAGTCAAGGTTCACTTCAATGCCCTTGGTTGAAGATGCCCAAATTAAGGTCTTTTTTTCCCCCACTCTGTCACCATAGACATTTTGACGAATAACTGAATTACTTTGTCATGAAACATTAACATTTCCAGAAGAGGAAATACAGTATTTTCTCATCTTAAGGGGTTGTATTTATTTTCCCAGTACATTGCTCTGTCAATTAATATATGTGTGCATGTGAGTTTGTGTGAGTGTGTGTGTGTGTGTGTGTGTGTGTGTGAGAGAGAGGTATACATGGTATAATGAATTATCGTCTATCAGAGTCTTTGGTATATAAAAATACATTAATAGCAAAATCACTTCTTTGCCAACGTCTAACTTTAAAGATAATTATGGGCAATAAGACACCCACCAAGCCATCAGTACTAAGCTATATATAAGCAGTGTTCTCCATTCCAGAGCAAGCCTGCAGCTGGGAGACCTAATTATCCCCATTTGGCACAGCAAGAGAGGCACGCATCACCCTGTTATCTTCAGCTTCTCCTGTCTTAACAAACTGTATGACATCTCAGAGAAGTGGAGATAAGATTCTTTTTAAATATTCACTTCTTGGAAGCCCATAATCCATTTCCAGCATATAAAGGTGCAACAGTTTAACTGTTTGTACCTGAGATGGAGTCCTGCTGTCAGATGCAAAAGCTAAAGGTAATAATCTCATGACAAGGGAGGATGGCTTCATCAAAGCAAATCTTGCTCTGCTTTCAAGATTTCATCCTTTGGACAGTTTGTGTTGCATATTAATAATGTCATTTTGTATTTCCTGTTTTCCTCTAGTATCTGACTATATATACATATTTATATATATATATCTGAATATATATTTGAATATATATATGAATATGTATCTGAATATATATATATACACACACACACACATATATATATATATATATATATATATATATATATATATATATATATATATATGCAATCTCGGCTCACTGCAGCCTCCGCCTCCCGGGTCCAAGCAATTCTTCTGCCTCAGCCTCCCAAGTAGCTGGGACTACTGGTGCGTGCCACCACGCCCAGCTAATTTTTTATTTTTACTAGAAACGGGGTTTCACCATGTTGGCCAGGCTGGTCTCAAACTCCTCAAGTGCTGGGATTACAGGCATGAGCCACCACACCCAGCCCTGACTCCGTATTTTTATTGCATATTTTGGAATGGTAAAATTGGGCTATGCTGACTTGCCCCAGGGAGCAAGGATATTAATCTATAAAAAGACAGGGAGGAAGAATTGACTTCCCCAACTTCTCAGAAATTTTCTCCCTGTGATTTCTTCCTCTCATTGTTATCACCATCATTTTTATTTTTTTTTTAAATCAACACACGCTTATCACAAGCATTCTTTTGGGTAAAGTAGGCAAGCTGTCGACATCTTCTAATCTGTTCGTTTGAATAGAAAAATGTCTTTCTAATATTCAAAGGCTCTTTTCACACTCTTGTACTCTTGGCTAATTTAAAACTTTGTATTATTGCAATTGAATGCGACTAATTATTGAATCAAATCCTAATAATTAACTGAATTTAAGTGTCATTCTTTTTCCTCTCCCACTCTTTTTCCTAATAATGCTTCCGGGGGTCACCTGGAATGGGGAACTTAATTTGCTAGGTTTAATATCTAATCAAAGCAATTGAATGTGAACTTAATTCAGGCCTCTAGAGGGAAGGGTTTATTCATCCTTTGCCAAACAACAGCCATTCCTTTTAAGGAAAAAAGGCATATTCAGTACTTCTTGTCCTTTCTGATGCAGTGTGCAGGGTTACTATTTGTAGAAATAAGTAGAATGTGAGTGTAAGGATATATAATTTCCAAGTAGAAAACTTTAAATTACAGAAGTAAATATGTGGCTGTTTAACGGGTTTTGAAACTGAGTATCTTATGGTGCCTGTACTCTTTATGCTTTCAGAGTATGTGTTGATTTTTAAAGTGCCTTAAAATTTTCAGGAATGCAGCTGTACCATAAAGAGAGGTGTTCTTGGGGAGGAGAGAATTAGTTTTCTTGGGCACTGGATGTTGCCTGTACAGTACTGTTGTCCAATAATGAAGCATTGTTTTGAGCACCAACTCTCAAGTGAAGATGTCTCTTATTAGCACTAACAGTTGGAATTGACCTGGTTTGGGAAAAATAGCTTCCCCTGTACTGAAAATCCTATTTGCCAATTCTGCAAGGAGGGCTAAAAGGGATGGTTAAAGTCATTGTCAAATAGGGTTTGTGAAACAATGAAAATATGACCTTTTTATGAAGGAAAGAGCTTCCCAAAGGGCACCTTCTTTGACAACCTCAGACTTCAGAGCTCAGTGATGTCATAGGCGCCCACATGGATGAGACTTTTCTTTACGCTCTTCCAATAGACTGATAATGATTTTAAGGCCTGATGGGAATTAAAAAGGGGGCACTGGGTGGGACACGTCAGCTTCCTAGAGAACCCTAGAGATGTGGTTCCCTCATCCCAACTGCATATGGTGTAGAAGTTTTCAAGCATCATTAGAGAACCAATTAGGCTGTAATCAGTAGAACAAAATGAGTAGCCACTTTACAAGACCAGAATCCATCTGTACTCACAAATGAAGATTGAGTTGAGATACGCTGTCTGTCATCATTTAAGCTACCCCATAGGCCATTGTGCAAACATGACATAAGTAAATGCTAGTTAAACTCAATACACATTTATTGACCACTGAGCCACTGGACTGGAAGTTTCTTAAAAGCAAGGAATGTGCTTGTTCACCATTACAGCCCAAATATCTTGCATCAGGGTACCATAACTGGTTCATTATGGGGCTGTGGGTTGAGTAAATAACATGTTCTTGTTATATGTTGGACACGGAAACGAATGGATGCTAGTCTCAAGGAATTCACACTGTGAGGCATAACCAGCATCATAAACAGCTTAACATCATACCTGTGCTTTATAAATTATAGTTTACAAATTATAAACAGATATAGAGAAGAGAAAGCCATGAATTCTACCTTGGGGCTTGAGGTGGTCCATGATGCCAAATTAGAACTGAGTTTGAAAGGTGGATGTAAGTTCATCAATGAGAGAAGGGAGGAAAGGACGCAGCTTTCCACAGAGCAAATGCATGGAAATCTGAGTGTGAATGGCTTCATCAGGTAACAATGAAGTGTCTGTCATAGCTTAAACCCAAGATTTGAAAATGGGGTGGCTCTACATGAAATGAAATGAAAGGATATGATCTGAGTTTAAATGTTCTTGAGGCTGTGCTTTTAGTTTTATGTAGTGGGAAACCGTTACATACTAAGTGAGAAGAGCCCAGATTTAGCAAGCCAAAGAGAGATTATGGACATAATTCAGGCAAGACACAACTTGTATCTATGTAGAGTAGGGCAATAATTTTGGGGACAAACAAATTGCATGGATAAACATTGTAGAAATAGAATTGAGTGGACCGTGTAACCTATGACTGATGGTGTGAAATAGAGGGAGAGGTTGAAGTTGACAGAAGTTTCTCTCTTAACTCCAGAATATTGTTGCCCCTGTCTTGCCTCTGTATCTGTACTATCCCGGACCGCTGAAACTCAGGTTAAGTAAGGAGAATAGCCCAAGGGATTTTGTCAACAACAGTCAATTGTTCATATTTCTGCTCAAAGTTTGCTGAGAAAGTACTGTTTATAATTATGCCAAAGTCTTAGCCCAATGCAATAATGTTCCATGAATGAACAGAACATTTTTTGAAGGAAGTAGAGAAGGAATCTTGCATAAAATGGGGCAATAAAGAGTTCACATTTTGAAATTCCAAAAGTCTTAGATAATTCTTCACAGCCAGGGCATCTTTTCACCTAGAAGATAGATATACTCTTGCTGTAGCTTAGGACATACAATTTATTTAACTCTGAAAAGGAATGAGGTCTCCATTTTCCTAAAAAGCACAGGATTAGATATAGTCTTTGCTAAGAAAGCTAGAAGATGCATAATCAGATGCTCTTTGTGGCACACGCTCCGCACAAGGCAGGACCACAAAGGCCATGCTCATAAGATATGTGAAAACTCTAAGAAAATGAAAAACAAAACATTTCACTTGACAAAATCTGGAAAATGATTGATTTATGACAAGATTATGAAGGTATTTCTCATCCTGGAATGGAGGATGGTTGATGTCTTCTAAGGGAGCACATCAGATTTCTTGGGAAAAGAGAGATACATACACAGACACACACACACACATACACACACACACACATACGTGTATATATAAAATTTGTGAATGCACCTCCTAAATTGCAGTTTGTTTATTTGTTTTTATTTTGCAATTTTGAATGGCATTAAGTGAGAGCATGCCACCTTTTTGCCTATTTCCATGAGACAGTTCCTTCGTACTTCTTTTTCCTTTGCATGCTTGGGGAAATTGGTATAAACTTCTTTGGTTTAATTAGCACTACAAATTAAAATATGGCTTTGTTCTTTTGCAGCATTAATCATCAGTTTATTTATTTATTTATTTATTTAGAGATGGAGTTTCACTCTTATCGCCCAGGCTAGAGTGCAATGGCACAATCTTGGCTCACTGCAGCCTCCACCTCCCGGGTTCAAGCAATTCTCCTGCCTCAGCCTTCCCAGTAGCTGGGATTACAGGCACCCACCACCACGCCTGGCTAATTTTTGTATTTTTAGTAGAGATAGGGTTTCACCATGTTGGCCAGGCTGGTCTTGAACTCCTGACTTCAGATGATCCGCCAGCCTCAGCATTCCAAAGTGCTGGGATTATAGGTGTGAGTCACCGCTCCCAGTCCAGTTTCATACTTATGATCCTTACCGGTTACCAAAATCCAAGTGCCAGGAACTATTTTCCATGGAGCGAAATATTTGGCTGCATAGTATTAAGAATTTAGAAATTGATTTTTAAATTTTAATAGCCTGTGTAATTTAGCTATGAACAAGCAGTCTTATTATTAGTTATCTTAGTCTAATGAAAGTATACATGTCAAAATATTTTGGAAACAATTAATTACAATGGTATCAGGTTTATCTTGAGCAGATAAAAATCACTGTGTTGATTAAGTACAGTGTAATGTGTGGGTCTTTAAAAACAGCTTCTTAACTAATGCACTTAAAGAGATTAGGACACTTGATAGGACTTCTTTTCAGAAGAATTCTTGAATTTCGGAAAGTGTGAACATGTGCTACCAATTTAGGGGAGAATAATCATATAACACCATAGCCAAATAAAGTAAATAAAGTGATCTTAAAATACCAATTTATAAGAAGGCGTAAATTTAATTACTTTAGGAAAGCAAACATTCATTTATTACCTAATAAAAACAGGAGACAAATGTCGATGAATTCTTATGAAGCATTGTCTATAAAGCCAGGCTCTTGATCTGAACTGGGGAAGAGTCTCCAGGGGGATTTTGAGCCCTTTAAAATATATGCAAATTTTAACAAACATGTTTTAGAAAAAGTTCCACACCTAGATGAATGTTAAAAACTTTATCTAATGTGTGTTGTCTTTCTGAGTTGCCAGTGCTGAGACCATCTCTGTCTCCCCATCACCCCACCTTGTACCTAGAACGTAGTAGAATTCAATGCATGTGGAGTGAATGGGTAGAATGTCAAAAATTGGAAATGAAGAAGATAGAATCCAAGTTTATAATTGAAGAGAGAGAATTATCTCATTAACTGAAGAAGAAATTTAGCAACAAAATGGTCATTAGGGGCTGGAGAATTTGCAGGCAACCAGGTAAAAATGAAAGCAATAAGATGTTTAAATAATGCAAATGTAACGGTACAATTTGATGAATTCTCACTATGGGTAATGTATGTATGCAACCACTATTGAGATAAGCCCACAGAATATGCCCATCCACACGGGACCCCCACCCCATGCTTACTCCTTGTCACTACCTCCCTCCCTGTAGGTAACCACGAAACTGACTTCTGACACTGTAAGTGACTTGAATCTCTTCTGAATTTTAAGTGCGTGGAATCATAGTGTGTTCTTTTTGTGCCTTCTTTCACTTGGTGGTAAATGTTGAGGTTCTTTCATGCACCTGGATGCAGAAGTAGTTCCTTGATTTTCACTGTTGTTGTGGCAGTCGGTTGTTTTCATTATATCACCATTTATTGGCCCATTCTGCTATTGTAAGATATTTGGATTATTGCCCCTTTATTCTCTATTACAAATGGCGCTACTCTGAATATGACTTAAAAACTTTGTTTTGGAAGTGAAATTCACTTAATATGAAAGTATTTATTGTAAAGTGTACAATTTAGTGGCATTTAGTACATTCAAAACTGTTCACCTGTCACCTCTATCCAGGTCCAAAACATTTTCACCACCCCAAAAGGTTCTGAATATCCTTGTGCATGTTTTTGGTTGATGTATGTATGCATTTCTGTTGTGTATGTACTTAGCAATGCAATTGCTGGGTCATAACTATGGGTGTATTTTTAAATAGCTATCATAAAACTGCCATGTAGCTTAGATATTTTATAGGATAACACCTTTTGAGTTTAAAAATAATATTTATTCATTTTAGCCAATTTGGAAAGCACATAAAAACATAAGGTAGAAAATCATAAAGAATAAAAACTGCCTGTAATGCTCACATTCAGAGATAGCCACTATTAAGGTTTCAGGATATTCTAGCCAATTTTTTACATATACATTTTACTCACTGCATCTAAACCATTTTGTCTTTACTTAATAGTGAATTTTGTTTTATAGCTTTTCCTTTAGAAAATATTTTAATGGTTCAGTAGTTATTCCATTATACATATCTAACACGGCTTATCTTCCTCTTTTTAGACATTTTCTACTGTTTTAGATATCAATGATGTGAATTAATGTGCGTCTATCTTTGTAGTATATACCTTTGATTGTTTTCTTAGAATTACTTCATAAAGGTGGAATAGCTGGGACTAAGGGTAGCATCAGTCTTAAGGTTTTTGGCATATATTTCCACATTGCCCCTAGAAGGAGATATGAGTTTATGTCTCATATTAAAAGTGCATGAAATGTAATGAATCTGTATTTCACCGAACCCCGACTCATGCAGTTGGTCTAGAAAAAGTTCCCTGTCAAGTCGGCTAGCATAGGTTATACTGGGAATTACATGTATTCTAAAATACACCAGCCACATTCTCTATGCAGAAATACATAATTTTCTAGTAGTAGAGATGAAAAATAGAAACTTTAAACAATATTAGAATGATCTGAAGGAAATATCATGCTAAGTTACAGGCATTGTAAATACTTATCAGCTTAGTAGTAAATGGAATGTTCTAAAATTGTCCCCGATGACCCCATTCTCATCTAAAGCACTTACTAGTAATTTACTATTGATACAAATATTGATGCTGTTCTTACAACTTTCTAGGTACTATTTTTAAAATACAACACACCATCCCTTCACTCAAAGAACGTGCAATTTAGTAGGAAAATCTTATTTTAAGTCCATAAAAGGGTTAAACAACATTATAGGAAATAAGCATTCATGACAAGAGTAAAAGCGTTTTTACAAGGGATTTGATAATAGTAATCCCATGAGTTCCAAAGATACATGACTGCTGTGACAAAGGAGATAGAATTTGAACAGATTTGAAGGGAGGGAAAGGATTGAATTGCTGAAAGTGGGAGAGGTATTCTAGGAGTTTTGAAAAGCATGAACAAAATCTCAAAGGAGAAAAACTCAAGACGTTCTAGAAAAGTGCAATTAAACCAAGGTTTCCTTGGATCGAAGGATTGACTTATTTTAAAATGTAAATTCTGGGACTAGCTGAGTGGATTAAGAAGAGATGGAACATATTGGAGCTATGTGGTTAGGAGCACTTAGCTCACTGTACATTAGTTTATGATACTGCTCTTCTCCTGTGGGCCGAGATCTCAGGCAATTGGGAGAAGGATAATTTAAAGGAAAAGAGTGGTGGGATGCATCGGGAAGGAGGCTTTTGAAGTATAATGTGTGGTTTGGTGATTGCAAGGCTAGATGATTACAATGGACATAAATATCACCCTCCAGGAAATCAAGGGTGCAGGGTTGGGAATAATAATAACAATGCTGAGACAAAAGTATGCAGGTATCTTTTACCTGTTTAATGATTTGGCCTCTTGCTTGTCATGGTCATCATGATTGCTCCTGAAATGGGTAAATGTTTCCTGGTGAAGAGAATAGAAAGATACTGTGCCAAATGCAAATTTGTCTTGCAAATTTGCATGTGCACATCTGTTAAGGAAATTATGGTACAGCATCAAATACATTTGCTTGTGTACAGCAGCCAAGAGAATGATGGAAATGCACCAAAGAACAGGCACCAGAGAGTTCAAAATGCTACTTCTCCCCCTATCTACCTGTATGCCTCCCAAAAAAACTTTGTCATCTTTGGAAGTTATTTGGGTACCAGCCATTTACACTGAAAATGAGTATGAGTATTTTTTCTGAAAAATACACATTTATCCTGACTTTTTTGTTTGGATTTTTCTGCAAGGCAACCTGATAGTCAATAGTGGACATTTATTTGTTTTAGAAGAATCATACTAATAAATGAAGAATGAATATTTGAAAAAGAAAATTGTACTTGGGTACTTGCCATGTTATTTTATGGTGTCATTGATATACTGATGATTATATATTATGGCATCATGATATATTTATTTAGATCAAGGCAATGATAATCAAAGTCTGCTAAAATCTTTAGGTGATAGGTTGATGAAGAACTTTGAAATAGTTCCATCAGGGTGACCCCTGCAGAACCACAGGTCTTCTTGGTAATTATTAATCTTCTTCCTGTTGGGTTACAATCAGAAGTACCTAGCACCACCAGTAAGTATGAATGCCAAAACAAATTGTCCTGGTATCTAATCAAGTTTCTAGGGGTAATTGGGAATATATAGACAATTTATTCCATAAAAAAGTATGTAAAACATCACCACAAAAATATAACCTGCAAAATTTAAAATGTGGAACATTTTTATAGAAAAAATGACTCAGATTCTTACAGAAATAAATGGCACAGAAAGAAAAAAGCAGGGGGAACTACTATCGATGAAAATAAATTTAGGTGATATTTTCACCAAATGAATTTTGATTAAAACAAATTAATTGTAAAAACTGTATTTTTTTGCTGAAAGTCAAGAAAAAATGAACATGATTGGCATTAGGTGATGTTAAGGAACAACTGTTAATTTTGTTTGATGTGATATTGGTATTGTGATTTTTTAATCTCTTATTAATTATAGACAGTGAAAAAAATTAAAGATGAATAATGATATGGGTGGCTGCCATCCCAGAACCAAGGGATTCCTGAGATGTGGGAGTTTCAGTGGTAAGATCAGAATAGTCCTGGACAAATTGGGACAGTGGATCACTTGATTTCTGAGGTTTGTTTTAAAATACTCCACTAGGCCTGGGCGCGGTGGCTCACACCTGTAGTCCCAGCACTTTGGGAGGCTGAGGCAGGCAGATCACCTGAAGTCAGCAGTTCGAGACCAGCCTGGCCCACATGGTGAAACCCTGTCTCTACTAAAAATACAAAAATTAGCTGAGCATGGTGCTGCATGCCTGTATTCCCAGCTACTCGGGAGGCTGAAGTGGGAGAATAGCTTGAACCCGAGAAGCAGAGGTTGCAGGAAACAGAGATTGTGCCACTACATGCCAGCCTGGGCGACAGAGCAAGACTCTGTCTCAAAAATAAAATAAAATAAAATAAAATAAAATAAAATACTCCACTAAAGGAAAACTAGATGAGTAGAACATATTAAAAATGTTGATGTTGAATGCACTGGGCAGAGTACCAGGAGGTTTGTTACCCTGTCCTTTCTATGTGGAGCTAGGTTTGAGAATTTCCATAGCATTACGGTTTCTTTAAAAAATAAATTTCCAGGCCGGGCGCGGTGGCTCAAGCCTGTAATCCCAGCACTTTGGGAGGCCGAGACGGGCGGATCACGAGGTCAGGAGATCGAGACCATCCTGGCTAACACGGTGAAACCCCGTCTCTACTAAAAATACAAAAAAAACTAGCCGGGCGAGGTGACGGGCGCCTGTAGTCCCAGCTACTCGGGAGGCTGAGGCAGGAGAATGGCGGGAACCCGGGAGGCGGAGCTTGCAGTGAACTGAGATCCGGCCACTGCACTCCAGCCTGGGTGACAGAGCCAGACTCCGTCTCAAAAAAAATAAATAAATAAATAAAATAAATTTCCACTTTTAATAATGGCTTGCACTTGTTTCTGAATTCTAAGAGCATGTTTTCTCCATTTTATCATCCTCTGGTGATGAAGGGAAGAGTGGGAAAAAAATGTGAGTCAAAATAAGAAGGAATCTCCAGTAATTTTTGGGAATGATGCAGACCGCAGTTTGTTATGGTGAAAACTTCTCACAAAGATGCATGAAAGTGAAGAAACGTCCTTCTAGTTGCAGTGTATGTATTCAAACCCACTGGAGACATGATGCCAGTAATTTATTTAAAGGCTAGACAATGGCAAACTCAAGAAAGAACTTATTTACAGAGAACATTATTTGAATCTGAGATTTGGTATAGGCTCATGTTGGAATTACATGGCCGATACGCTTATACAGCATCTTTCCCCAAGGAATACTATCAACAGCAAATTAATTCTGTGCCGCTAAACCTGAAGTAGGCAGCAAACAGACATTTTCTGAGACACTGAACTGGAACTTTCCAGTTCAAATGGCAGTTTAATGGCACAATCCGGAAGGGAAACAGAGACCCCTGTCACGTAATCTAATATTTGGCAAGGTTTAGACAAATGTTTGGGCAACTTTCAGGTCAATGTTTGACAAGTGTTTAGATGATTCATTCTAAAGGAGGCTGTCAAATGCCAGGTTGCCGGTATCATGCTAACAAAGTCAAATAAAATGGTGTCAGGAGATTACAGTCCGCCCCAAATATTTTTACTCTCTTATTGTATATACATTGACACTGTATTGATTTCGATAAATCCTTTAAGACATACTTAAATAGAGAATGGGAAGCGTCCAGGGGAAAATAACAAAGGTACCTGAAAGCTACAGAAATAAAATAGGAAGGTGGGTAAGTCTAGAGGAGACATCCATTGCCCACAGCCCAGGGCCAGAGCTTCCTTGCGGGTCAGTACATGATGCGTTGTCCAGAATTAGGGTCTCAGAGAGGCCGTCGGTTCTCTGCTCAGTCCTGAAAGCAGTTCCTGAAGTTCTCAAAGCAGAAGCAGAAAGGACTGGCTGGGCCCTCTGATCTCTGCAGAACAATCTCAGAACTCAGTCATTATAGACTGTGTGTACTCATGAGTGTGTGCTCTACATGTGCTCATCCAAAAATCCACACACTAACTAGGACACCAAAACTATCTCAGGGCAGGAAACTACAAAACATCACCTAAGAACCGAGTAGCAGCAGAGGAGAGTGATGTGGGCTTTTTATCTGAAGCTCCCAACACTGCCATGGGTGAGGAAGTGCTGGGATTCTGGGTCATTGATTGGAAGCAGCCAGCTTGGCTTTATTTGACTGACTCTAGACTCCTTGAGAGTCTGATAAAAGGGATAAAATATGACCCTTTGTCTAGGATGGCATTTGGGTGAGTACAGTTGAGATTTGCCTTGTGGGAGCTCAGCAGACAAGTCTGCATTTAGTGGAACATACCATGTGTTCCAAAGGCTGGAGGAGTGGGCTCTGCCTGCTGAAGGTCGGTTTTGGGGTTTGAATATCTGCAGCACCATCACCAGGGCAGTCTGGGACATACATGATCTTTGGAGTGTCAGGAATTGGGAAGAAACTTACATGAAGGGAACACTTAATCTGAGATCCTGATGACGATGATAATGGTGATGGTGATGATGATGGTGATAATGATGGTAATGATGGGATAATGACAATGATGATGGTGATGACAATGATGATGATGATGATGGTGATGACCATGATGATGGTGATGGTGATAATGGTGATGACAAAGACTAGAAGAAATCAGTGCCTGTAAATTCCATGCCAATACTCCATTCTGAAAACCCCAAATAAACAGGGAACTCAAAGCCTAAACAACCCATCTGTCCAAATGAATTGAGAATGTGCTCCAAGGACAGTGAAAGGATGCAGGTTGGAAGCCTAAGTAGGAAGGAGAAGCCCAGAAGAGGAGAGTGAATGTATTGGATTATGGCCTCATGGTTTCAGGGCCACTGACTGCTGCAGTGGGCTGTGCCTTCTACAAAACTTCTCTGCTCAGCTGATGTTTGTGTTTCTTCTAACAAGGAAAGATTTGTCCACGGTAGCCTGGAGTATTACTGAGTACATGGGCCAAGGGAAGAGACAGACCTTTGCTGAAACCCCCAGAATCTACACTTTATTTGCTCTGGGACCTAAGTCACAAAACTTCCTAGTCAAATCCTCTGTTTTTGGACTGTCAGATAAGCACAATGGAATAAAATGCATATGAAACTAATCTTCATGAGACTAGTAGTCGGTACAAAATTGGCAAAAAGATAAGGCGTAATTGGCTTGATATTCCATCTGACGGAGCAGCAAAGCATAGGAAGAGGGGTCGGGAGCTAGAATGTTCCTAATTTCCTTAGGGTTGGCCTTCTTCTTGAATGATTCATACACCACATCCTCATTTTAAGATAATTTTAATTAACAAACAATAATAACTAATCAATGATTTTTTAAATAAGCACCTACTATGCTTCATATGTGCAAGATTAGGCAATTTCATGCTGGCTTCCTCTTTTACCACTGAGAACTAGGTGGGTGAAACTATACCTTTTCTTAGAAAAGAAACAATTGAATGAGGCACTGAGGGTTTTTTTTAAAGAGCCTATGAAGTTTCTACAACTTCAAAGTAACAGATCTCCCTGGCTTCACAGATACAAACTTTTCAGATTAATTCTGAAAAATTAACTAATTGTATTTTTGCAACGAATTATGGAGTATATATGAAAAGAAAATTTGTTTTCCTTTCATAAACGTGTATGTGCATTTTTCATGTAATATGTATATGACTACATCTCCTTATCTATATATTAGTCATTCATGTAGGTATATTAGGCTCAGGTAAAGCTACATAGTTTGTTATTTAAATAAAGAAAGCCTTTAAATTGAGCCATAATTTGCTGATATTATATGCTAGTTTGGCAATTTTGCTAATTTTTTGCTTATTTTTTTCTTTTCATTGTTTGTTCGTATTTATATGGGTTACCTACCTATGTGTTGCGGCTTCAGTAAATAAAAAAATAATAATAATTGTGAACTGTTTTTTAAGTGAACTATATGGGAAAAATAAGTCACATATCTCAAGTGTGAAGAGAAATTTCTGATGTAAATATCTGTGCCTATTGTCGATACTGATTTTAAAGTCTCCCTGCCCAATATTGGTCACTATAGAAACACTGTTTTTTGTCTACTTGTATATAGATATATGTATGTCTGTGTGTGTATATATATACACACACACACATATATACACACACAAATATATATATGTATATGTGTGTGTGTGTGTGTGTGTGTGTGTGTGTGTGTGTGTGTGTGATCTAGAACATGGAAATACTGCCATCTGGTGTTATATATCTTAAACATTATTCAACTGCCCTTGAGAAAATTTGAAATAAATCTTCAGATTTCTAGCCCTCGGGTTTTACTAAGTAGGGAAAGCTCTTAGTCTCAGATAAATGCGTTCTTTTGTTTCTCAAAGGAAGAGGATTCTAAATGCCGTATATGTTACATTGAATTAGTGAATATTTGAATTAAGAATCCAACAAAGCAGTTACAGGATCATTTCTCTTCATACAAAAGGATCCTTCTTTAAGTCTGACAATGCAAAAATTTTTTGCTTTGATCTCATTGCATGAAAATGTTATTTAGTTAACCCAATAATTTTGAAATTATTATTTAAAAGCCTTTAATATCAAGAATGACTATTTGGATTTGTAAAGTTGGTGCTCAAAATGCTTTTAGGCTACAACAGACAGAAAGGGGCTTATGCCCTTCAAAAGGGAAGGGATTTATCACCCACGTGTCTGCAGGCCCCTATGGCTAAAGGGGGAACCTGAATTGCCTGACAGTCCATTTTGAGGGAATTGGATCAACCCTGTACAACCATCATTAGGGCAGTCTGGCACATGCACGATCTTTGGAGTTAGTGTCAGAAATTGAGAAGAAACTTACAGGGAGGAAACACTTAATCTGAGATCCTGATGATGATGATGATGATAATGATGATGATGGTGATGATGATGATAATGATGACAATGATGATGGTGATGACAAGGACTAGAAGAAATCAGTGCCTGTAAATTCCATGCCAATACTCCATTCTGAACACCCCAAATAAATAGGGAACTCAAAGCCTAAGCAACCCATCTGTCCAAATGTTTGAAAATATGCTCCAGGGACAGTGAAAAGATGCATGTTTGAAGCCTGAGTAGGATGGAGAAGCCCAGAAGAGGAGTGGGAGTGTATTGGATTATGGTCGCTTTTTTTCAGGGCCCCTGACTGCTGGGGTGGGCTGTGCCTTCTACAAAACTTTTCTGCTCAGCTGGTGTTTGTGTTTCTTCTAACAAGGAAAGATTTGTCCACAATAGCCTGGAGTATTACAGAGTGGTGGGCCAAGGGAAGAGACAGACCTTTGCTGAAACCCCCAGAATCTACACTTTATTTGCTCTGGGACCTAAGTCACAAAGCTTCCTAGTCAAATCCTCTGTTTTTGGACTGTCAGATGAGCACAGTGGAATAAAATACATGTTTGCTTTGTAAACTAAATGGGATACAACAGGCATCAATATATATGTGTGTTAAAAGAATACTTTCTTTTTCTTTTATTTAAGTTAATAGTAATGTATAAAACCTAATCTTGATGAGAGTAACAGTGGGTACAAGATTGGCAAAAAAACAAACAAACAAAAAAAAACCACGGTGTAATCGGCTTGATATTCCATTTGTCAGAGCAGCAAAGCATAGGAAGAGGGGTCTTGGGAGCTAGAAAGTTCCTAATTTCCTTAGGGTTGGCCTTCTTCTTGAACGATTCATACACCACATCCTCATTTTAAAGATAATCCTAATTAACAAGCAATAATAACTAATCGATGAATATTGTTTTAATAAACACCTGTTATGCTTAATATGTGCTAAATTAGGCAATTTCATGCTGGTTTCCTCTTTTACTACTGTGAACCAGGTGGGTGAATAATTCCTTTTCTTAGAAAGGAAGCAATTGAATAAGACATTGAGGTTTTTTTTTTTTAAGAGCCTGTGAAGTTTATGCAACTTCAAAGTAACAGATCTCATTGGCTTCACAGATACATACCTTTTCAGGTTAATTCTGAAAAGTTAACTAATTGCATTTTTGCAACCAATTATAGAATATACATGAAAAGAAAATTTGTTTTCCTCTCTTTAACATGTATGTACATTTTTTGTGTAATATGTGTATGACTACATCTCCTTATCTACATATTAGTCATTCATGTAGGTATATTAGGCTCAGATAAAGCTACATAGTTTGTTATTTAAATAAAGAAAGCCTTTAAATTGAGCCATAATTTGCTGATATTATATGCTAGTTTGGCAATTTTGCTAATTTTTTGCTTATTTTTTTCTTTTCATTGTTTGTCCGTATTTATATGGGTTACCTACCTATGTGTTGCGGCTTCAGTAAATAAAAAAATAATAATAATTGTGAACTGTTTTTTAAGTGAACTATATGGGAAAAATGAGTCACATATCTCAAGTGTAAAGAGAAATTTCTGATGTAAATATCTGTGCCTATTGTCGATACTGATTTTAAAGTCTCCCTGCCCAACATTGGTCGCTATGGAAACACTGTTTTTTGTCTACTTGTATATAGATATATGTCTGTGTGTGTGTGTGTGTGTGTGTGTGTGTGTGTGTGTGTATAGAGAGAGAGAGAGAGATACACACGATCTAGAACATGGAAATACTGCCATCTGGTGTTGTATATCTTATACATTATTCAACTGCCCTTCAGAAAATTTGAAATAAATCTTCAGATTTCCAGCCCTTGGGTTTTGTTAAGTAGGGAAATCTCTTAGTCTCAGATAAATGCCCTCTTTTCTTTCTCAAAGGAAGAGAATTATAAACTGTATATGTTAAATTCACTTAATGAATATTTGAATTAAGAATCCAACAAAGCAGTTACAGGATCATTTCTCTTCATACAAAAGGATCCTTCTTTAAGTCTGACAATGCAAAAGTTTTTTTGCTTTGATCTCATTGCATGAAAATGTTATTTAGTTAACCCAGTAATTTTGAAATTATTGTTTAAAAGCTTTTATATCATGAATAACTATTTGGATTTGTAAAGTTGATGTTCAAAATGCTTTTAGGCTACAAGAGACAGAAAGGGGCTTACGCTCTTCAAAAGGGAAGGGATTTATCACCCACGTGTCCGCAGGCCCCTATGGCTAAAGGGGGAACCTGAACTTCCTGAGAGTTCGATTTTAGGGAACTGGATCAGCTCTGTACAACAGTGGTATTCAAACATTTTTACTTGAATACTCTCTAAAAGAATCTTGCCAATCTGTGCATCTCCTGGCACATTTTTGTTACATCTACAGTTTTACATCATAATTTTAACTAGATGGAAAGAATGAAATTTCTAGCATATTGTAAATATAAATATTTAAAGGCAGAGCTGCAACGTCATGCTTTTAAACCTTTCCAATGTAAGCTAATTATCACAGCAGTTTGATACCTGTTATAGTTAATTAAACTCCCTAAAAATGCTCTTCTTTATCAGGGGAAAATTTCCAATCGTTTGTTTTATTCCTTGAAGTTTAATTTCTATTCCGCTCTCCTCAGACAATTTTATCTTAAAGCCATATTATTTGATGTTTGAAAATATTTTATTGATAACTTATTTTACTTACCTAAAACAAAACTGCATCATATTGTAAATATTTACTTTACAAAAATTCTTGCAACTACAAGACTCTAAGAGTTTGAAAACTTTCTTGTAGCTTGTGT
Source organism: Papio anubis (assembly GCF_008728515.1). NCBI lineage: Eukaryota > Metazoa > Chordata > Mammalia > Primates > Cercopithecidae > Papio > Papio anubis. Next base: position 137,012,369 of record NC_044996.1, read on the forward strand.
TATTAATACATTTACTATTATAACATCGTTAATCAAAACAACATAAAGACACAACATTTAAAATATAATCATACATGATTAAAACATAAACACTGATCATTGTTCAATAAAATGTATTGACATGAATCTCTTAATGGGATCAGTGGAGGTTTCCTCCATTTTTCTGTTTTTATTTATTTACGTATTCACATATAATGGTTTCTCAACTTTGGCACTATTGACATTGGGGGCTGGATAATACCTGGGGGGAGGGAGGACTGTCCTGTTTATTCATTGTAGGATGTTTTGCTGCATTCCTGGCTTCTACCACTAGATATCCGTGGTATATTCCTAGCTGTGGTGACGAAAAGTACCTCCACACTTTGCCAAATATTCCCTGGGAAACAATCCCCCTCCTCATGAGAACAACCATTGACCATTCCTTCAATTTTGAGAACACAAAGATTTGGAAACACTGAATTTCAAAGGGATTCATTACTCATTACTCGGGAGACTGAGGTGGGAGAATTGGCTGAGCGTGGGAGGTCGAGGCTGCAGTGAGCTCGAGGCTGCAGTGAGCTATGACAGCACCACTACACTCCAACCTGGATGATAGAGTGACAAAACAAAAACAAAAACAAAAACAAAACAAAGTACTTAACCATATCAGACTTCCTTTTTGTCCAAAAAGTCAGGCTAAATAGTTCAATTCAAATGAATGAGCTATTATGCCTTTAATAAAACATCATAACACCTACTGAGAAATAGATTACAATAAACATTTTTATAAGACTGATTACCAAAAGCAGTCAAGAGCTAATAAAATGAATCTATCCACTTTTTATTATAGACTATATAAACAAGAATAAATCTATACGTTGTTCCGCATTTTAAAATTTGCAGTATTGTAGTGTGATGTATAAAATCGCAAGTTCTTGTTAAGCAAGGAATATGATAAATGGCATAATATTCTCTTGGTAAATATGGGTGTTGGTGTTAGGCTTTTGGGAATAATTAGTTAAGGACCATCTATAATTCAGACTTAACTCCACTAATTCTGTTAGGCATCATGATCTTACTTTTCCTCTTTGTTGCACACACAAAAAATAAAGAATACAAAACTAAAAGTTAGTCAGCCCAGTAGCCCATATAATTTTATGTGCTATTAATGGGAGAGTATTAAACATTTTATAAGATGAAATAACATGGGATTGACCATAATTTAAGTATATATAGTATTATTTGTTTTGGTAAATTAGGTTTCCATTGGTGTTGAACAACACACGAAATTCAAAAGAAATCATGTAGATTATTTTTATTCTGCATGTTTTAATCCAATGTAACATGAAGATCTGGTAGATCCATACATCATCAGTTGCATTTGATCAAATCAGGATTATTAACCAATACTAGTTCAGGGCTTGAAGGTGCTTCGTTTTTTTTATTATATGGCTAAAGGTATTCTTCTTCCCAATAAATGACGCCATTGGACTGTATGAGACCTGAAAAGAATTATTTACATTGCAATCCATAAGGAAAATGACTTTTCTAGTTCAACATTTCTTCATATAGCTCTTTTTGCTTTATTACTGGACTCTGGTGAGATGACTGAGGATGACGGAAAAGCTGAGTTGAGATTGGTGGAGCAAACTCACCATCAGGCTCACTGCTCATATTCTGTAGTGTGTGTCAATTCAAAAACTCTCAGTCAGGGCCCAGATTCCTCATTTCTGTCTATACCCCTCCCCCAAAACAGGACAGAGCCTGTGTACAGAGCCCAGATTTTAATTATACTTAGTTTCCAAATCAGGTAGTACTTTTATATACATTTTCCAGTTTTCAAAATTTGCTGAAATTTCCTCTACTCCTGTCTTTCCCATTTTGTTTGTTCCTATGCATTGATACATTGCTTTAATGTCATTATCGTGAACTTCGAAAAGGAGAGGAAATCATATATGTGGTTAGTCCACCACACAAGCAGACCTCTTCATCTTTTTGACCCTCACAATTTAGATGTTATTTAAAAATCTAGTTGATTTCATTCATAACTATCTGCCCTTAACTGCTCTTAGAATAGTTTGAATTTTTATAATCTCATTCACCCACCTAAGCCTTTTCAGTTTCCTAGTTATTCTATGACAGGAGATTGACAGCATTTAATAATTCTTACAATTGTTTCTTCCTTTGAGGGGAAAAAAAAGCTTATCAACAGAGTAAGGAGGTACCAACAAAATCCTTTTAGGTAGGGCTTGCAAACTAGAGCCTGTGGGACAATTCTGGCACACTTCCTGCCTCTGTAAATAAAGTTTTACTGGCACACTGGCACACACATTCCACTATGGGTGTCTGTGTCTATGCCTGCTCTCGAGCTCAGTGGCAGAGTTGGGTAGATGTGACAGGCTATATGGCTGCACAGGTGAAAATGTTTGCTATCTTTCTCTTTACAGAAAACGTTTGCTGAACAGTGCCTTAGATTGCCACATAGTGTATGTTACCCAGCTTGCTGCTGTTGGGTTAGTCTGTGCCAACTTGGATTCATTATTTGTGGGAGATTTCAGATGCTACAGTTATGGTTTTAGAGGACGTTTCTGAGTCTAATATGCCTCCCATGCTTTATTTTAGCTATGCACATTAACATATGTCTGGCATATGAGAGTAAGTCTTATTTTGCAGCTGATCAAAGGTTTGCTTTGATTAAGGGAATTTTCCACCTGTGTTCCTTGAGTGAAAACGAGTTGCATTATTGACTTGTATCCTATTTGTATTTTGTTATATTATTCACGAATGTAAACAAATATTAATGCATTCTCATCAAACTCTTGCTCTTTTATGGACATGTACAATGTTCGTATATGGTTAGCATTGCCAAACTTTTAGCAAATAAAAATACAGGATGCCTATCGTTAAAGCTGAATTTCAGATAAACAACAGATAAATTTTTAATAGAAGTATGTCTAATGGAAAAAAAATTCAAATTTGGTGGGATGTCTTGTGTTTCACCTGCCAAAACTATTTATGATTTACATTTATAATGTGTATATTTTCTAGGGTAGCAGAACTCTAGGGACATACACCAAAGACGACAGGGAAACTTGAAATGAAGAACTGAAAGCCCACTTTTATAAATGTATGCCATTGTGTTTCCTAATGCCAACCTTCGAAGCAACAGATTTGTGCAGACAGTAGTTGACAGAGCGGAAGCATCTCCATCTTGAAAGAACACCGCCATTCTAAGTTCCCCTTGATTAAAAAACCGCCTAAGTTCAGCCCTAAAACATCAGCCTAATAGCTAATGTCAACATAACCAGAAACATTCCGACCCTAAGATAAACCCCTCTCCAACCAGAAACATGCCAACCCTGATAGCCTCCCTTCAGACCAGAGACATTCCAACTCCACCATAAAGTTTCCCTCACATAGAAACATTCCAGACCTACAATAAGCCCCTCTTTCCAAAACCCTTAAATATCCTTAGTCTGTAAGAGAGAAGGCTCCTGACCAAAATTGGCCAGAAGACCCTCTCAGGTTTATTTCTCTAAAATAAACCTGTCCTTGATTATTAAGTCACATTTTGTGTTTCTTTCCTCTTTATTTAAAGTAGTTGGCTCCTTATTGGAAAAGAATTATGCTGTAACCTAGATTGATTAACTATTACACACACTGAGGCAAAACAGGGAAAGGACCCATGCTCTGAAGGCAGGAGATTAACATAGAACCTGGCATAGAGTAAGAGTTGAATAAATATTTGTTGAAGGTGTCTGAACAGCAGATACCCATGGAAGGAAAAACAATAGATGTAGGCGTATGCTGAAATTGCCACAAAGTAAAACAAAGAGCTATGTTGCAGCTACACTAGATCATGCACACTTTTGCTGTACAACTAGCCTCATCTAGTTTTTGTTCTCCCGTTTCTAATCTTTAGTGTTCCTAACCCTGAGTGTCTAACACAGTTTCTTACCAGGCCATTCTCCAAGAAATATTAAGGGGGAAAAAAACCCAGATTTTATCATCCAAGTATTTAAGAAAATATATTTTTTTACATTAAAAAATGTAAATTATACTGGGCCAACTGAGGAATGCAGTATGGGCCAAGCATGGTGGTTCACACCTGTAATCCCAGCACTTTGGGAGGCCAAGGCAGGTGGATCACTTGAGGTCAGGAGTTCGAGACCAGCCTGAACAACATACTGAACTCTGTCTCTATTAGAAATACAAAAATTAGCCAGGCGTGGTGGTGGGGGCCTGTAATCCCAGCTACTCCGGAGGCTGAGGCACGAGAATCTCTTGAAACCAGGAGGCGGAAGTTGCAGTGAGCTGAGACTGCACCACTGCATTCCAACCTGGGTGACAAAGGGAGAATCTGTCTCAAAAAAAAAAAAAAAATGCAGCGTGTTGGAGAGGTTCAGTACTTGGATTCCAGAGCTGACCACCTGGACACAAATCCCAGCCCCATTCCTTGTTAGTTGCGGGTCCTTTATCATCCTGTGCCTCCGTTTCCCTTATGTAAATTAGTTTTAATAATAGAGCTTGCAATGTGTAAGATAAATCAATGATTTTGCATACACACACAAACACACAGAAGCAGTCCTTAATTAGTAAGATTCTAATACTCCTGAATTTCAGTTACCCCAGTTTAGTCAAATAACATCAGTCTCCTTACAGCACAGTTCAAGTTTCAGTCACCATGTTATGTTAACTGTGAGGAATTGCATACAGCACAAACTTTGCTGCTAGCTCTTCAATCCACACATCACTGCATTAAAAACGATATGCATCATGATCACATATCCGTTCGTGCAAAGACAACAAAGCATGTCTCCTTATCTCCCGTGAAAAACACACCCACAACATTTAACAAAGCAGGCTTTCAACAGAGGGATTTGGCTAACAAAGCAAAGAAATGAAGAGTGGTAAAGCTAGAATCAAACATAAAGGAGTCGCTGAAGAAATAGCTGACTGTGGGAGTATTGCCATCATTTGAGAGACTCTAGGTATGCAGCCACAGAAAAGTGGTGAGGCCAAACCTGTTAATAGAAATGAAGTGACTGTGGGGAAAAGGATCAAGATGTCCCAGAGGAAGCAATGTTGGCAAAAACTCTCACACTAAAGAAACTGTCAAATATATCCTGATATTTTCAGCACAAAGGATAAAATTTTGAAGGCGAACCAAACAGAAAAGAATATGACTATCTGCTAAGGCATAGAAAAGATGCTCTCTGCAGCAAAAGTTATACAATAAAAAGACGCCAAGCAGAACATTTTCATCACTCCCCAAGGAAACTTTGCACCCATCAAAACACTTGATGATACTTACGCATTTATGTTCTTACATATTTATAACTTACAATATGAGAATTTACAATATTTTGGCAAAAATTTTAAAGGCCACAGATAAATTATAATTTTCCCATTGATTATAAAGCTTGCTTCAGATGGTTTCAACTTGCATGCTTATTTTTATGACCCTGCACTACTGTACCACTGTGCAAACTGAGTACCTGCATCTGCATCTGCGTGTGTGTGTGTGTGTGTGTGTGTGTGTGTGTGTGTAGCCTGGCCCACAGGAAATACTCAGCAGCAAGTACTCGATGGTATTCTTAGGTATTATGGGTAAAGTGGCTTTGAGGTCAGTTAGCGGAGAAGGTGATTGAGTTTCTGGTCACCTGGCAGGAGTAGGTGGTGTTTCAGGAGTGGTAGCAGCCTTTAACACCGGAGAATTTCAGTTCACCTCAAACTCCTTCATTTGAAGGAGCTTTAGCACACAAATCAGGGACCCTCTGCCTAAGCGTGTCCAGCCATCTTTAAAAAGTTTTCAGAGGTGGCTCATTGAAGGCTCTCAAAACCTATAAGCAGTGATGAGGTACTGTTCCCATAACCCTAAATCTATCTATAGGACCCTGGTGTGATTAATTAGATTCCTGGATGCATTTCTTCCCATCTACAGTCCTTGTCAGACGATGGATAGTTACCTTTACAATACTAAAGAATACAGGTGATTAAACAAGTATGATATTTAAAAGCGTATAAGAAGAGTTGACTGAGTGAATATGTGAACATATTATAATATGTAAACTTTCTCAATATAGAGTAGAAGTGGGAGGCCAGACTCTGGCAACAGACAGCCTTGTTCCAAATCTACTCTCTGACTCAAACCAAGATCAACCCTGCTATCTCACTGCACCTGTATAGCCCTCTCTGTAAAATGGGGATAATAGCAGTACCTACCTAGTAGACTTATGATGAGGATTTAATGAATTCGTTCATAAAGCACTTGGAACAGGTCTTGTCATGTGGCTAGCAATCTATACATTTTTACTCAATAAATAGAATGCACAACTTTGGGCTCCTGTTGATTTCCTCACTCTGGATACTTCCCCTGGGATATACCAAATTGCTATTCCAGGTGTAAACATTTCCAGAAACATTTCTGATACCTTTTCTACATTAGGAATTTCCACATCAATGACTTTCAGAGCTCATCCACATAACCCTGGGTTTACACAAGGATATTGCAAGGATTTCACAGGGGTCAATTGTTTGAAATAAATCAATTTCCAGGGCACCACTTTCCTAACAAATGCAAACTACTCTTTTCAGGGGAACTTCAGGGGAACTCTTACAGTGATTCAGTTAATAATAATCAATAACTAATAATAATTATTATTAAGTATTGATCATTATTAATCACAATCAATAATTATAGATTCTTGATTAATAATACTATTTATCACTGATAGTTATTAATACCAAATAGCAAATCAATTATAAATTATTATTAATAATTATTGATAGTGATACTACTAATAAAATATATTAATAATAATAATCAATAAAAATAACTTGATAATCAATGCCAGCACAGAGGAAATACAGCTCATCATATTCTCCAACCACTTCCAATTCACCAGTCTGGGATTGCTTGAAGCTTAGATGGAGCCTGTTGTCCTCTATAATGACATTAACAGCACCTCTTCACTCTCAAGGAGAGCCTGTTAAATTTTAAGCTTAGGAGATTTTAGCGAGAACTCCCTAAGATCATACCCAGTTTTCAGAATGGTTACGTTGTTTTTCTGGAGAGACATCTAAAATGTTCACGAGGTTCTCAAGAGAGTCTACGGGCCCAACAAGATTGAAGACCACTATTTTAGACAGTGGACCCTTCTCCACTCCAAGGCCAACTCCTTCATTCTCTCATTTAGACTCTCACTCCTACATACTCAAACTTTCGTGTTTCCACTCAAGTCCTTCAGCCTACATCTATGTTCAAGTCCAAATCTTCATCTGTAAAATATTTTCCCTTTAGCAACCACGCTACCTTCCTTCTGTTCTTCCTGGCTCTACTTTCTCAGACTCTAATTACTTTTCTACAAATTACCATCTGTCTTTTGTTCCTTGCACTACAGCAAGACCCTGATGATGTCTAATGCAGTGTACACATTCTAACTCTGATATAAACTCTGTGTGTGTGTGCATGACTTGGTATCATTTGGATAGCAATTTATGGCAGAAACATCCTCTGGTCTGACTCTGAGTCTTTTTACGATTGATAACTGAAACTATTACTTGAAGTTCTCCCTTCCTTTGGACTTGATGACATCATTCTTCACTTTTTCTTTTCCTGTCTCAGGGTCTTCCTTCTCAACCTGTTCTGTGGCTTCTTCTCTCCATGCAGCAATTCACATTATAAATAATATTGAAAGAATGAATGGATGGGGATCGGTTTTGATGAGACGCTGCTCCAAGCTTGGCTCTGCCTCTGACTGGCTGCCTGACTTTGAGCGCCTTCCTGGGCCTGTCTGCATTCAGTCTCCTTGCAATATCATGGGGAGACTGAGATGATAACATATTGACTGTCCAGCACAGAATAGATGCTCAATAAATTAGTTGATCTTTCTCCCTGCAGGCAAATATTGTTTCTCTTAATGACACCCAGTGTTTTGATGACCATCGTGATGTTGCAAACTCTTAAACACATCTCTGTTTGAGGTCTCTTTACAACTGGAGACTTATTTTTCCCTTTGCTTATCAGGCATCTACATCTGAACCTCCCATGGGCACCTCAAAGGTCACAACTGTGGGTAGCCCTATACCTGCCCTCTGAGACTTCCTTTTACAGTCTCTCCAGCTACCCACTCTTCCGAATCAGCCACCTCGAAGTCATTCTGTAAACTTTCCATTTGGTGGCTAAACCCTTCTCACATGTAATTGGTAAAGAACTCCTTTTGATTTGACCTTCCTCTTTGCTTTCAGATCTCCACTTCCACAGACACTACTACAGTCCAGACCTCCACTGTTTCCATGTGAGAGTGAACATTGATCTATATGGTCTCCCAGCTTCTAGTCTCCCAGCCTCTAGTCTCATCCTGCTTCATCTGACAGTTCCCACTGCTGCAGAAAGTAGCAGTTGCCAATATCATGGGGGGAATTGATATAACACATTGAATATCCAGCACAGAATAGATGCTTAAGAAGTTAGTTCATCTTTCTCCCTGTAGATGAATATTGTTTCCCTTATTGACACCCAGCATTTTGATGACCATCGTGATGTGGCAAACCTCCTAGAAGATGTCGCATCACTTTCCTAGACAGCGCCTCTTTACTTCTCTCCCACGTGTAAAATCTTTCAGTTACTCTCCATTATCTAGAGCAAGGTTGCTCACCCTAGCACTGTTGACATTCGGGACAGAGTCTTTGCTGTAGGGACTTTGTACAGTGTAGGATGCTTAGTGGATCCCTGGTCTCCACCTGCCAGATGCCAGTAGCCTGCCGCCTCCCCAGTTGTAACAGAAAAATATAGACCTTACCAAATATCCCAGGGAGGGAGCACAGAGTTGCCCCTGATTGAGAACCGCTGATCTGCAAAAATAAAATCTATATTACCTCTTGGCTTATAATATACTTCAAGATATTGTACCCAAATATCTTCAACTTTATCTCCTAAAACTATAACTCACACACACCCTGAAATCTCTTATAGTTCTACAAAAAAATTACTCTTTCCAAATATACCCCACCTTTTATGACTCCCAGAATAAAGTGCCCTATTTTTCTACTTTTTGTCCCCATTTTCTACTGGAATACCTTTTTGTCCTTATCCTTCCAAACTAATCTCAGATGATTTCTCCTGTTGTAAAGTCTTCCCTATCGACATTATAAATAATTTGTCCTTCTTCCTTATGGATCCTCCATCACTTGCCATCTATTATAGGACTTGTCACTATAATTTCTTCCTTTCACAAGTGTATTTTACCCTGACCACTACTACCACCTACTTACAACTTTTTGAGTTTAGAAAAGAGATTCTATCTACTTAGTATGTAGTACAATGCCCAACACATACTAGGAGTCTTGACAGCTATTAGATAGATGAATAAGGGAATGACTGAATGAGTGAATGAATGACGTCACATCCTTCTCTCCCTGGCATGGAAATATGTTGCATGTTCTGCAGGCAGAGTGAGTTGCTGGCCTCATGTCAAGGGGGAATCCCCCTTTAAGAATCGAATCTGAGCTGCTATTCCTGAAACTTCCTGAAATCTCATCTGTTCCTGAAACTTGTTCTATTGAGACTTGAGTTTCAACTTGATGTTAGAGAAAGTTGTTAAAATTTATTTTATTTTTTTATTCATTGATGGTTGCATCTCTAATGTCCCAGTCATAAAAGTAATCTTATATTTAACAAATCTCACTTAGAAACATTTTGCATGGGGCTCTGCTTAGCATCTTGATATAAAATTTATACCTAAGTCTATTTTGGCAAACACCAAATTAAACTTGTAAGTATAAAGGAAATAAGAGTGTCCTTGACCTCCCAAGGCTTAGATGATCAGCAGTTTTTAAATGACATTCCTTGAAAGTGAACTTTGATTTTTTAAGAACTGGGCATGAGGCTGTAATCAAAGGCACTGAAGATATTTAGATGATTTAGAAAAGCACAAGCTGATCTACCATCATTCAGCTTGCAGGATACCTTTATCTTCTGTAAGTAGTATGAAACACCTTTGTTTTTGTATTGATTCTATTCCTTTGGAACATTATAGGTTTTGTCTTGTTATGTTGCCTATAGTCAAAAGAAACGATTATGGAATTTACAATTATAGGAAGCAGGTCATTAAAGGGGGCCGGGTTGGTTTTATTAAGGATCTGCTTTATTTCTATTGGAACAATTTTATGCACACAACAGCATATCAAATAGAATGCACCAGAGGATAATTTTAGGAACTTAGTTCAAAAGCCCTCTCAGGATTTTGCATACATTTTAAATAATACTCAGCTAAACACATAATCACATGTTTCTCATATATTTTCAAAAATCCCATATGGTTAGAAATTGCTGCCAGATTTTCCTGTTTTGATAAACAGAATGACATTTAATCAAACAGTCCTGAAAAATACCTTCTTTCTTGACTTTATACTCAGGCAAATTAATAAAGTCCCCATTTCAGATGATGAAATGACACATTTCCTGCCCCTATTCTGGTTTTCTGCCTCAAACGTCTTCCTGGAGAGACTCCATGTATGTCAGCCTTCTCAAGGATTTAAGAGTATTAAACCAAGGGTAGATGGTAGCTAGTGTTCTTTGATCTTACTGCACTCGTCGTTATTCATTTTATTCTTCTTTTATTTCTTTCTTTTTTTATATATATGGGGGTCTCACTATGTTGGCCAGGTTGGTCTTGAACTCCTGGCCTCAAGCAATCCTCCCACCTCAGCCTCCAAAGTTTTAGGATTACAGGTGTGAGTCACCACACCTGACCTGGTTGGTATTGATTTTTAAAAAGTAATTTGTTACTTGTTGTCCATGAAACTTGGTGTGTTCTAAATAGGTTGTTTGTTTCACTACATGACGTTCCATATATTTATAATCAATTCCAATTAATAGGAATTCCAATAGAATGGCTGAAACAAATTGAGTAGAACAATTACTAACCCCTTTAGACATTATTATGTTAGGTTGAAATATTTTCTACACTGGCTCTATCTATGGGTCATTGCATCTGGCTATTTAGATCACAAGGAAATGTAATTGAACTAAAAATCTTAGTCACTGAGAAACGGGCTGTTTTTGTTTTGCTTGGCTTTTTACCTCTTGGCTGGTTCCTCATCTTTGAGGTTTGCTCTGACAGCTCTGAAGCTTGGGCAATATACAACAATATAGGCAAAGTAAGGAAACAATTAGGTTGTATGATATTAATACATTCTCATCCTGAAAAGCACAGTTTTAAAATATTCTTATTGTTTCCCCTGTCCTCTGCTCATTTGACAGTTACTACAAGCAGCTTTGGGCAGAGGGGGAGAGAAGTGCATATGTTGTCACCTGCCGCTCTGCTGCTTCCATAGCCCATGTTAGGAATGAGCATGGTGTAGATTAAGTACAACTACACAATAGTCATCAATTCCCAATGTTATCAATACATTAGAAAAGGGCTTTGATTTCCAATTAAGTACTGAATAATTGAAAGAAAAATGTGTTGTTGCAGGTTGTTGAGAAACACCTCTACCTCCATTTACCCTTTTATTAAGAAACAGGGATAAAAAATATTGTGATATCAGGATATCTAGAATTTGGAAGATATGGAATCATCCTGCTGAGTCCAAGGGCAATCCAGAAAATAAGCTGTGATTCAGACTCTGGTGTGCCCTGTAGATGCCATGGGTCATCCAGGAGCCTTGTTACCTGAATGATGAGGAGCCACCTGGGAGGAATTCATTCTAAGGTTAAAAAAAAATGTCATCCTGGCATAGTGACTTTGCCCCAGTTCAAAAGCCCGGGTTGTTGAAGAGGAGCTGGATTTTAGGAATGGTGTGTTTACAATGAGTGCTGTGTTTCCCAGATTTTCCATCCATAAGGATCTGAACATTTTAGGAAGAGAGAGACAGAACTCTAAGAGCTGAATGAGCCACTCACTGAGAGTGCAGTAGTAGCTCAGCAGGTCTGTGTTGTCCAAACCCTGCACTTTCCAAAGAAAGGTCTGTTCTTTGACAGCCTTCCAGGAGATAACCTCTAAGCCCTTGGAATATCCTGCCTGATCATAATGTGTTTGTTTACCTGGAGCTTTGAGTCATGCTAGATAGTTAATGCTGATGATTTATAGTGGGGGCTTTGGGCCACCTGGTATCAGTCTTGACCTCTGGAGGGGCTGGCGACTAAGTTCGGTCATGCAGACAGTCTGCCATGCCTTCATGCTCCCAAAACCACACCGGATGTCAGGCTTGGGGGAGCTCCCTGGGCAGCAATAGTCTGTGCAGATTTCCTCACATCACTGCTGGAAGAATTAGACATCATTTGGTTCCATTTTCCAGCTGCAGAAAAACTGTAATGTTGGGGAGAAATTAATAATTGAGCTTAAATCAAAAGGAAGAACCTTGATTGTCTAGATTTTGTAGAATTTTTTTTAAATGTTGAGGGAAGAAGGGAAAACCAACTACGTAGAAAAGGGAGCCTTTATTATGAACACACAACTATTTAAAACAAGTGAAGTAATACCCATGTAGAATAAAAGTAAAGAAAAAAGAAACAATTCAGATAATCATCACATAAGAATTTTATTTTATTTATTTTATTTTATTTTATTTGACAGAGTCTCGCTGTGTCGCCCAGGCTGGAGGGCCGTGATGCGATCTCGGCTCACTGCAACCTCGCCTCCTGGGTTCAAACGATTCTCACGCCTCAGCCACCCAAGTATCTGAGATTACAGGCATGGTCCCACCTAATTTTTTTTGTAATTTTGGTAGAGACGGAGTTTCACCATGTTGGCCAGGGTGGTCTCGAACTCCTGGCCTCCAATGATCTGCCCGTCTCAGCCTCCCAAGGTGCTGAGATTACAGGCATGAGCCACTGCACCCAGCATCTGACTGCATTGCTGAATTCAAAATATCTGAATATGTTATACAGAAAATTGTTTTGAAAGCCTAATGAAAATTAATAACGAAATAGAATGTTCTACTTACAGTCATTGTTGACTTAATAATTTGTTTTGCAATGTGACAAAATAGATCTATATTGTTCATCGTGTCAAAAATATTTATGTGCAGAACTGTATTTTAAAACAAGCAAGTACAAAAGAGAAATAAATTAAAGTCCGCGAATATTTTATTACCTCTCAAAATAGCCTGACTTGAAAAGACCATCACTCCATGGCCAATGGATCTACTTGATTCTGAAATAACCGAGAGTGGGGTGTATCTGTTACTGTCAGCAGGCCAACCTTACAGCAACAAGAAGAAAGGTGACAACTTGAGGGTCATCCCTGGGATTTCTATAGCCAACTTAAGTGGAAAGAACTAGCAGGAAACTAGTTGACTTTTTTTGAAGAAAGAAATGACAAGAGTTTCTCAATCAGTACCTTTTAGTCGTCATTTCTTGGAAACAACTATACATCATACAGTTGATGCCTTTAAAAACACGACTTTGGGTCTGGGCTTAGTGGCTCACACCTGTAATCCCAGCACTTTGGGAGGCTGAGGCAGGTGGATCACTTCGATGTCAGGAGTTCGACACCAGCTTGGCCAACATGACGAAACCCCGTCTCTACTAAAAATACAAAAATTAGCCGGGAATGGTGGCACGCACCTGTAATCCCAGCTCCTTGGGAGGCTAAGGTGGGAGAATCACTTGAATCCGGGAGATGGAGGTTGCAGTGAGCCAAGATCGTGCCACTGCACTCCAGCCTAGGCGACAGAGAGAGACTCCGTCTCAAAAAACAAACAAACAAGCAAGCAAAAAAAATATAAAAGCACAATCCATTGATAAAAAGGGTACAGCTGGGCATGTTGGAAACACACAGGGCATGGGAGGGAGCCTGGGCTCCACCTGCAAGGCGAAGGCCATTCCAGGCAAAGGGGCAGGGGTGGCTGGAAAGAGCTCAGGGGCGAGGTCCTAGGCCCCACCCACTTGGCCTCCATCCCGAGTCCCTGCGTGCCTCTGCAGGAGGAGGAGCTAAAAGGTTCTGGGAACAGAGGCCCCAAAGAGCCCCCCCTACCCCAGTCCACAGCAACCATGCCCGGCCCCTTAGGCAGTGGGGAGAGCGTGCCAGCAGGTGGCGTGGCCCCACACGATCCTTCACCCGCATGCGCGCTGAACTGACCAATCAGCAAGGAGCGTGGGTAGCCAGGCCAGCTGCTCTCACGAGAACTGAGGACCCATTTTTGTAAGAAAGCCTCGTGGTGCCAGTGTCTGTAGATTCTGTGAGGAAGCAGCATCAGGGATCTCTCAGGTGAAGCGTTAGCGGTGGGGAGGCGGGAAGGTGAGCACGAGGCCCTCTGGGAACCAGGGTGTGAAGCGCTGAGCGGCCGGCTGACCTGTGAAGAAATGGCCCTGGCATCGTCGCCTGGGGCCTGGGTCAGGGCGAGACCCTGAGGGTGGGATGGGATGGATGAGGGCAGGGAGGGAGCTGGAGACAGGTGATCCCCAGGGCAGGAGGTGTCAGAGGGCTTGTGGCGTGTGTGCAGGGTGGAGGGGTCGAAAACAAAAGGAAATCGAAATCAGAAAAATCGAAAAAAGGAAATAAGAAAAAGAAAATCATGAAAAGAAAATCAAAATAAATCATAAATAAATCTCGAAACAAAGAGATAAAGAAACAAAGGAAAAAGGAAAAATAAAATCCCTATAAAGGAAATAAAAATCACAACAAAACGAACTAAAGAAAGAGAAAGAAACAGAGAAAAAAGAGAATAAACAAAAGTATTAATAAAGTTTCAAATCAATGAATCCATAACAAGACAATTTCCTAAATTCATTTTTTAAGCAGGCACCATCGAATATTGAAAGGTAAAACAAATCCATAAAACCAAATCGGGAACACAGGGCAGGAGCCTGTGTCCCAAGGACACTGCAAGGGTCCTGCAGGGGCCATTCAGGTGTGCGAGACAGCTGTGAGTTCTGCAGCCAGCCCCAGGGACAGGCTGGACGGGCCAGGAAGGATAGAAGGGGACACTGACATCTTCTCCGTCCCCTCCTGCTCCGACAGGACACGCGGGGTGGGCCATCCCCACCCTTTCTTGAACTCGCAATCCCAATGGCTCTCCTTTCACATGTCCTGTCTCCTTAGCCTACTTAGTTTGACTTTGCACTCAACCAGGTTCAGGGGTCGCCTCTAACTTCCCAGGACAGCCAACCATGGAGCCCGTGGGCAGGAAGCGCAGCAAGAGGGCTGCCAAGGTTCAGTTGGAGGCTCAAGTTATGGCCGCCCCCGTGAAGGAGCATGCAGGTAAACACAGCCCAAGGGGCCACGAAAGAAGGTGCACGCCCAAGGAGACGATCTGTCTGCTCTCTGCGCGGGGGGCACACGGGCAGCCCGAGACCCCTGGCCCCTTCGTGGCTTTGGAGTCCACCATGCATGTGCTAAGAGGCCCCAGGTTTTCAAAGCAGGATCGAGGGCCTAAGGCTTCCCGTGGGAGGCTCCCCCTCATAGCAGGGTTACAGATGCTCTCAGAGCAGCTCTTCTCCATGAGTGTGGTCCTAACATCCAAGGGGTCTGACCTGTGAGCGTTGTTTACTGGGACTTGAACCCGAAGGGCTTCCAAAAATGCCTCCGTAAAATGGCCAGGGGCCCAGTGATTCCATGCATAGCTCTGCTTTAAAGCTTTAATTGGTAGAGAGCCAAAAAAGTCCACAAATGGTACCTTTCTCCACGAAAAATGTCTACAACAGCATTTTCCTCTAAAAAAGATTTGTCTTTTAAATTTTAATGCAGGAAAGGATCCAGTCAATGATGAACATGAGGAAAGAGACCCTTTTACAGAAACAAGGGAGAAAGATGTAACTGATGAGCATGGGGAAAGAGAACCTTTTGCTGAAAGAGATGAGCACATGGGGTAAAGTGTTTAAGTCACTTTTGCCTGTCGGATAAAGTATTTTGGGAAAAGTCAGCTTCGGATCATGTCATCACTGTTCTATTCTATGCAGAACATTTCACATAAGACATTTCTTCCCAACAAACATGGCATTTTGTGTAGCATTATGTTAAAATTTTGATGTAACTTTTTTTTTTTTTTTTACAGGATTCATACCATGAAGCTAGAATATATTGCAGGTATGTTTTAGGAGCTATTCGTAGTTTTTGAAAATTATTTTCAACCATACGAATGTTACAGTAGGTTATATGAATTAGTGGATGACAAGACTGTCTTACACGCCTTCTTCTCATATATAGCGTTTAACATACGTATTTAATGTAATGTGTTTAATAAATTTTCATACTTACCTTTTTGATTGTTGATGTGGAATGTGAGAATGCTTCTAACAATGGTGAAATGAGAGGGATGGCTTTTCTTTCATACACGTGGAAATTTAATTATTTGGGGAATATTAGAGGACACTGGAGGAGAAACAGCTGTATTCGTTTCTTTTAGTGTACACAGATTAAGTATATAAGTTTTTTTATCTTTTATTTTAGGTTTGAGGGTACATGTGCAGGTTTGTTATATAGATAATTGCATGTCACAGGGGTTTGGTATACAGATTATTTTGTCACCCAGGTTGTAAGCGTGGCACCTGGTGGGTGGTTTTCATCATCACCCTCCTACCCTCTGCCCTCAAGTAGGCCCAGGTATCTGTTGTTCCCCTCTTCCTGTCCGTATGTACTCAGAGTTTTTAATATGAGTTTTTATGTTCCTAATTTAGCTATTCTATTGTCACAGCATTCTGATTTTGTTTTCTTTAAAGCACAAGAGAAAATCGAATTATCTAAAATGATGATATTCTATTATTATTCCAGTAATAAACTGTGTACTAGAAAAAGAAAGACAAGTTTTCTACCCAGTGAGAAACATGTAACTGGATCCAAAAACTCATACATTTTGTATTGCCATGTGAACTGTTATTTGCACTGACTGTTATAGGACCATATTTTCAAAAAAAATTGAGAAAATTTCTGTAAAGACGACAGAGACAATACTCATATTTTTAAAAAGCTCAATTCAGTTTTCAGCTCTTCTATAGCGATAATTCATACAAGCAGTATATTTGGAAAGCTTTGCTCTGCTTAGTGACTAAGTGCTGGTTTTGTGAGCTGCCTAACTGAGCATTATAGATGGAGACTGTAAAAAGTCTCCATTATATAATGGAGACTCCTTATAGATGGAGACTTGTATTATGGTGCAGATCTTTTATGATTGCTGAAAACTATCTTTAGCAATTGATGGTAGATCTCTAATGTGAAACCATGTTTAGGAAAGCATTCCTTGTAGTATTACAGTTTTCTGAAACACAACACTATGGATAAAAATATCATATAAAAAGCTCCAAGAAAATATTTCAAAAGTGTTTTTGAATGTATTTCTTTACTTAAGCCTAAATTTTTACACCCATGGACGATGCTTCTTTTATTAAAATACAGTTAATAGCATCAATCACTAGATTGCTTAAAAAATGCTTTTCTTATTGTGTATTATTTCTACCCTTTTGATGGTCTTATTAAATAAGATACTTTTTTGTATGTTTTGCATAATGAATTGTGACAGTATTTCATGGAAACATGTCCTTTAAATTACAAGACATTTTATAAATGTAGAAATTAGAGTCTGTGTTTGTAACCCTTTCTGCACATTTAAAAAATAGAAACTTTTAATTATTTGCTTTTTTTCATCATCCATCAATTAAGTGATTTGCAGTTATACCAATTGGAATTAGAGTGCTAATATTAATACCTAAAAGGTTTTACAGAAAACAAATGAGTAAATCTTGCTTTTTGAAGTGATCTTTGCATTTTACAATGTAAATGTCCTTCCGATATTGCTGAACCATCATGTCTCACATTGATTTCAATGTATGCGAAGAAACTACTTTTCAGCATTAACTTTTAATGCATTTTCATTTACTACCTAGCTAACATTAAAGAGGACCTTGCTGCAAAAAGAAAAATGATAAAAATAGATAAAGCCGCTTATAGGAAAACCAAGAACACAATTGAACGTGCTTTGAGAAAAAAACAACTAAAAAGGTATGATTGTTGGCTTTTTTGCATAATGATATTTATTATCATTTCTTTGTATTTGTTGGTGCAAATAATTTCAAAAACTATCCTGTACATATTGGTGTCTCTAGGGAACAACGTATTTTACTTGATTGTTCCCTAAGCAGGTAAGTTTCTTTAGTTTTATAACCTCAGTTTAACAGAATTGAGAGATACTACCTAGAAGCCAATGAAGATAACCCCTTTTTGCCTTCCAGATAAAAATAGTCTTCCTGTAAAATTAATTTTTATCCTTTCTAGAAATACGGCAGCTGCATGTAAGATAAATGTCTTCAACGTTTAGTCTGTAGATCCTTAACAATATTAAGTTATATGGAAAGGGACAACCTTATGTTGTAAATAAGTTATCTATTTTAGTTAAATTGTTTTCACTATTCCCTTTAGAAAATCACCGTGCCAATGTGGAGAAATAGTTAAGTGAAGCATTTCTTTTGGGAAATCTTACGGGATGAATGGCTGTTATATTCTTGAACTTGCTTATGAGAACCCATATGTTGTTTAGTTTGAGAAAATGAAAAGTAAACTGCTGTTAGAGAAAATGATTGTTTCTGGGAAATTTATAGTGCTGTAAACCCTCCTTTGTCTTCAGCATGTGAATAATGTGAGATAGCTGCTCTAGTAGTCAGTTAGGAAGGAATCCTTTCAGAATGAGTAACTCATTTCACCTTTTCCCAAAAAGATTTCAGCTGCTATTACTCCCTTGCTACTTTATAGTATAAATTATGTCAAGTCTGTTTTAGTTTGAATAGGATTAATTTTTCATCTCTCTATGACATATGACAGTGTTACATATTATGTGTTACAGGCAGAAACGTGATTATAGACATACTCGGAAGTTGCTGAATGTCCTTAAAGAATACATCGCAGACAAGCAGAAAGATGATGAGGAAGCAGAAGCAGCAGCAGCAGCAGCAGCAGCAGAAGTAATAGTAGTAGAAGAACAAGAGGAGGAGGAGAAGGAGGAGGAGGAGGAGAAAGAAGAAGGAGAAGGAGAAGAAACAGAAGAAGAAGTAATTGTTGGTATCAGGCTTAGCTTTATGATTAACCTATTGTATCAGTGTCTCAGGGAGTAATTGTTCGTGCAGAAATCCAGCAAAGAAGGAAGAGAGCATGAGCCCAGAGAGGGGGGCCCGTTAGTGGACTCATGTACCAGGGGAATATAATTGCCATGAAGCATTTGTGGTCCAACTGAGGTCAGCATCATAGCGATTAAGAAGTCAAAGTGAGCCCAGTTGGCATATTTGTGCAAAAGCAGCTGTAGGGTTGGAATTTCCTGGGTTGGGGTGTAGCCAAGCACATTGATAGAGGAAGAGTTGGGCAGGGAATAGACGCAGGGATGGGGATATGATGACTGGCTGTGGAATTTCAGCTGGAACTGAGTTACCTGAGCACATGGGGGTGGGCAATGGGCAGTGAAAAGTGTTCCATTCAGTGGGTGTCATATCCCAACAGACTCCTGAGCTGTAGTACTGAAGTGAGTGACCTACAGTGGCAGGAAGGTAGTGGCTGTATGTTGGGAAGATGGAGAAACAGCTGAGTGCAGTGGTCAAGGGCTGGGGCACTGCAGCCCCACTGCTTGTGATTCAACTCCAGCTTGACCATTGCTAGCTCAGGAACCACGGGCAAACTATTTATCTCTGTGCCGAAATTTCCTTGTCTACAAAAGGAGACATGGTAAGAGTACCTATGTCAGAGTTATTTGGAGGATTGAAGGGTTCCTGTGTAATGGGTTTATTTAAGTTTTTCAGGATGTGATCTGACCCATGATTGCTCTTTATCATTGCTATTATTAATATTACGTAGGTGTTGCAGTCATTGGGAATGACAAAATCTAGGGGATGACTGTATAAGTGAGTGCCATGTAGAGGAGAGGAGAACACTGTTGTTGGAGATTAGGTCAAGGTGCAGAAAGGCCATCATTTTTGTAAGGTTCATCTATGTGCATACTGAAATGACCAAGATTTAATACCAGTTTAAAATCTTAGTAAGAAAGAATGTTTCTTAGTTAATTTCTGTATAAATCTTACCCATCTGTAGTCAACAAATTATAGGAAGGGTCATCATATACTCTACATTTGAAATCAAGAATTAAGACATATGTGTTGAATATGTATGTAGAAGAAAGAAAATTCCTTACTCAATGACTGATGAAAAAGGTCATTATATCATTTTAGCATATGAGTGGTGAACACAGTTCTTTAAAATTGGTCATAAACGTTGTTTAAAAGAAAGTGTTAAGAAATATAGATTTAAAGAGTATTCCTGTAAAGCTAATGCAGAATTATGTTTTGTAAGTATTAAAAGTTACCCAATTTTCATCACTACTTTTTTGTACTTCTAGAAAGCATTTCAAGAAAAACAGAAGAGGTGTCAACAACATACAAGTGTTAGGAGAGGGGGGCTGAAAGAGGTGAAGCCGCTACGTGAGCAATTCATAAAGGTCTGTTCTATTTGGTAACATAATACATTATAAAATACACCACGTGCATAATAGAAGAAAGTCTTCTTGTTTCTGAATGTATGGAAAGACATTTTGGTTATACATTTTAAATTACTTACCATTTTCACTTTGAATGTATTGTTCCAAATTTAACATAATTGGTAAATGTGTTTTTAGGATTCATGAATAGTTTTGTGGGAGTTACTTAGAACAGGAAAAGGTAAATTGGAAATTTTACCTGGAAATATACATCTTGTGTATAAAATTGACATTTTATTAACACATTGACCCATTTATGCCAGAGGCTGCACGTTTTTTGTGTGTGAAAAATCAGACCTTGGCGATGATCTTGAGTGGTAGGATATACATGACTCCCACAAGGTTAGCATTCCAATAATGGAACACTAGGCATAAATGAGTTTTAATGATTTTATTTTCAGTTTTCAGGACGTCAGTGACAAATCTATGGTGGAAGGCAAGAAGACCATAAATCCTTTCTGGGTGTCTTTTTTACTTGTGATGTTTCAAGAGTTTTAAATAGGAAGTAGGCAAGTGTAACTACTGAGTGTCTCTTTTATTTCCTGCTATAATATAGGAGTGTTTTATGGCATATTCACTCACAAAATTATCAGTAATGGTTTTACATGACAATTTGTAATAATAAGGGATGGTTCAGATGTATAACAGAATGGGAAAGCCAGCAGATTATTAACACGTTGTGAATTGTGAATTATCTGCTGTCGTATAGCACATTAGCAAGTTGTCATCGGACAATCACTTCTTCATGTAGATGTATATTATTTAGGTAATAGTGGAATTCTTTTCTGGGAAATAAGGTATTCTTTTTAATAACCTTGTGAAAATACATGTTCATATGTCACTCTTCTACACTAACTGAGATGTGTTAAATAAACTGAGAAAAGAGTTTGAAAATAACATTTTCAAGCAACTTGAGAATGATCTAACAGTTATTTAAATAGAAGTCACAAGTAGAGAACATGCTGCTATAATGTTCCCCAGAAACCATTTATTAATTGGTATGAACATGAAACTAGAAGTTTTCCTGTCAGTGTTAATGCTGCATGTTACCACTTAAGGTAGGAACTTTGCTATCATCTTGGACTCTTCTGAGTCCCTTATCCTTCCCATACAGTTACCATGAGGCAAGTTTTACCTCTGTAATGGCCCTTAAATTTCTTTTTTTAAAATTCCCACTGCAGCTGCCCTAGTTCAAGACCTCATTCTTCCTTACTTGTACTATTAAACTCTTTTCTGAGTTCTCTCTTCTCTTCTGAGCCATCCTTCATTGATCGGCAATATTACCTTCCTGCAACCCTCCCCTTCCTAAAATGCTTCCTAACCCTTCGCTCTTCCCAGCCTGTCAGTGGTGCTCCGTCTCAGTTCTTAGATGTTCAGAGACTCCCCACTTTACGTGACCCCTCTTAGGCTTGTTCTGCCGCCCTCTGTCTTTGCTCCTGCCTATCCAGGTTGACAGCTTTCCCTGAAGGAATTCACTGTTACGCTCATGCTTTACTCATGCTCTTCCCTCACAATGCTTTAAAAAATTTTTTTGACCAATTTAAACCTTTTGCCAACTAAGTCAACATCAGTCTCCATTTTTGGCTACACGTCTGAGTGAGTTGCCCTTCCATAGCATTACACAATTTTTGTATTAATTTTTTTGTTTGTGCATTTGCTCATGTCACAGGATTATGGAAGAGATTATGCTTACATTTTTTACATCTTCCTCAGCATTAACATACAACATTTTAGGGAGTAGGAACTGTTGAACTATTTGTTGAGGGAATAGTGTATGTTTCAAACATAGTTACGTTTTCTCTAACTTGATGAGGTCTTATCACCGACCATTTTATCCCTTCAGTGGAAACCACGTTACGTAGACTATTGCTGATAATCCTGCTGAAAAAATATATTTCATGATATAAGCCTGCCTATCTTTTTCTGTCTTTGCTCCATCTTGACCTTAAGATGCTCATCAACCCATTTTATTCAAGCAAAGTACATGACAGTTGGACCTGCTAAAATAATATGTCACTGAAATCTGGCATTAAAAAATTTAAGTGGGTATTTGGAGCTCCATGTATTGATTATAGTTTTCTTCACTTTGAAATAAATAACCAGCATCCTTTGAATATTAAAAGTTGTTTCCTTTTGACATCTGATTAACCCTGTTTAAAACATGAGGTGTAAAGTGGTGGTTTGTCAGTGAACTAGACTTTTTCTTTTAGGCTACCAAGGACTGTAAAGACAATTATTGCATCATTTCTTCCGATGAAGGAAGTGAACTTGATAACTAGCCGTGTTTTTAAATAAACTCGTGTCAGAACTGTAAGTAGTGCATATTTAAATATTAAAAACTCAGGATTGATATAAGGACTGGAATATTTTATTTGCAGAAATGTGTATCACAGTTACTTAAATTTTTTTTGAAACAGCTTTTGGAAGAGTTGACACTTAGTTGTCTCTTCAACCTCTGTTATTCTGATGACTGAAGAAAGAACTTGAACCTATGTTATATGATACAAGCACAACTTGAGCTACAGTAAACTACATGACAGTGTTTTGATAATTCTTGTATAAATCAGTATAGCTCCTCTGTCATTTGTCTGTTAAATGCCAGACCTTGTTTCTATGATCTGTTGAATGAATCCTAGACACTTCTGTGAGAAAGCAGGGATTGCATAGTTATGTACACGGTCAATTAAATTTTAACATTAAAGATGATTTAGATTTCAGTTCGCCTCTGTGGATCTGTATCAGTTCCAAAAATGTAGAAAGCACGGGCATAGAAAAGTACATTTTTCTTTAGTGAAAGAAGACAAAACCTGCCGGGTGTGGTGGCTCATGCCTGTAATCCCAGCACTTTGGGAGGCCAAGGGGAGTGGATCACTTGAGGTCAGGAATTTGAGACCAGCCTGGCCAACATGGTGAAACCCCATCTCTACTAAAAATACAAAAATTGGCCAGGCATGGTGGCATGCACCTGTAGTCCCAGCTACTCAGGAGGCTGAGGCAGGAGGATCGCTTGAACCCTGGAGTTGGAGGTTGCAGTGAGCCAAGACTGTGCCACTGCACTCCAGCCTGGGCGACAAGAGCAAGACTCTTTCTCAGAAAACAAGAAGACGATGACAAAAGCTATCCTATCTATGCATTCTTTTGTATTTACTCATTAGGATAAAGAGGCAATTCCAATGAAAGTAGGAATTCAAAAAATAGATACATTCTATGGCCTTATCAAAATTATTAAAAATACCTTAACATTTGTGTTCTTGAAAAAATTAAACTACTATAAATAATTAAGGCAACTGAGCAAGATATATTAATATCAGTGTCGAGCCACTGCTTTGTGGGCATGTCATTTCCACAGACATCAAAATGCCATGTAGTTTGTTTTGGTCCATCATTCAATGATACCTCCCCTTAGCACTGAATGAAAGTATTTCGTTAACATTTATGTATGCTTACAATTATTTCACATCTGTGGCAAGGTGAATTATGTAGAGTGCTTTGTTTATTCAGTTTAATATTCATGGATTATGTGGAAGTTTAAGTCTACCTGCATCTAAAAACTTGAATGATGAATTCACCTACCTTTCCTTTTCTTAATGTGCAATTTTCACATGTAACAACATATAACAACATATAACATGTTTAAAAAGATATTTTTGCATGCAAAAACATGTTTAAAAGATGCACACGTTTTTGCATGTAAAAGGAATTTTACGTGTAACAACATGTAAAAAAATGTTCATTTGGAAACACTTTATTTAGTAAATACGAAATTCAGAATATATTTGGAGTAAGTCAGTTAAATGTATTCTTTTGCTGAGTTTCTGAAATTCCATTCATGAATTGTTCAAAACACAATACCCTCATTGGGAGAACAGGAGCGACTTCCTCTCATTTTTCCTTGTGCTTTTTATTTTAATTGGCCCCTATATACCACTCTTAACCTTTTCTAGGTTTTCCAAGTTTAAGAAAAAAAGCAAGTTCATTCAGATTCTGTTTTTCTGCCTATAATCACTTATACAGGAATAAGTTAGTCCCTGTGAGGAGCATTTAATTCCTAAAGTTTGCATTTTTGTAAAGAACTTTCCTTTTACCCAAAGCGTGTGTTGGTAGTACTAAGTACTCCTAAGTACTACTTTAAGTTTCTAAGAAGATCCTTATTTGAGATTTCTTTCAGTAGTTACAGAGGCAAAATAAGCACTGCAGAGGTTCATGTGCGAGTTCTGTTGTACATACTGGGCTATCTGACTATTTCTTCTATAGTGGATGGATGAGAAAGAAGCCAAAATGTACTTAGTGATGGAACAGTTGATATTTATACCACCCCTTACTATCAAGTGAGTAACTGTGTACTTGAAGTCACATTTTTTTTTTTTTTTTTTTAGAGATATTGTCTCACTCTGGCCGAGCCAGAGTGCAGTAGTGGTGTGATCATAGCTCACTGCAACCTTGACATTTTGGGTTCAAGCGATCCTCCCACCTCAGCCTTCAGAGTGTCTGGTAACACAGGTGTGCACACCACGCCCAACTAAAATATATATTCTTTTGAGAGATGCAGTCTCCCTGTGTTGCCCAGGCCAATCTCAAATTCCTGGCTTCAAGTGATATTTCCACCTCAGCCTCCCAAATTGCTGGGATTACAGGCGTGAGCCACCGAGCCTGGCTGCATTATCTCACTTTTATATGGAATCTAAAACAGCTGAACTCACAGAAACAGAGAATAGAATGATGGTTACCAGGAGCTGGGGGAGGTGGAAGGTTGGGGAGATGTTGGCCAAAGGGTACAAGATTTCAGTTAGACAGGAGGAATAAGTTCAAGAGCTCTATTGTAAAACATGGTGACAACAGATAATGATAATACTGGATTTTTAAAGATTGCTAAGAGGGTAGATTTTAAGAGTTCTCACCACAAAGAAAATTATACTTAGGTGAAGTAATGCAAATGTCAACTAGCTTGACGTAGCTATTTCACAATATATACATATTTCAAAGCAACCTGTTGTAGATGGTATATATCATTTACTTTTGTCAATTAAAATAAGTTTCTGAAATGTTTGGAATTAAACATAAAAACAAACATTTATTACCCTGCAGTTCTGTAGTTTCAATGTAAAGTCTGGACTGAGTGCCTTTGGGTTAACATTCAAGATGGCAGTGGGGCAGTGTCCCTTCTGGGGGTTGTAGGGGAGGAGCTGTTTGCTTATGTTTTTCAGATTCTGAAAGCTCCTATCATTCCTTATCTCATGGCCTCTTTCTTCATCTTAAAAGCCAGTATTTTGGGGGGTCAGAGCCTTCTCATGTGGCTGTCTGGTTCCTTTCTCCTGCCTCTCACACTTAGAAAGACCCTTGGGATTCCACTGGACTCCCCTAGAGATAACCCAGGATAATATCCATGTTGCAGGTCAGCTGATTGGTACCTGTCATTAGCACCTTCCAGTTCATTTCCTCTCTTGCCTTGTCGTCTCACACGTTCACAGGTTCCAGGGATGAGTTCCTGGACATCTTTGGAGGGTACTTATTTCGCATACCAAATACACCCTTTCTTTAAATGCACCTCACCTTTAAAATAGCATTGTTTTAGGTGGGCACAGTAGCTCATGCCTGCAATCCAGCGCTTTGGGAGGCAGAGGTGGGAGAATCACTTGAGGCCAGGAGTTTGAGACCACCCTGGCCAATATAGCAAGATCTCGTCTCTACAAAATAATTTTTTAAATGGCACCATTATAAAGAGGGAGGTAGGATGGATTCCATCTTCTTCTCAGCCCTTGTCCAAAGGTGTTGACTTGCATAAGCCGAGAAGCTACAGTGACAATAAAAAGCTCATCCTTGCTACCCCCAAGGAGAAACACCAGCTCCCATAAGCAAGCGACATGAGTGTAAGTCTTTGTGTATGTGTCCGTGTGCTGGGGAAGGGGTTCATTGAGTTAATGGAGGCTTTGAGGTCTGTACTGTCTGCCACCTGGCTGCAAATTGTATGCGATGGCTAAAGTGATCCTCTCACTTCAGGCCTCCCGAGTACCTGGGAATACAGGCGTGTGCTACCATGCTGGCTAATTTTTTTGTATGTGTTTTCTAGAGACGTGGTCTCAGTGTGTTGCCCAGACTGGTCTTGAACTCCTGGCCTCAAGTGATCCTCCTGCCTCAACTTCCCAAAGTGCTGGGATTACAGACATGGGCCACTGCATCCAGCTGACCTATACGCTTTCTATTTTATTTTATTTTATTTTATTTATTGTTTTATTTTTTATTTATTTTATGACAGAGTCTCGCTCTATCATCCAGGCTGGAGGCCAGTGGTGTAATCATAGATCACTGCAACCTCTGCCCGCTGGCCTCAAGTCATCCTCCCATCTCAGACTCCCGAGTAGCTTGGACCACAGGCATGCATCACCATGCCCAGGTAATTTTTGTATATTTAGTAGAGAAGGAGTTTTGCCATGTTGAAATAGACTCTCTTTATATATAAAACATATGACTGTCTATTCTTGAGTACAGATTAAAAACATCATTTTTTATTATTTGAATTTGTAAGAGTTTTATGTATAAATAGAAAAGATGCTTATGATAAAATTAATTTATTGTAATTAAAATTAAAATTATCACATAATTAATGTATTAATATATTTGCTTAACAAAATGTTAATATTCTCTTTAAATATCATTACTAACACATAATCCACAAAATCCTACCTTGGATGTTATTACATAGTTTAGAAGTTTTATTGCATGTCATAATCTTTGTAGCTCCATAAACGAATTTTAACAACTCCTCTAAGCACAGGAGAAGATAATATGCATCATTCCCCTTACCTTACAGCTAATAAATAGTTGATCATTTCAGAAATCAGGCATTTGAAACTGTGTGAACATGAACCATTCATCATTACAGATGGTCCTGATCACATAGATACATGATATCCAGCAATTGCAACTTACAAAGTGTTATCAGTCCAAGATCTGATAGATGACTCATTTTCCAATATTTTCAAGTTGCAGCCCCATGTTTTCATACATGTCATTTCATACATGTCATTTCTGATTTACCATTAAGCATGTTCTGGTAAATTGTTTCTCTCGACTGCTCATGCAGTGTTTTGAACTGGTGCCATAGTAGATTTATTTTCTTCCCTTCAGTATAGACAGATACATGTGCTTATTTCTAAACCTCATCAGCTACCACTAAGGACCAGGAAGCAAAATCTAAGTGAGTGACAGCAGTTTTAAGTTATTCTTTGATTGGCTTTTGGAGTGAGTTTGATGCAATCTCCTTGGTTTTCTAGCCGGGGACATTTGGCCAAGTTATCTGTCCTCAGCCATTCCCCTTTGGGCTGTAATACTGTTTTGGCAAACACAGAAACACTAATGTAGATAGCTCACACTTACAGTTTCCAGAATTTTTTTTCATACAAGGAAGTTTTAAAATGTATAAATCTCTTTTTTCCTAAATTCACAAGGTTGAATAATATACCACATATACATTTTAATACATATTGTAAATATTTGCATATAAATATGTACAATATATAATTAATGTAAACCATTTTATATTTCCTTGCATTTCTTAAAATCAAAGCCAAATCGAAACATTTTAGGTACAATGATATAATTTACTGATAAAAGAAAATTACTTCCCATTCTTCTATAAATTTATAGAGCCTGGAATTTTTATCAAATAAGCTTTGGATACCTTATAGAACTAGCATAGTCCTTTTTAAAAATAAGCTATTATTCTTAGTAGAGACAGGGTCTCACTATGTTGCCCAGGCTAGTTTCCAAGTCCTGGCTCAAGTGATTGTCCCACCTCGGCCTCCCAAAGTGCTAGGATTACAAGCAATGAGCCACCATGCCTGGCCTAGCATACTCCTTTACTAAAAGGAAAAAAAAAAAAGGCCATTAAAAATATTTGCTGAGATACTGAGTGAATGGATGGATTACAAAATGAATTAACCAATGAAGTGGTGTCTGAATTTTGGAGAAATTCTTTTTTTTTTTTTTTTTTTAGGAACATTAGTTAAAATGTACTAAACAGCTCCAGGCAACATCTCCAGAATGATAGACATTGCCCCAGGGACATACATGAAAAATGTATATATATATAGCATATATACAGCTTTCTTGATTAGTGTATTCACTTTACGTTGTACTTTTTTTTTCAACAAATAGCTATAAAAGCCTGGTTATAATACAATTTCTATAGGCACTAAAACAAACAAATTGCCGCATCTCTATTTGTGTTCAGAATTTGAAAGTTGTTATTTTGGGGTCATTTTAAACCATGTTTCCATCTCTTTTTCTGAATTTGACTTCGTAATGCTTTTTTATTTTTTTAAATTTATTTTTATTTGTTTTAATTTTATTTTCATGGGTTATTGAGGAGCAGGTGGTGTTTGATCACATGAGTAAGTTCTTTAGTGGTGATTTGTGAGATTTTGGTGCACCCATCACCCGAGCAGTATACACTCAACCAATTTGTAGTCTTTTATCCCTCACTCCCTTCTCACTCTTTCCCCGAGTCCACAAAGTCCATTGCGTCATTCTTATGCCTTTGCATCCTCATAGCTTAGCTCCCACTTAGGAGTGAGAACATAACGATGTTTGGTTTTCAATTCCTGAGTTACTTCACTTAGAATAATAGTCTCCAGTCTCATCCAGGTCACTAGGAAAGCCATTAATTCATTCCTTTTTATGACTGCATAGTTTTTTATCTCATATATATGATAAATATATATTTGATATATATTTGATAAATCTGATATATATGATAAATATATATGAAAAATATGATCTATATTACAGTTTCTTTATCCACTCATTGACTAATGGGCATTTGGGTTGGTTCCATGTTTTTGCAATTGAGAATTGTGCTGCTGCAAACATGCTCGTGCAAGTATCTTTTTCGTATAATGACTTCTTTTCCTCTGGGTAGATACCCGTAGTGGGATTGCTGGATCAAATGGTAGTTCTGACATCCTCCCACCGCCCGCGCACCTCCACGCCGCAGTCCCAGCTCTGCGGCTCACCCTCTGCTGCGCTAGGCTCCCGCGGGTGCTCGGCCCGGTCCCCCTCCGCCTCCTCCCTGGCGGCCCTAGTCCTAGTCCTCCTGCTGCCCCTGGAGCTGAGCCTGGCAAATGCCCTTGCACCTGGGACTCCTGCTCAGAATCTCCCCGAGAATCACATCGACCTCCCTGGCCCAGCACTGTGGTCGCCTCAGGCCAGCCACCACCGCCAGCGCGGCCCAGGCAAGAAGGAGTGGGGCTCACGCCTGCCCAGGGAGGCCCAGGATGGGGCTGTGGTCACCGCCACCAGGCAGGCTTCCAGGTTGCCAGGGTCTGAGGGGCCGCTGCCTGAGCAGAGTCCTGTAGGCCTGCTGCGGGTGAAGGACCTGCTCCTGGGGCTCGAGTTGCCCTACCCCAAGAAGCAGAATCGGTCTCCAGGGTGGGAGAGGGCCAGGAAACGCAGCAGGGAGCACAAGAGACGCAGGGACAGGCTGAGGCTGCACCGAGGCCGAGCCTTGGTCCGAGGTCCCAGCTCCCTGATGAAGGCGGAGCTCTCTGAAGCCAAGGAGCTGGATGCGGCCATGGAGCAATCTTCCGCCAGTCGGTCCCCCACCATGCTCTTCCTCACCACCTTTGAGGCAGCATCTGCCACAGAAGAGTCCCTGATCCTGCCCATCACCTCCCTGCGGCCCCAGGCACAGCGCAGGCCTGACGGGGAGGTGATACCCACGTTGGACATGGCCTTGTTCGACTGGACCGATTATGAAGACTTAAAACCTGATGGTGGGCCCTCTGCAAAGAAGAAAGAAAAACCAGGGTAAACTCTCCAGTGACAGTAACGAAACATCATCAGCCGAAGCGGAACCGTGCGACCATCACCAAGACTGCCTGGCAGGGCTGCGCTGCTATGCCAGATTCCACCGGAACCCCACGTCACACAGAGGAAGGGGCGCTGCCTGGAGACCGAGACGGCCAAAGGCGACCAGGGATCCTTCATCAACGTCTAGCCGCTCCGCGGGACTGGGGGTGAGCCCGGGAGGTTTGCACAAGATTTGTTTATAACTAGCAGTGGGAGATTAAGTGGGGGACCAGATGGCCGAGGCTGTAGGCTCAGGCCCAGGACTCTCAACCCCGGGAGGGGAGCTAAGGTAAGCGAGCTGGGTGGGTGCCCAGGAGCCGGCCGGCATCACCTGTGCACTCACAGTCCGGACCCAGTCAGCCCGGTGTCCAGCAATCCGCGATGGCAATACCGAGATTGCCCCCTACTGTCCGACTGCAGCACTACAACAGCTTCAAGTTCAAAACCAAGAGGCTTTTTTGAGAGTGGAAAAGAAATGTAAACTTCCCGAAAGAAGGTCCACGGGCTGGAGATAAATATGGAACACTTCCTATGGAGCAGGCACTATGCTCAGGGCTGGACTACCTTATCTCATTTAATTATCACAACGACCTTTTCAAGTAGGCATTATCGCCATGCGACAGATAAGGACCCTGAGGCACGCTGGACTGATTTGGCTTGCCCAGAATCCCAGGTCAATGCTCTTCAAAACTTAACATGCCAACAATCCCCTGGCGGTCTAGCTAAAATTGTACATCTGACTCAGTGGACTCTGCTCTTAACAAACTCCCCGGGCATGCGATGCTGCTGGCCCAGGGACCCCACCGAGAGGTCCGGGGAAGTACATGGCAGAGCAAGGACCTGAACCTGGGCCAAGGCTGTCCAGCTCCAAGATCCACGTTCCTGCCTCTCCACTACCAAAAACTTCTTCTAGATTCTCCAAGGCTTTTGGCAAGAGAGGCTTGCACCCTGGTATTACCTTTCTCTGTGGCTGGAATAACTTCACTGTTCTCTGCCTTCCCTGGACAACGGTGTATCATGTTTAAAAACAAAACAAAATGCAAAAATAACCAAAAAAATGCTAGTTCTACTTTTAGTTCTTCAAGGAATCTCCACACTGTAATGCTCTTTTAAAATATGTGCTTTTGATTTCTTGCTTGTATATTTTTGTATTTGGAAATTGATTTAGAAAGTATATATAATCCATAGAGACCCCAGCCCATTTTTAATGATTCATGTTACAAACCCTCCAATAGCTTCCTGTGGGTTCGGCATGGCAGGAAGTACAGGTGAAAGAAGACAAATAAGACAGAACTGGTATTCTGGAACTTGAGAAAATGAAGAACGCTGGCAATCACAATGCAGTGTGAGAAGTGTTATGAGAAATGCATTTGCGGGACCCCTCGGGGCACATGTCTGTCTCCTAGTGCAGCCCAGGAGGTATTGTCATGGAAGGCATCCCTCTTAAATCATCTCCCAGAGGATGGCATCTGATGAGGTAGGACGCATATTCCAGGCAAAGGAAGCAAATGCACTGGGTTATTAAAGTATTGCAAATAACTCCTGCACACTTCTGGGACAAGTATAAATTGGTACAAATCCTCCTAGGAGAAATATTTGGTAACATCTTCCAATATTAAAATGTATTAATGATCAGATATGGGACCCAGCTCTCCCAGCTGTTCCATTTTTGAGAACGCTTCCTGCAGAGACACTTGCACCTGGGTGATGTGGCAGATGCACCGTTTTGTTCATGGCAGCCCTAGCCTTCGCACAGAGTTGCAAACACCCTGGATCTTCCTCAGGAGAGGAAGGATTCAATAAAATACTGTGTGGTCAAATGGTGGGAATGCCACGACAGTCAAATGATAAGAAAGACTTTCTGAGATATGATGTTAGGTGAAAAAAGTGGGTTGTAAATGGATGTGTACGATATACTATATATTATGTGAATAAGGGAAAATACATTTATGCCTTTACTTATTTCTTGTAAATGTATAAAGTCATATCAACGTGTATGTAAGAAGCTGACAAAAATATTTGTCTCTTGTGTGTGGTGCTGTTATATGGGACTAGATACAGGACTCATTGGGGTGAAGGATGAGAGGGAGAGAGTGGTCTAAGAAACAGCTACAGACCTTCTCCAAGCTTCCGCAGTCATCAACTTGTGGCCAATTCCATTTCATCCCAACTCCTAGACATTTTTGCTTGCCCCAGAGTAGAATATCTTGTGTACACACACACACACACACACACACACACACATATATGTATATATTCATGTACTTGACTTATGGCCCAAATATGATCCATGCATAACAATTAAAGGTAAAATTTTTCTTTTAAATATGTACTTTGTCAAACTTTCGCAATAATTATGAAAGCCTTAAGTTATGAGTGGAGTAAATTAAGTTTGTTATTATTATCAAAGTCTCCTAGGCAGAATTTTATTTTTATTATGACTTTTAACTCACAGAGATCTTTATGTGTCTTTTTACATTTTTAAATATACAGGGCCATTGAAGGTTTTCTTTTGATATTAATTTTTAAATATTTGTGTTATATTTAGAAAATTTCAGATTCTTTGAAATTTGAGAAGCCATACTTTATGTCAAGTGGGTAACCAAGTTTTAGAAAATTTTCTGGAACACTTGAAAAGATTGTGTGTTCTCCAATTATTTGGTGTAGTTTTCTATATATATCCATTATAAGGAGCTTATTAAACTATTAAATCTTTTATATTTATATTACTTTTGGTCTCTATGCCAGTCATAGACCATTCTCACAGCTGGTGAGAATATGCTGAATGATTCCAGTATAATGGTGGTTTTGTTCATTTCTATTTTTGTTCTGTTAATTTTTCTTTTGTGTATATTATATATATTAATGCCATTTAATTAAATGCATGTAGATTTAAATTGTTATAGCTATCTGAGAACTTAACAGATTTTCTCATATGGATGACTGTTTTATCCAGAAGGATGACTTTAGCATTAATATTTAATTTATCTGATGTTGATACAGTTAAGCCTCTTTTCCTTGGGTTAATATATATTTGGTCTTTTGTTTTCCATCTTCTTTTCAAACCTTTTGTGTCTTTATCTTTTCATTATAGAGTTTAATCTGTTTGTATCCATTGTGTTTATGGATTCATTTCTATCATCTTATATTGTACTTTCTATTAGTATACTTGCTGTTCATATCACTTTTATTCTGTCTATCTTGTTTGTGTTTGTTTCATTTTAGCTTGAGTATTACCATTTTATTTTCTCCTTTATTTGGTCAGAAGTTATATCTTCTAATTTTATCCTTTTATTGGATATTATAGAAATATTAAAATATATATTTTTGAAGTATGTACACAAATAAAGTGAATGAGTAACCTGACTTTTCTTCAGAACAATATAAAGACCACACAAAGTGGGCACATAGCCGTGGAGGGACAAAGGTGATGCTGTGGCACACAGACTGAGCACACAGAGGTGGGGTCTCTTCTGCAATGATGTATGTCTGTGTGAAGGATGCCAAGGCACACTCTAAGATAATGTGTAGGGGGGAGGCGCGTGTGTGAATGCGTGTGCACGTGCACTCCCCTGTGTGCATGGACAGGAGTATGTGTTTATCTATGTGCACCATTATTATTAATTCAAAAAGTGCATAGCTTTCATTTTCAAAGGAAGTTATGATGCAAAGAACATGACCTATACAGCAAATACCTTTGGTACATTTGGATAGACTTTTTAAGGTAGCATGTCATTTTTGTCATGAATTTAGCTGCTGTCTACATCCTAAAAAGCTAGAGTCAATTTTAAAACTTCCCCAGTCTATACTGGGGAAGTTATACTATATACTATAGTATAGTGTAAACAGATCAATCACCATAGAAGACGGATTAAACAGGCATATTTTCAGCGGGTGAATTGAACATGAAACCACTTTAAGTAGCAGAATTGGGCCTGTGTGTTTAAAAGCACAAAAGAAACTGTGAAATATCTGAAATCCAATAGCTAAGAGAAATTTCACATGGAGAGACTGAGAAACTTCTGCAATAATTATGAAAGCCTTAAGTTATGAATGGAAAAAGACAGTGTTGCAGAGATTTCTGTAGTAATCTCCAAAGATGAATCTGTTGCCCACTGAAACTCAGGACAATAAGGAAACAGAAAGTTATGGCAAGACTGGGCTAATTCTAATTCCATTGGCCATGCCTAGCTAAGCATTTCATTAATTCTTTTTTTTCTTTTTTACTCTTTTGGTTATTTTATTTTAGTTATTTATTTATTTTACTTTAAGTTCTGGGATACATGTGCTGAACGTGCAGGTTTGTTACATAGGGATACATGTGCTGTGGTGGTTTGCTGCACCTATCAACCCATCATCTAGGTTTTAAGCCCCGCATGTGTTAGGTATTTATCCTAATGCTCTCTCTCCCTTTCCCCCCACCCCCTGATAGGCCCTGGTGTATGATGTTCCCCTCCCTGTTTCCATTGTGTTTTCATTGTTCGCCTTCCACTTATGAGTGAGAACATGCGGTGTTTGGTTTTCTTTCCTGTGTTAGTTTGCTGAGGATGATCGTTTCCAGCTTCATTCATGTTCCTGCAAAGGACATAAACTCATTCTTTTTTATGGCTGCATAGTATTCCATGGTGTCTATGTGCCACATTTTCTTTATCCAGTCTATCATTGAGGGGCATTTGGGTTAGTTCCAAGTCTTTGCTATTGTAAATAGTGCTGCAATAAACATACGTGTGTGTGTGTCTTTATAGTAGAATGATTTATAATCCTTTGGGTATATAACCAGTAATGGGATTGCTGGATCAAATGGTATTTCTGGTTCTAGATCCTTGAGGAATCGCCACACTGTTTTCCACAATAGTTGAACTAATTTACACTCCCGTAAACAGCGTAAAAGCATTCCTATTTCTCTGCATCCTCGCCAGCATCTGTTGTTTCCAGACTTCCTAATGATTGCCATTTTAACTGGCGTGAGATGGTATCTCATTGTGGTTTTTATTTGCATTCCTCTAATGACCAGTGATGATGAGCTTTTTTTCATGTTTGTTGGCTGCATAAATGTCTTAATTTGAGAAGTGTCTGTTTATATCCTTTGCCCACCTTTTTTCTCCCATTCTGTAGGTTGCCTGTTCACTCTGATGATAGTTTCTTTTGCTGAGCAGAAACTCTTTAGTTTAGGTACATCCCATTTGTCAATTTTGGCTTTTGTTGCCATTGCTTTTGGTGTTTTAGTCATGAAGTGTTTGCCCATGCCTATGTCCTGAATGGTATTGCCTAGGTTTTCTTCTAGAGGTTTGTATTGTTTTAGGTTTTACATTTAAGTCTTTAATCCATCGTGAGTTAATTTTTGTATAATGCTTAAGGAAAGGGTCCAGTTTCAGTTTTCTGCCTATGGCTAGCCAGTTTTCCCAACACCATTTATTAAACAGGGAATCCTTTCCACATTGCTTGTTTTTGTCAGGTTTGTCGAAGACAAGATGGTTATAGATGTGTTGTGTTATTTCTGAGGCCTCTGTTCTGTTCCGTTGATCTATATATCTGTTTTGGTATCAGTTCTATGCTGTTTTGGTTACTGTAGCCTTGTAGTATAGTTTGAAGTCAGGTAGCATAATTCCTCCAGCTTTGTTCTTTTTGCTTAGGATTGTCTTGGCTCTGCGGGCTCTTTTTTGGTTCCATATGAAATTTAAAGTAGCTTTTTTCCAATTCTGTGAAGAAAGTCAATGGTAGCTTGATCGGGATAGCATTGAATCTATAAATTACTTTTGGCAGTATGACCATTTTCACGATACTGATTCTTCCTATCCATGAGCATGGAATGTTTTTCCATTTGTTTTTGTCCTCTCTTATTTCCTTGAGCAGTTGATTGTAGTTCTCCTTAAAGAGGACCTTCACATCCCTTAGAAATTGTATTCCTAGGTATTTTATTCTCTTTGTAGCAATTGTGAATGGGAGTTCATTCATGATTTGACTCTCTGTTATTGGTGTATAGGAATGCTTGTGATTTTTGCACATTGATTTTGTATCCTGAGACTTTGCTGAAGTTGCTTATCAGCTTAAGTAGATTTTGGGCTGAGATGATGTGGTTTTCTAAATATACAATCATGTCATCTTCAAACAGACAGAACTTGACTTCCTCTTTCCTAATTGAATACCCTTTATTTCTTTCTGTTGCCTGGTTGCCCTGGCCAGAACT
The DNA here is from genome assembly GCF_008728515.1 of Papio anubis. Classification (NCBI taxonomy): domain Eukaryota; kingdom Metazoa; phylum Chordata; class Mammalia; order Primates; family Cercopithecidae; genus Papio; species Papio anubis. Next base: position 137,048,835 of record NC_044996.1, read on the forward strand.
TCCAATACTATGTTGAATAGGAGTGGTGAGAGAGGGCATCCTTGCCTTGTGCCGGTTTTCAAAGGGAATGCTTCCAGTTTTTGCCCATTCAGTATGATATTGTCTTTGGTTTTGACATGAATAGCTCTTATTATTTTGAGATATGTTCCATCAGTGCCTAGCTTATTGAGAGTTTTTTGCCTGAAGGGCTGTTGAATTTTGTCAAAGGCCTTTTCTGTATCTATTGAGATATTCATGTGGTTTTTATCATTGGTTCTGTTTATGTGATGGATTACATTTATTGATTTGCATATGTTGAACCAGCCTTGCATCCCAGGGATGAAGCCAACTTGATCGTGGTGGATAAGCTTTTTGATGTGCTGCTGGATTCAATTTGCCAGTATTTTATTGAAGATTTTCACATCAATGTTCATCAGGGATACTGGCCTGCAATTTTCTTTTTTTGTTGTGTCTCTGCCAGGTTTTGGTATTAGGATGATGCTACTCTCATAAAATGAGTTAGGGAAAATTCCCTCTTTTTCTATTGTTTGGAATAGTTTCAGAAGGAAGGGTACCAGCTCCTCTTTGTACCTCTGGTAGAATTCAGTTGTGAATCTATCTGGTCCTGGACATTTTTTGGCGGGTAGGCTATTAATTGCTGCTTCAATTTCATAACTAGTTATTGGTCTATTCAGGGATTCGACTCTTTCTTGGTTTAGTCCTGGGAGGGTGTTTGTGCCCAGGAATTTATCCATTATTTTCTATATTTTCTAGTTTATTTGCATAGAAGTGTTTATAGTATTCTCTGATGGTAGTTTGTATTTCTGTGGGATTAGTGGTGATATCCCCTTTATCATTTTTTATTGCATCTATTTGATTCTTCTCTCTTTTCTTCTTTATTAGTCTGGCTAGTGGTCTGTGTATTTGGTTGATCTTTTCAAAAAAAGGCTCCTGGATTTATTGATTTTTTGAAGAGTTTTTTGAGTCTCTATATCCTTCAGTTGTGCTCTGATCTTAATTGTTTCTTGTCTTCTGCTAGCTTTTGAATTTGTTTGCTCTTGCTTCTCTAGTTCTTTTCATTGTGATGTTAGGATGTCAATTTTAGGTCTTTCCTGCTTTCTTTTGTGGGCATTTAGTGCTGTAAATTTCCCTTTACACACTGCTTTAAATGTGTCCCAGAGATTCTTGAATGTTGTGTCTTTGTTCTCATTGATTTCAAGGACATCTTTATTTCTGCCTTCATTTCGTGATTTACCCAGTAGTTATTCAGGAGTAGGTTGTTCAGTTTCCACGTAGTTGTGCAGTTTTGAGTGAGTTTGTTAATCCTGAGTTCTAACTTGATTGCACTGTGGTCTGAGAGACTGTTTGTTATAATTTCCATTCTTTTGCATTCACTGAGCAGTGTTTTACTTCCAATTATGTGGTCAATTTTAAAATAACTGCAATGTGGTGCTGAGAAGAATGTATATTCTGTTAATTTGGGGTGGAGAGTTCTGTAGATGCCTATTAGGTCTGCTTGATCCAGAGCTGAGTTCAAGTCCTGGATATCCTTGTTAATTTTCTATCTTGTTGATCTGCCTAATATTGACAGTGGGGTGTTAAAATCTCCCACTATTATTGCATGGGAGTCTAAGTCTATTTGTAGGTCTCTAAGAACTTGCTTTGTGAATCTGGGTTTCCTGTATTGGGTGCATATATATTTAGGATAGTTAGCTCTTCTTGTTGCATTGACGCTATTACCATTATGTAATCCCTTCTTTGTCTCTTTTGATTTTTGTTGGTTTAAAGTCTGTTTTTCAGAGACTAGGATTGCAACCCCTGCTTTTGTTTTGTTTTGTTTTCCATTTGCTTGGTAGATCGTCTTCCATCCCTTTCTTTTGAGCCTATGTGTGTCTCTACATGTGAGATGGGTCTCCTGAGTACAGCACACTGATGGGTCTTGACCGTCTATCCAATTTGCCAGTCTGTGTCTTTTAATTGGGGCATTTAGCTCATTTACATTTAAGGTTAATATTGTTATGTATGAATTTGATCCTGTCATTATGATGCTAGCTGGTTAATTTGTCCATTAGTTGATGCAGTCTCTTCACAGCGTCAAAGGTCTTTACAGTTTGGTATGTTTTTGCAGTGGCTGGTACCGGTTGTTCCTTTCAATGTTTAGTGCTTCCTTCAGGAGCTCTAGTAGGGCAGGTTTGTGTGATGGTGACAAAATTTCTCACCTTTTTCTTATCTGTAAAGGATTTTATTTCTCCTTCACTTATGAAACTTAGTTTGGCTGGATATGAAATTCTGGGTTGAAAATTCTTTTCTTTAAGAATGTTGAATATTGGCCCCCGCTCTCTTCTGGCTCGTAGGGTTTCTGCTGAGAGATCTGCTGTTAGTCTGATGGGCTTCCCTTTGTGGGTAATCTGACCTTTCTCTGTGGCTGCCCTTACCATTTTTTCCTTCATTTCTACGTTGGTGAACCTGACGATTGTGTGTCTTAGGGTTGCTCTTCTTGAGGAATATCTTCGTAATGTTCTCTGTATTTCCTGAATTTGAATGTTGGCCTCTCTTGCTAGGTTGGGAAAGTTCTCCTAGATAATATCTGGAAGGGTGTTTTCCAACTTGGTTCCATTCTTCCCATCGCTTTCAGGTACACCAATCAAACTTAGATTTGGTCTTTTTACACAGTCCTATATTTCTTGGAGGCTTTGTTTCTTTTCACTCTTTTTTTCTCTAATCTTATCTTTTAGCTTTATTTCATTGAGTTGATCTTCAATCTCTGATATCTTTTATTCTGCTTGATCAGTTCAGCTATTGATACTTGTGTATGCATCACCAAGTTCTCGTGCTGTGTTTGTCAGCTCCATCAGGTCATTTATGTTCTTCTCTAAACTGGTTATTCTAGTTAGCAGTTTCTGCAACCTTTTATCAAGGTTCTTAGCTACCTTGCATTGGGTTAGAACATGCTTCTTTAGCTCAGAGGAGTTTGTTATTACCCACCTTCTGAAGCCTACTTCTGTCAATTCATCAAACTCATCCTCCATCCAGTTTTGTTCCTTTGCTGGCAAGGAGTTGTGATCCTTTGTAGGAGAAGAGGCATTCTGGTTTTTGAAGTTTTCAGCCTTTTTGCACTGGTTTCTCCTCATGTTCGTGGATTTATCTACCTTTGGTCTTTGAAGTCGGTGACCTTTGGATGGGGTCTGTGAGTGGATATCCTTTTTGTTGATGTTGCTACTATTCCTTCCCGTGTGTTAGTTTTCCTTCTAACAGTCAGGCCCCTCTGCTGCAGGTCTGCTGGAGTTTACTGGAGGTTCACTCGAGACCCTCTTTGCCTGGGTATCACAAGCAGAGGCTGCAGAACAGCAAAGATTGCTGCCTGTTCCTTCCTCTGGAAGCTTTGTCCCAGAGGGGCACCTGCTAGATGCCAGCCAGAGCTCTCCTGTATGAGGTGTCTGTCGACCCCTACTGGGAGGTGTCTCCCAGTCAGCACACACGGGGGTCAGGGACCCATTTGAGGAGGCAGCCTATCCCTTATCAGAGCTCGAACGCTGTGCTGGGAGATCCACTGCTCTCCTAAGAGCTGTCAGGCAAGGACACTTAAGTCTGCCGAAGCCACACCCATAGCCATCCCTTCCCCCAGGTGCTCTGTCTCAGGGAAATGGGGGTTTTATCTATAAGTCCCTGACTGGGGCTGCTGCCTTTTTTTCAGACATGCCCTGCCTGGAGAGGCAGTCTGGCAGCAGCAGCCTTGCTGAGCTGTGGTGGGCTCCTCACTGTTCAAACTTCCTGGTGGCTTTGTTTACACTGTGAGGGTAAAACCACCTACTCAAGTCTCGGCAATGGTGTATGTCCCTCCCTCCACCAAGCTCAGGCATCCCAGTTCGACCTCAGACTGCTGTGCTAGCAGTGAGACTTTCAAGCCAGTGGATCTTAGCTTGCTGGGCTCCCTGAAGGTGGGACCCACCAAGTCAGGCACCAGAGGGAATCTCCTGATTTGCCAGTGGCAAAGTCCATGGGAAAAGTGCAGTATCTGGGCCAGAGTACACTGTTCCTCCCGTGCAGCCTCTCATGGCTTCCAGTGGCTAGGAACAGAAAATCTCCAGACTCCTTGCACTTCTCGGGTGAGGTGACACCCACCCGCTTTGGCTTACCCTCTGTGGCTGCACCCACTGTCCAGCCAGTCTCAGTGAGATTAACCGGGTCCCTCAGTTGGAAATGCAGAAATTGCCTGCTTTCTGCGTCAATCTCGCTGGGAGCTACAGACCGGAGCTGTTCCCATTTGGCCATCTTGCCAGCAATCGGGTGAAAAAGGTTTCATTTTGTTCTCAGTCAACCTAATTATTTTTCTCCATTTTCTGTCTTGCCACTCTTAATACACATATGAGAGGCCCTAGGATAACATCTGTTAGCCTGAGACTCCTTGGGAACAGAGGAGGTACCACAGAGTCCATTTTAGAAGAAAACCTCTATTTTCCTCATGAAATCCCAGGAGTTAAAAGTGGATAGATCTCTCTCAAAATCCAGGACTCTGTTTTGTTTTGCATCATGTTATCTGATGGTTTTGAGTTTGGGGGATATCAGAAACTACTTCATATTATGAGAGATTGTTGATGTGTAATAACCAGGCGGGAAATATACTTTAAGTGATGGCTAATACTAGTTATGGGGAGCTACTTAACTATTTGCACATTTGGAACAGAGAGGCATTCTCTTGGCCACCCAGAAGACATAAAAACATCCCCAATTAGACCTGAGAAATGAGACTCCCACAGAGGATGGGCTGATCGCAAAATGAACTGATTATCTTTAGGTTGCCTTGCAATGAAATGCATGGTAGAAGCACTGTGCTATCTTTTCCCGTAGCATTTCCCTCCTTTGGGGGATCCAGGATCTGGTAAAAAATGGCACTCTTAATTTTGGGGATCTGGCTTTGCCTTCAGCTGTGCCTGATTATCAGACCCTGGGAATGCCCGCTTTCCTGTCCCTGTTCTTCGAAGGGCTCCACCTTGAAGCCAGTAATCCAGTTAAGAAAATGGCAAATCAAAAATCTTACAAGTGCTGAGTCTTCTGTCTGTGTAGCTATACATGTGTTGTGTATGTCTATAAAAAGAGCTCTAATTGATTGTCTTAAGAAATAAGTGCTTAAATCAAATATTTTTTAAAGGAAAAATAAAATCTGTAATGCCTTTTAGTTCATGTGGTGTTAATCTTTAATAAATAAAAGTAGTCTTAAGGATTACTGGTAAAATACAAGTGTTGTCAAAATGCAAATAGGTGGTCTAAATCATACAAGTCTAATACTAGGTTTGCTAAATGTTTCAAGGTTGTAAACTGCCTGCTTTACTACTTGGTGAGGCCTGGGGACATAGAAAATTAACCACACCCCTAATTATACTGAAAAAAGTCAGACTTTCTCTGTGTCTAGTATATAATCAAAATAACTCACCAGGTTTCACATTAAAGTTACAAATTACTAGAAGTTAGCATCATAACATGTAATTTAAACTACTGAAAATAGATTTACTTTCAAGGCGTGTAGAGACAGTAACATATGCTTTTAGTAAATGATTATAAGAAGGCATGGAAATGTAAATTTTGCCTAGGAATAAAGGATTGTTTTAAATTAGATAAACTAAAGCTGAAGATTTAAGCAAGTTATGAAAGATTGCAAAAATTAATCTTGCAAAAAATTCCATGTGTAAACAGTAACTAAATTCAAAAGGGTACTACATGGTTTTTTCATAAATTGAGCATTGAAATAAAGGCACAGCAAGATGGTCTTAAGATGCTAGTCTGCCTGTTAGCAAAAGGGTTATAAGAGGTTTGCAAACATTTTACCCACTGTGAAATTGGCTAACATTAGATGTAATTGTCTATGAGGTTTCACTAAAAATTGGGATTAACTATAATAAACTAATTCAAGGATAAAATTTGGCTTTGAAGAGGATTTTCATGTAATAGTAAAGGCTAATGAAAGATTTTTGCCTTATGAGTCATCATTTTGGCAAAATAAATAATTTATGGTAATCTGGAATTCTATTTCATAACATCAAGTGTTTTAAACCTCTAACATACTTAAGAGGTTTCTCAAAATCAAACCTCAGTTTTAAAATTGTCTTTCCTGACACCTGGCTTTTTGGAGACTTCAGAAGGGCCCTTAAAGTGTCCAGAAAAAAAGATAAACAGGATTATTTAACATGGTTAGGTATGTTAGATTGTCAAAATGATGTTTACTCTTCTTCAGGTTATATTTTAGTGAATAATATTAGTGTATGTTTCAAAATTGTGTGGGATTTCTAAAATTCTAATGTTTAAATATATGCTATCAATTATAATTAAGGTTGAAGTTATAGTAAACAACAGAAATTACCAAATCTCTGTCAGTCATGTTTTTAGCTGTAACTACCCTGGAAATTTTGTCTTTCACAGACAATTGTTGTCTTGCTTTTTTCCCTTTCAAAAGATGGTTTATAATCAAGCTATAGGACTTTAACGATTGTTCTTAACTGCAGGTTTCTAATCTCTTTGAAGATTATAACATTGGAATAGAAAAAATATTCAGGACTCATGAGAAGCTGAAATGTTCCTGAATATCAAACAGTAGTTTAACTGCATAAACTACACTAATAGAAGTCTGAAGTAACCTTCTTTAACTTTTTGCTTGAAACATTGCTAATCCTTATTTTCCTCTTCAAAGTCAAGGAAACTTTTCCTTTAAGATATCTATTGCTTTTGTCAATTAAGTAAAGTATGCTTGTTGAACAAAATTTGAAGCATATTTGTTATTCACTGCCTGGTTTCTCTAAAATTCAGAAACTGTGAGTATTCTTAATTTATGGTAATATGGTTTGGATCAGTGCATTAAGAATCCATTTTCTTTGTAAAAGCCTCTTGGGGAAAAAAAGAAATAGACTGGCTTCATACCCTCATCTATGCAGTCCCTGTGCAAGGTTCCTGATCTGTAGTCAACAAAGAATGTCACTTTATAACAGGTCTAGGAGCTCTGAGTCTATCTTGGGACTTTAAGAGGAAAGGATCACTCAACTCACAGGTATTTGAGGATATAAACCCATGGCTGGACTTGGCTTTAAGAGGTCTTATCTACGATTCCTTGTGAAACAGAGTTCCGCCAAAGTCAATTTAAAAGCCCATGGGAAAGATAATTATTCTTGCTGCACTTTATGCACAGAATCAGGTGAAGTATAAAACTAAAGTTCATTCTACAAACAATACGGTTCTATCGTAATTTGTTTTTACCAAAAATGAGGACTGGAGAGAGAAAAATTATGCTCCAAAACTTATCATACATTTGTTGTAAAATTTTAGTCTCATTGGTTGTTTTTAAGTGTTTTTGCCTACATTTTAGATGAACCCTGCTTACTCTTGTGAACCAAGTAGTGATCTCCTGCAGCTCCAAAGAAACAAAAAGGGATGGGCAAAGTAAAAATCTGGACCAATATGCTAGTTCTGGGCAATTATCTTGAAAATCCTGCCAGGTAATGAAAATAAATAGGGTGCCCATAACCTGGAGTTTTCTTTGGGAAAATAAAACCAAAGAACTTCATAGACCCCCTAAAAGGGAAATTCTATATCTTGACAACTTAAAATTTTAGATGGAAATAATCTACTATCGCACCCTTGTGGGAATCGCTATACTCACTCTACTATTTGCATTAGAGCTATACATAGTAGCACCTTCTAACTGAAATGTTGGACAGAAAGTTTCCATTACTGTTGCATTTTGCTTAAGTATTATCCTTATAGCAGAAATAATAGCTACTGACAAGCAGTAAACACAAAGGTTTTACTATCTCTGAGTCTGCTGGGACTTTTTATTGAATTTGGTAATATGTCACACCCTAGCTATGCAAAGTGGGTTGTAAAAAATGGAGGTTTATTTAAGAAAGGATCTTGCATGGTAAATTCTTGTCCTAAAGAGAATAACTGGTTGTTAAAAAGAGGGATGTTTAGGACAAGTTAGAAAATTTAAGCATACCGTAGATGGTCTGTGGGAGTCATTAAAGGATTAAAAATTGCAGCAAAGATTCAGCCAAGGTTAACACTAAAGTTACACTAGCCACCCAAATCCAATGCTACTTATCCTAAAAAGAATTTTACTTTTAAATTAACATTTCAGTAAAATCTGGTGGAGGCAAACCAGTATTAAAACCCACTGGGGAATGGCTGACAGCAATCAAATTTCAAATGGTGCTGCAGACAAAACCATGACACACCTTTCTTCTGAGGACTCTTAGATCAACCCCAGGAGCAGCCTTAGCTTCTGTTGCCCACAAAGCACCCCCTTTCAGCAGAAAGCAGCCAGAAAGAGTCATTGTCCAACACTCCCAAGAGCAGTTACGATCCCCACTCCTTAGGGGGAAATAGTGTAGGAATTAAAAAGAAATTATTTAAGCAGATAGGGTAAAGAAGTCCTCAGTAAGGTTTCCCTTTTAATAAAAAGCAGTCCCCAAATCCTTTCTTTTCTAATAAAGACCAGCCTCTAAGATTGAGCTGCAGACATAGATAAGAAAGTTGAAAGCTTGCATGGTGGCAGCTGTGCCAGCAGGAAAAGGCTATCTAGGAGCTAGGCATATCCAACATGGGGGCCCCATCTTTCCTTTTCCTTGCCAATCATGTGTGCAGAAGGGAGCAGACAACATGGAGCTACCAAGTAGTGAACACATTTGCATAATCAAAAGATTAGGGTGGGGCGGCCAGGTTCTTTGTGTGCTATGAAAACATCACACCTGGTCCAACCAATCTTTGGGCCCTGTGTAAATCAGACATTGCCTCCTCAAGTCAGTCCATAGAACCCTATGCACTCCACCACAAAACTGGAAGACCCACTCGGGTGCCCCTCTCTTTCTGCAGGAGGGAGGGCTATTCTGTTTTCTCTTCCTTTTTCCTATTAAACCTCCACTCTTAAACTCACTCCTTGTGTAGTTCCTGTCCTTGATTTCCTTGGCATGAGACAACAAACCTTGGCTATTACCTCATATGAACCATGCCGCTTGAATATCACAGCCCATTTTATCCCTTCAATGGAAACCATGTTATGTGGACTATTAGTGATTATAGATGGGTGACTACCAGATGAAAAAATATGATATTTTATAATATCAGACTGCTAGCTTTTTTCTGCCTTTGCTCCATTTTGACCTTAAGATGTTCATCAACCCATTTTTTTCCAAGCAAAGTACCCGACCTTTGGACATGCTATAATCTTTGACTAAAATCTGGCGTTAAAAAATTTAATGGGTATTTGGAGCTCCATGTATTGATTACAGTTTTTAAATTTGAAATAAATAACTAGCATCCTGTGAATACCAAAAATTGTTTCCTTTTGACATTTAATTTACCCTGTTTAAAATGAGAGATGTAAAATGGTGGTTTGTCAGTGACCTAGCCTTTTTGTTTTAAAGTATCAAGAACTTGGAAAAGTATGATGAAAGAACTCTTTTTGATGAAGGAAGTCAACTTAAAAAAGAAATCACTGTTTTACAAAGTAAAACTGTGTCAGAGACTGTAAGTAATGCATATTTAATCTTAATAACTCAGGATTGATGTAAGCACTGGAATATTTTATTTGCAAAAATGTTATCAAAATTACTTAAATTTCTTTTTTTTGAAACAGCTGCAGCAAGAGTTGGCACTTACGCATTTGTCTCTTCAATGTCTGTTATTCTGATGACTGAAGAAAAAACCTGAACCTCTGTTATGTGATACAAGCATAACTTCAGTTACACGAAACCACATATGTTAGACCTTGTTTCTGCAATCTGTTGAATGAACCCTAGACAGTTCTAAGAGAAAGCAGCAATTGCACAGTTATATACGTGTTCAATTAAATTTCAACATTAAAAATAGTTTAGTTTTAGGTTTGGCCACTGTGGATCTGTATCAGTTCCAAAACTGTAGAAAGCATGGACATGGGAAAGTACATTTGTCTCTAAGAAGACAAAACCTATTTTATCTGTGCATTCTTCTTTATTTATCAGTAGGTTTAAGAAGCAATTCCAATGAAAGTATGACTTCAAAAAATAGATATACTCTATGGCCTTATCAAAATTTTTACTAGCACCTTAACATCTGTGTTTTTGAAAAAGTTAAACTAATAAATAATTAAGACAACTGTGCAAGATATATTAATATCAGCGTTGAGCCACTGACTTGTGAGTATATTATTTCCACAAAGACATCAATTGCCATGTAGTTTGTTTTGGTCCACCATTCAATGATACCTCCCCTTAGCATTGATTGAAATTATTTTGTTACCATTTATATATGCTTACCATTATTTCACATCTGTGGCAAGGTAAATTATGTAGAGTGCTTTGTTCAAGTTTAATATTTGTGGAGCATGTGGAAGTTTAAGTATACATGCATCTGAAAACTTGAATGATGAATTCTCCTACCTTTCCTTTTGTAATGTGCAGTTTTTATATGTGACAGCATACAAAATGTTCATCTCCAAATGCTTTATTTAGTAAATATATAATTCAGAATGTATTTGGAGTAAGTCAGTTAAATGTATTTTTTTGGCTGAGTTTCTGAAATTCCATTCATGAATCATTCAAAACACAATACTCCCATTGGGAGAGTAGACAAGGGACTTCCTCTCATTTTTCCTTGTGCTTTTCATTTTAATTGGCCCCTATGTACCATTCTTACCTTTTCAAGATTTTCCAAGCTTAAGAAAAAAAGCAAGTTCATTCACATTCTGTTTTTCTGCCTCCAATCACTTATACAGGAATAAGTGGGTCCTTATAGGGAGCATCTAATTCCTAAAGTTGCATTTTCATAAAGGATTTTCATTTTACCCAATGCATGTGTTGGTATATAAGTCTAAGTGCTCCTTCAAGTTTTTAAGAAGATCCTTATTTGAGATGTCTTTCAGTAGTTACAGAGGCAAAATAAGCACTGCTGAGGTCCATGTGAGAGTTCCATTATACATACTGGCCTATCTAACTATAAAGTGGAAGGATGATAATTAGGTCACAATGTACTTAATGTGGAGCAGTTGATATTTATGCTACTCCTTAGTACTTCGAATAAGTAACTGTGTGCTTGAAGTCCCTTTGGCAGATATTCTGAAGGGAAGAAAGTCTTTGCCCTTAAAAGTTATTAGGGGTGTGTATATGTGTATGTGTGTGTATAAATGTGTGTATATATGTGTGTGTGTATGTATATATGTGTGTGTCTCTGTGTATATATGTGTATATATGCATGTACATGTATGCATACATATTTGTGTATATATGCATATACATATATACATATATGTGTAGATCGATGCACAAACACATATATCTGACTTTTGTTTTTAGAATTGTTTTTAGTTCACAACAAATTAATCTGAAGGTCTAGAGATTTCTCATTTACCACCTGTTCTCCCACCATGCTGTTCTCTACTATTCATATCCCCTGCCACAGTGGTGCCTTTCTTACACTCCATGAACTTACATCAACAGATCATTATCACCCCAAGTACATAGATTATTTTAGGGTGCACTCTTGGTTACTATTTTTTTAGTGACTATTTTTCTCACATCACCTGTGCTATAGCCCCATATTTTACTTTTCATAAAGAGAACATTTAATTTATTCTTTTTTGTGACCATTAAATTTTAGGTTCGAATACCAGAAATAAGTCACACTAAAAGAAATGTAAAGATTCACTTTTATCCTGAAAATGGTAAGACAAATAACTTTTATTTACATACATATGCTTGAAAAATTGTAGTTAGTGCTTTTAAATTCTAGATTGAAGCACATATTTTCTTTTGTTCCATAATAAACACTTGCTTTGAAGAATGGCTGATATCAAGAGCATCATGTCTCCTAATGTTGTCCCACTCGACAGCTGAATGTTGAAATGTACAGTCACAAAGCACTAAATATATCCTTAAAGCAATAATGCCTTGAACAAAATTTAGAGGTCATATGCAAAGACAGCTCCCAAGAAAGTTGCCTACAGCCTAGTGGCAAGTCCTTTCCTTCAGCAACTGAAACCCAGGAGAAGCAGAGTCTCTTGCCTCTGCCTCTTGGAGAGGGGTTCTCCTGATACCAGAGGGAAAGGGCCATCTCATCTCCCTGATGTTAGTTAAAATTTCATCTTGGATTGATAGGTTCATATCTTTGTGAAGATATCTAAATTAAGGTGATTCAGTCAAATCACAAAATACTCTACTCGCTCCTTAGGAGGAACTTAGCTCTTCCCTGATTTCTGTGCACACACCTAATTTATTGCACTCACAGTACAAAAGCTCTGAGATGTGAAACTGAACCAGAGCCAGACAGCACATTGCATTCTTATCCAGCAAATCGAGGCTCGCTCAGCACTGCTCATCCAAAGTACACTGAAATCAATTCTTATTTATTTGTAAAACAGACAGTGATCATCACTGTTGGTATCTGTGTCCGAGGGTTACTGTGAGTGACAGAGGAAACAATGATGGTGAGAAGGTTAGACACATGGTACATGTTGAATTAATGTTAACTGTTAGTTACCAATACCTTCATGATTTTCATTGATATATATTAGTTGCAAATGTGTATGGGATAAATGTGATATTTTGATACATGAATATGGAAGGACATATGAGGACAGTTAGGAATATGAGGACAGTTAGGATATTATCACCTCAAACTTTCATCATTTTGTGTGTGTGTGTGTTGAGAACATTGCAAGTCTCTTCTAGATATTTTGAAATACAGGATAACTAGAGTTACTCAACTGTGCTATTGAACACTAGAACTTATTTCTTCTCTCTAACTGTATGTTTGTACCCATTGTCCAGGATTTCTTTTTCCGGGTCATCCCTGCTGCTGTTTCCAGCCCCTGGTAGCTACCATTCTACTCACTGCCTCCCTGAGATCAATTGTGTCCGGATATAAATAGCAATTAGGTAGTAAAAATTGACTAGTTGATAGTTAATAATCATGACCGGTCTATCCTTTGTCTGCTACACTTTCTTTCATCTATGTGTGGCAAGTGCCTACTTAATCTTTGAAGATTTGTGTCAAAGACCACCTTATTCTTCACCTCTTCTGGAATCTGTTGGTTCTCAAACAAAATTGTGTCCCTTTTCCTCTCTCTCTTTTAGTGGTTCTGTACTTCTCAAACCCCATATTGTGGCTGTTATTTACTTAACTGTTACCCCTGAGAGTAAAAATTTTATCATAGTCCTAGTTATATTTTTGGAGCCTGGTGTGTTCCCAGCAATACAGAAGGTGCACAATACACGTGTACTAAATAATTGAAATAATAAATGCTGGCCTGGCACGGTGGCTCACTCACACCTGTAATCCCTGCACTTTGGGAGGCCGAGGTGGGTGGATCACAAGGTCAGGAGTTCGAGACCATCCTGGCCAACATGGTGAAACCCCGTGTCTACTAAAAATACAAAAATTAGTGAGGCATGGTGGCAGGTGCCTATAGTCCCAGCTACTCGGGAGCCTGAGGAAGGAGAATCACTGGAAACTGGAAGGCGGAGGTTGCAGTGAGCTGAGATTGCACCATTGCACTCCAGCCTGGGCAACAAGAGCAAAACTCCATCTCAACAACAACAACAAAAAAAAAAAAAAAAGAAAGAAAAGAAAAAGAAATAATAAATGCTGAATGACAGCAATTCTCCAAATTATGTGTTTATGCAAACACAAGAATTAACTTTATTTGCCTAATTCAAACATTATCTTTAAATGTATTCTAACTTCCCATTTTCCATGAATTAACCAGACATCCTTTGTTGTTAGATTTTCACTAATTAAGCAGTTAAATATCTTTTGCCATATGTCATTTTAAAAGAGCACATGGAAAAAAATCAGACGGCTTAGGTAGTTCACGTCTCTTGAGCTCACGATTTTAAGGAGTGAAGTTCACCCCGCCACTTGCCTACCTGTCTCAGTACTCACACAACACTTGTATCAATGTCCTGCTAATGTACATGAAATCAAATATTCATACCTGCTTTGAAGTGTTCCCTAGTCAACAAACAGATCACTTGGTTATCATTGTCTTCTGTCCAGGATCAAGACAAAATAAGTGCCAGAGAAAGATGTCCTATAGAGATTCTCACAATGTACTAGTTACACATAAACAAATTAATTACTGGAGCACACATTCCTACCTTTTAGAAAGTGAAGATTTGTTAATAGGAGTTGAGAGTGAAGAAAATCAATTCTTGTTGAACTGATAAATGTCCCTTCTAGATAGTTGACATTTCCGTTAAAACATAAAGTTGCCATTTTTCTTTATCTGTCAGCTACTTATTTCCTGCATGAGCTATTCTTACTTTTTAAATTATATCTTTTGGTCATTTGCCAAGTGCTTGGCTTCTGGGTACACAAGGAATAAATTATTCAGTAAAAAACATCTCAGATCCTTGCACCTATTTTTGATCAGGTACACCTGTAAATCTTAAAAATGCCTATAAAGAAATACCTAACTAGTACATTGGACACAAGACACAAAAAAATCTCACATATTACAATAGTAACTGAAGTACTAAATGTTTACTCAACTTAGAAAATTGCAACTGTTAAGGGGAAAAATCCTTTAACAAAGGCTTACAATTCTACTAGATGATAACCACTGTTAGCACACACATGCATTTTCCTCTTCATATTTGGGAAACTGATGGTCATGTTTCCTTTTTAGGGTGGAGGAAGGAATTCTCCATTAAGAGAAAAGAAGGAAAACATAGGAAAAATAATCACTCTTTGAAGGCTTCTATTGTCCAAATCATGAGGAAGAGCTTGTAGTTCTTAGTTGCACAAACGTGCTTTAGTTGTTGTTCTGTAGGATCCTGGGCGGGGTCACCTGTTTCACGATAGCTGTGTCCTCAGACCCAGTGTAGGAGAAAGGTAAAAGATGTTGACTGGATAATGTGTTACATTGCTAATTCATACCTCTCTAAGCCTCTCTTGAAGCCACTGCAGGGAAAATTCCTCCATCTTTTCTTCGTTCTGTCACTTGCATATTGGGAGCCTTTCCTGCTGCCCTTGTTATGTTGCTTTGGTTTGTTTTACAGCATGAATTTTTTCCATTACATATGTCTGTATTTCCAGGGTCTAGCACACGACTGTGATCAATAAATATCAAATGAATGAATGAATGCATGAATGAGTGAACACAGGTTTCAGATGTCCTTCACAGCCTTTTCTCATTGAAGTAATGCTTGTTCTTTGCCTCTTCAAAAGAGGTGCAACTCATTGAGAATAGGGTTGCCAAGTGTTGCAAAACTAAGCATAGTCTTACAAAACTAAACATAGATGTGCCATATGATCTAACAATTGCACTCTTTGGTAATTACCCAAAAGATTTGAAAACTTATTTCCACACAAAATCTTGTATGTCAATGTTGAAGCAGCTTTATCTATCATTACCAAAATTTGGAAGCAACTAAGATGTCCTTCAATGGGCGAGTGCCTAAACAAATTGTGGTACATTCATACAATGGAATACCATTCAGCAATTGTAAGAAATGATCTAGCAAGCCATGAAATGATCAGAAGGAACCTGAAATGCATATTGCCAAAAGAAAAAAACCAATCTGAAAAGGCTGCATGCTGTATGATTCCTGCTATATAGATGACATTATGGAAAAGGCAAAAGTACGGTGACAGTAAGATGATTAATGTTTACAGGGGTTGGGAGCAGGAAAGGATTAATTGGTGGCACACAGACGATTTTTCAGGACAGTCCAAATACTGTGTGATACTATAAAGGTGGATACTCATCATTATACATTCGTCAATGTGAACCCTAATGTAAACTATGGACTTTAGGTTATAACGGTGTATCAGTATTGGCTCATCAATGGTAACAAACGTACCAGTCTGATGTGGAATATTGAAAGTGTGCATGTGAGTTTGTTGAGGAAGGGGATACCAGAGAACCTTATGTACTTACTGTTCAATTTTGCTGTGAATCTAAAGCCATTCTAAAAAATAAAATCGACCCAAAAATTACGAGGTACCCAAATAAATGTGAATTTCAGATATACAACAAATACTTCTTTAGTGTAAGTGTGTCCCATGCAGTCTCTGGGACATGATTATACAAAAAAAGTTTCATTGTTTACCTGAAATTCACATTAAACTGAGAGTTCTCTATTTTATCTGGCAGCCCTACTTGAGAGAAGACATCTGATCTTATTACAGCTTCTTGGTGTTCACCACAGTGTCAGGGGAGATGTTGGGGACTTGGGCTTTGCTTCTTGGAGAGCTGCATCGGATGACTTCAGGAGTACTTCTTCCAGCTCAAGACACCACACTATTGAAAAAACCTGGATGAACTGAACACACTTTGAGGAGAGTGATGAGAAATGCGACTCAAAACCACGTTGCAGGATGTGTGGTTGAAGATGCTGAAGTTATTTAAAATATCCGGAGAAGAGATGATCCAGGAGTAATGGGAATGTTGTTCCTAAGGAACCTTTTTCATAAAGATTCATAAAATCATTTTCTCAAGCTCCAAGTGGATAACATCAGTGCCAATGAGTGAAAGCCACAGCAAAGCCTATTTCAGCTGGCCAGAGGAATTGTTTTCTAACAACGAGAGTCATTCAACGATGGAAGGGGCTGCTTTGAAAGGTGGTGCCTATCTCTATCCTGGGGGTATTTGTACATAAGCTGGGTGATCCCATGGCACGGGTGCTGATGTGAGCATTACTATATGAATGTGTAGACTGACTGGTGACACGTGTGTGCGTGCATGCACACAAAAGAACTTTAACATAGTACTGACCTTTTCATTCATTTTTATTGAGATATTGCACGTAGTCCAAAATTCACCACTTTATAACTATTCACTAGTTTTTAGTATATTCACAAGGATGTACAAGTATCACCATCACCACTATCTAATTCCAGAACATCTCTGTCACCTCGAAAAGAAAGCCCATTAATAATCACCCTCCAATCTTCCCTTCTCCCAGCCCCTGGCAACCACTAATCTTTGGATTCTGTCTCTGTGGATTTAGGACTGGTAAATATTTAAAGTCTCCTTGAACTTGGGATTCTCTGTTTCTATAAAGTGGCCCTTGGATTCTACCACCCAAACACAAGCAGGTCATTCCCAAAGACAAAGGAATCTCAGCATACTGGAATCAATGTTAAACTCAGACCCTCAAGAAGTTAGAATACACCATCTTTAAATTCCACATTCTTATGGTGGCAGTGTCTGTTCAAATAATAGATTTTTTTTTTTGTTCCATATAAACATGCACTGGTGAGCCTGAGACTTAAAGGAAATGCCATGAAGTCAAAATAGTGAAAACTACATTTTACTTTGTCAACCTAAATAACAGAATCTCTCCAAAAGAAAAGATGTTTATTTGTGAACAGAGCATTGCAGTAGAAACACATATGCCATATACGCATATTCAGGGAGGTAAAGGAAGACAAAGGTTTTTAAAGGGAAAAATGAGGAGGATGATGTAATTGTTTTGAAATAATTGTCTTTGGCTACCAAAGTCAGTAACAAAGGTGACACCAGTCCGAGTTTGAACAGGGAGTTGTTTGGCAGATGTCCTTATAGAAGTATTTTTTGTGTAAGGTTGTGATGACATTTGTGCAAGGTTGTGGTTTTTGCAGCCTTTTGTGATAGTTTTTGTTATCAGACCTACAAGCATGCGAACTGTCTCTCCATGGTTTTCCCTGGCTCTGTTTGCCAGGATTTTCTTAACACTAGTCAGCCCCATTTCATTCTCACAACTTTCACAAATTGTAACCTCGTTTGTGTCTACAATAAACCTTCATTTTTTTTTCTTTCTGAGTATTCTGCAGTTACAAATGGGGTAAAGTTGCTCCCTAGGGTTTTTAAATTTTCATTTCTTTTTTTCCTTAGTAACTTGTGATTCTGAAGAGAGGAACTAGGAAATTACAACCTTGTTTGCAATAAAACTCGACATAGCGTGATTAGAAAAACTGTCCTTGGGCAAAATAGTGATGAAGACATGAATGGGTTCTCTCTTGTTCCATCAGGACAGCTGGTAAACTCCCACACCTTTGCTTCTAGGCTTTCTTTTGGTGGGGCATGAAAAGCTCAGCTCCAATAAATCATCATCTAGCCTCAGACATTCATGATCAGATATGTTTTATGAGAAGAGCATATTCAGGATCGGATGAAGACATCTGCTTTTTATTCTCAATGTATCACATCTGGGTTATACTTTGCAAAAGTATAGAAATGTTATCATTAAAAACGAATTTGAGTTCAACTGTGGCAAGAGCCACAGCTGAAAACATGACAGGTTGACAGTCGGCTGAGAAAGCTGGGGCTTTTATTTATTTATTTTAAAGCTATGGCTAGGAGAGGGCTTAGGGGCCAAAGGAAAATACTCTACAGTGAGACTTGAACACTTTACTTAACCGTGATCCTGCTCCCGGGTCTGCTCAGGGGACTTTATGGGTATTTTGAGTGAGGGGGATGTTCACATGCTGTAGATGTGTAAGGAAGGCTCTCGCTGATGAAATACAGTGTGGTATTGACTTGATGAGCCCACTCTTTTTTCTTAAGGAAATGCCTTTGTATTCAGTGTATTTGAGGACAAATAGTGACTCATACACCTGGAGCAATATGAGAATCTCATAGAATCAACCCCTTTACCTCATACATCCCTAGTGGATGCTCCACAAGAGTTCTGGGGCTTCTCAGGGAAGGAAGCCATCCTCACTGAGTTCCCAAGAATTCCGGACAGAAATAGAGTCATCATTCAGCATTCCTCAGACTGCACTTGCACCCACTTCCTTGTAACCACAAGTCCTGTAGCACTAGATCCTGACCATTTGCATCCCCGTTGTTCCTATTGAAAGGATCTCTGATGTTAGAATCACAGACTTCTGTTTAAGAACTGATTCAGCAGATCCTGAATTCCAGTGAAACAGCTGACGCCAACCAATTCGAAGACCCCCACAGAGAAACCCAATAAGCGTGAGAACACAGCTTCTTCATCTCCCTGGCCCATGACTTCACCCTGCACTCTTGTACCAATCAGTGATCTCCACGCTTCACTCCAAAACCCGTGAAGCCCCTAGCCCCAAATTCCATGGAGAGATGGATTTAAGGTTTCCTCTCATCTCCTCATTTGGCAGCTCCATGATTAAACCTCTTTCTCTGCTGCAACCCGGTGTCTCGGGGCAGTGACTTGCCACATGCATGGGGCAATGGAGTTACTACGATCACAGGAGAACCTTGACCTACAGAAATGTGGAAAATGTTTACCAACCTTTTAGGAACAGCAAAAGAGACTCGTGGCCACATCACTGGGAGGAGGTCCTGTACAACCATGTCTTCCCAAGTTGGCCTGGCAGCAGAGCATCCTTGCAGGCACTGGGGTCGGTTAACAGAGGAGGATGCAGAAGCATAGGTGAAACCAAGCCAAGTGGCCATACCACCCCTAAACAACAGTGTGGCAGCCCCTGCTAGCTTTGCTTGCCACTATCTCATGGATTTGGTCAGTAAGGAGGTGATGAGCCAAGATGGATTCTGAGAGTGTATGACTTACACAGACAACAAAAGTATAGTCAGTATGGTGCCAGCTCCCCAAGGCTCAAGTCCCACCTGGCAATACCAAACCCGGGGGGCCAGGTGACAGATGCCGTGAGCTAGGGGTAGCCCCTCTGCTGAGGTCCTATCTCTAACCTACAGCCAGGCAGCTTTATAGAGACACACAGAAGCCTGAAGCTGTACCCTAAAGGGGCAAGATGTGGAAGGGCCTGTATTCCTCTCAAAGTAGAGAGATAGATGGAGAAGTGGCTGAGAGCCTGTCTTCCCAAGGTGGGATTGGGGAAATGCCTTTTAGCTGCTCCTTACCAGGTTATCTTCTCTGGTTCCAGAAGAAATTGCGGGGTATCCCACCATGACATGGAGCAGAATGTGGTCAACCTTTGCCTGTGTGGCCCATTTGGTGCTGAGCATGGTGGCACCTTTTGGCCTACGAACAATTGATCAGTGCCAGAGGAGGGAATCTGTGCCTCGAAAACCCATGCTACACAGCATGAGTCCTCTTTGATCCAGCAGAAGCTCTTGCAATGGTAGCCCAACAAGCAACTTGTGAAGCCAGCCTTTGGAAGGGCCAGTTTAAGATCACGTGGGGTTGTATGCTAATGAAATGATGGAGCACAAGTCATTATTGAATCTTGGTTCTCTTAGCTACTCATTCAAGCCTGCTGATTATACCCTGGGCAATAGGATAGAATCATCCAAGTTTGTCTTCTGTGTCCTCCGTCTTCTGCTCTGTAGTCCTGTGTGCAAGGTGGCACAATAATCCAAGTTTGTCTCTGTCCCTGCTCTGTAGTCTTGCATCTGTTTCACTGTTTGTCCATTAAACACCAGGACCTTTAAGAAGTAGGCCCAAAACCTTATGGGAATGACCTTCCCCACAGAGGTCTGAGTTCTGAGTGCTGCTTTGTCTCTATTGAACATCAATCACTGTTGCCTGTTCCAAGACACTGTTGAGAAGCCAATAACAAGAGATGTGGTTACAGCAGGTTTGCCTGCCCAGGTATCCTGAGAACTCCCTGGAAATTCCCCCCTCTTATGATTCACAGCATGTCTGTCTGCACGACACCTTCATCCTTAGCATTTTTGTGTTGCAAACCAGGGAGATCTTTCTTAATTCATGTGCTCATGGGTTGCCAGAATTCTTGTGCTATCTTGTATTGTAATGTGTAACATATAGCCATCCTGTGCATAATGTTTTAATACTTTCAGTCCATTCTTTTCATCATTAAATAAGCATTTATCGGGTAACTGTTACATTCCAGGCATTGAACTGAATGATAAGGACACAGAGATAAATTTAATGTGTCTCTTTGTATCATTAAAAGCTCATGATAAATTACTTTGCCATATACAACTGCTATTATGCTGTACATCAGATTATAGCTCTTGTCCACACGTGGTGATTGATGATGCAGCTAGCTCTCTTCTAATAATGAAGAAAACCTATAAAATGAGGGTACTTCTGCTGAACTTATTGAGCTGCAAAATTATTTGGTTTTATTATGTGGTGGGACAAGAACTTAATGCCCATTGCGTTGATTCGCTATCTCTGACCTGACTTTCCAGACAACTTAAAAACCAGAAGAAATATAAAAATCTTTCAAGATCTGCCAGGAAAACTACTCTGAGTATTTAAAAGAGGAAATGCAATTCAGTAAGTGATGAAAGAGCAAACTCCGGAAGCTACTAAGACCCCTAGAGGGAGGATCCTAGGTGGGAGGCAGTTACTAGCAAGCTCAAGGTGGCACCACCTGGTGGAAGCTGAAACCCAAACAGGCATATCCAGAGATGCTGGAAACGCACAAAGGACACAAACACCCGGAGACACCTGCCACTGCCTCCCACTGGCCCAACCAGCTGGGTGCCTGCTTGGAAGAGAGCCTGAGGCCAGAGCTTGAAGATGTAGCCCAGGAACAGTGAGGACAGGTACAAGGAAAGTAGCGGATGGACAGAGATGTGTGCTCTCACAGGGACATAATAAACAATAAGCATTAAATATTACTTATAATAAGATTTTATGCTATTTTTATATTTTACATAATGATACCTTCATTCTACATTTGTTGTTGTTATTGTTGTTGTTGAGTCCCATGGCAGGAAGGAAAACTAAAGCCAGAGCAAGAAGAGCCAGCATGTCCAGGATGAGGGTCAGTTTCAGGTTGAAAGATTTAGGTCAGGGGGAGGTTTTACTAAGGTTTCATTGGAGCAAGTTTTCAACAGCGGTAAGGTGTTAGTTGTGCAAAACTTCCCCCCAGTGTTTTTCAGGCAGAGGAAACAACAAGAACGCATATCCTAAAGGGAAGCAGGCTAGAAATGTTCCAAAATTTGCAATAAAACAGAAAGAAAAACATGCAAACTGAGAGCAGAATCACTTAAAGTCAGAAAGGAGAGGCTGCCCCGGACTCCACACCAAGGAGAGAAGCAGGCAGCTGAAAAGTAGACTCTTCCTTCAGTCGGGCCCTAAGTGTGTAAATCACATCAAAGCAACAACAAGATGCATTTATTATAAAATAGTATTTGATCTGTAAACGTGAATAATTCATTCATTATTCAGTAAAGACTTAATGAATGTTTGTTGTGTGTCAATAGTGGCAAATTTGGTAGACAAAGCTCCGACTCCATGGAGCTTACATTCTACTTGGAGAGATACAGAACACTCAAGTAAATAAAATAAGCAAGTGAATGTAAAAATAAATAATACAACTTGAGGGAGAGGGAAGCGTTAGGAAGAAAACTGAAGGGGAATAAGGGTTTAGTGAGTGATGGGGTGGAGGGTATATATAGATGGAGAAATCAGAGGGTCTTCACATAAACACCTTTCTCCGCTTATGATAATCCATTTTATTTTAAAATTTGTTTCCATCAATATATAATAGGTGTATATGTGATAATGCAATGCATCCACTTATATATTTTATTGCTATACAATGGCTATTATATAACTTTTATATATGATCTATTTTTTATTTTAGTTATATAGAGCTAGAAATTAAAATCTACTTAAATACTGTATTTTAAGTACTGTTTAATCCCATTCAACATGCACATTGATACTCATAAAGGCTATGTCTATTTCTGTAAGATGTTGTAGAAGTGTTTTGCTCTTGGTGAAGAATGAGGCGGTGATGTTTGAGCAGAGACTGGAGGACCTAGGAAGATTGGTGTGAAAATGTCTTTGGCATAGGGAAGAGCATTTGCTAATCTTCTGAAGAAGGCATAAGCTTCAGTGCCACAAGAAATTCCACTGGGGTTACAGTGGGCAGAGGAGTGGGTGAGACTAGATCCAAGAAAGGCAATGCAGATGAGAAAGGGTTGAGCAGGCCAGGCAGAAGAGGTTGGTTCTCATCTCTGAAGGAAGGGATATCACGAGGGGGTGGAGGACAGGGTAGGCTGTCGTGTTTTGTACTTTACAAGCTCACTCAGCAGAGCATGGTGGCCTGCACCTGCAGTCCCAGTACTTTGGGAGGCTGAGGTGGGAGGATGACTTGAGCCCAGGAGTTCAACTCCATCCTGGATGATGTAGCGAGATCCCATCTCTAAAATTAAAAAGTAAAAAATAAAAAAAGCTGCCGCTGGCCAACATTGGCAAATAGTGTAGACGGCAAGTGTGGAAGGAAGGGGTGCCTTAAGTGATGATGGAAGGACAAATGGAAAACAAATAAAGCACATAAAATATGAGCATATATTTATAAGAGATAATGCAATATTTAGTTATTCTTAAAAAATACAACATACAGAAAAAAAACGCACACACACACACCTGTTTGTTAAAATGTCCTATCAATTTATGGCGGCAAAAATAGTGAATAGCGTTCTAAGAGCAGAGCTTGTTAATGTAGCAACATTGGTCATGGTCAAAAAACTAAACATATTCTAAGCCATCTACTGCACTTCATAAATACTATAAAGAAAGATCTCACATTTTGCAGTTATAAGCTGCACATTATAGTAATCTCATAAAAAGCACCACGCATTTTATCTTATTCATTCCTAGTGGGTCATGTTAATGTGCGTGCTAGTCTTAGAAACCCAGCTAGTAATAATCTACCAACGTCTTCATGTCACCGGTTTTATGACTTCATTAGAAACCAAAAATCTCTTTTTTACTGACATTTCATGTTTACTAGACTGGTCATTTAGCATGAAAAATAAAAATCAATACAGTTAGTCAATGTAATTTTAAAGTCTGAGATGATGGTTCTAGAATTGCTTTTAATATATCTCCTAGAAATCCTGTAATACTGGAAATAAATATTGGTCACACACATTTAGAATGCAGAAAGAAAACCCAGCCTGGTTGTAACTCGGTATGGCAGGAGTCGTGATCTTGACTGGGTGCAGCAGAGTTGAGAAGCATTTCAGCACCTTAGTAGACATCATGGACTCAGTTTAAGGATCTTGAAGGCAATTGACCATTTAATTCATTTTCTTAGCTTTACTCTACAGAGCTATTTGTTCCATTCTTCATCCAAAATGCGGTTTTAACATCACATGAGAAAAAGGTGGGTTCTTTTCTCTCATGTTCTCTTTTGTCTTCACAAAAAGAACGAGTATAGGCAAATTAGCTGGTCCGCAGAACAAAGCAAACCAAGTGTCAGTTTAAAAGAGACCTACTCTGAGTGCATGCTACCATGTCTCACACTTAGCACACAGAATAAGGATTGGGGTGCTTCAACCTCATAACCAACCTATGAGTTGTGAGCTAGAGCTGCCTATTTCACAAGACCTATATTTATTTATTTATTTATTTATTTATTTATTTATTTATTTATTTTTAATTTAATTTTATTTTATTTTTTGAGACACGGTCTCTGTTGCTCAGGCTGAAGTACAGTGGTGTGATCATAGCTCACTGTAGCCTCAACCTCCTGTGCTGACAAGATCTTCTCACATCAGTTTTGTGAGTATCTGGGACCACAGGCACCTGCCACTATGCCCAGCCAATCTTTGTATTTTTTTTGTAGAGACTTCGTTGCCCAGGCTGGTCTCAAACTCCTGGGCTCAGGTGATTCTCCCGCCTCAGCTTCTGAAAGCACTGGTATTACAGGCCTGAGCCACCGTGACTGGCCGAAACACCTGCTGTTTACATATATTAACATCATTGAAATTGAAGTGTATCTCACAGCATAATCAACAGTGTCTTATAGTCACTCTTGGCCAGACAGCAAGCAGGATGGTCATCTTTACCTGCACATGCATGTGCTGGGCCTGGCCATAGTCAGTTCAAATGAGTTTTGTGAGCTGTTGTTCCTACGTGTGGCAATTCTGTATGCCCAGCAGATGCCATTGACAGCAGAAGGAATTGTCACCTCTCTGAAAATCAAAGAAATCTATTTCAATCTATGGGAAGCTATTGTAGCTGACCCAAGCATCTCCCAGAGCTGTCGTGAAGGCCTCAGACTTCAATTTGTAAGAAACGTCAGGCTGATTTCTAATACACATTTCCTAACTTCCAGGGGTAGTTGATTGAATTGATGAGGAAAACAAAAACAAAACAAAACAAAAAATACTACGTGTTTAATCACACAAGCAAGCCTCTGCAGATCACTTGAAAGCAGAAATAAAAGTGCTGAGCAGATGTACTGTCTACCCCCACATTTCCCTCCCTACCTCAACCTCCAGCCAACCTCAGCTGCTTTAGACAGGAAGGCTAGGGCTAAGGTCTCTCTGCCACCAGGCTGAATTGAGTACCATGTGCATTTCTGCAGTTGTGCTGGAGAACTTTCTGCAGAGAAGTGATTCAAATTATTACGGCTTTGTTGAATACAGGCTCCCAAGTCACCATCCTACCGGGTTCCGTGTGGTGAGTGAACATTCAAGTTCAGCTAATTCTGGGGAATAAGGTTCCTTATGACATGTGGAATGCCCTTGTGTGGGTGGGGCCTTTTGGAGGCAATTCAGCACACTGTTTATGTTGCTTCTACTTGTGAATAAGTATTAGAAACTGATGCATTGTAGTCTGTTTCTTGTCCTGTGATTGTCGGGACAGGGGCAGGGGCAGGGACTTCCAATCGTGGAGAACCATAGGTACAGAATTGCTAGTGTTTTGGGGGCCCCACAACACTGACGTCCCTTTTGAGCTATAATCTCTATGACTGGCGATTTGCCAAGTGGAGCTTCTGGCAGAGGACGGCAGCCTCCACCCAGGGGCCTCCTGGGGTCGTGGATTCATGCCTCCCCTAATGTACCTGTCAGGTGCAGCCCTTTGCAAGGCAGCACTTAGCTTGCTACAGGGCTCTTCTCAAAGCTGAACACCTGAGCTGTGGAGGTCTTCTTGTTTTCCAGCCTGCTATTACTGTTTTGGGGTGCATCAATGGTGACTAAATGACTAACAAGGCAGGAAAAGGCCCAACAAGCCTCAGGTGTCCGGTGGAAATGGAATTTTCAAGAAGGCAGGTCACCTGGCTCTAGGGCATCTCAGCTTTGCATTTTGGCAGTTATTTCTTTTTAGGAAACTTTATTTGCTCCACTCCCACTTGTTGAATTGGGCCTTTGGTTCCCCAAGGTTCCCCTAAGTACCAGGGCCTAGTTCACAGATGGTTTGCCTAAGATGAAACCTGATAGTATCCACTGTGTTGCCATGGATGTTCAACTTCAGCAACGTCCAGGCAAAACCTGGAGTGGGGAGAACTCAAGTCCATTTTCCCAGCTCTGCCCAAGACTCTGTTGATGAACCTTGTTTTATTTTACGGACTTGCAGGAGCTTCTCAGTTGGAAAATTCATACATCACAGCAGCTGACTGGGCCTGTGACATGCCACTGCAGATAACCCCTTCAAGGGCTCTATTCTGATGAGGCTACCTGGAATAAAGCTGTGTCCCTCAGATTACCCCACTCCTAATGGGGCCAGCGATGACCTCAGACCTGAGGTCCCATTTGGGGGCTACTGGAGGTGCCCCCTCCTTGTTCAATATTCATTACTTTAGAACTTATTCAACACAGTGCCAGGAATGTTTGTCAAATCACTCAAAATGGCATGCTGGTTACAATATGATCCCTGCAGAGCATGAAGAGGACTGCAAATTCAACATTGAAAAAAAGCTTCTTAACATTTTTAGTCACAAATGTTCATAAGTTTGTTAAAAACAGGAGTTCATGCAATAGAAAACGCAAACTGCATAGTCAGAAATAAAGTGTGGAGTGATGGCGATAACTCTGGCTGTTAATAAGTAACCTTCAAGAGGGTGGAGACTTTATGTAGCCTGCTATTATATCACCCTGTCTAGACCAGGGCTTGGAACATAGAAAGAGGCTCAGAGAGTTACTGAGTGAATAAATAATATTGAACTTGCTGCCAGAGAGGTAAAACACAAAATCACTTGGAAAGGGGAGATCAAATTAGAAACAAAGCTATTTAAGCTTACTTTTCTTCCACCATGAAGAGAAAAAGGAGAGTAAGAGCAAACAAATGGAACAAAATAAATGCTTCTCATTGTTCTTCCTGTGGACACCTTTGATAGCTGATAGACGATAAACTGTCAGTAAATTGCAGTTTATTGGGAGGGAGCTCTCGCAGGTGCTATTTCCAGCCTTCCTCTAGTTAGAGAGAGGAAGACCGAAAGGTTTTCATCTCTGTAAGAAGTTCCATTGAGACTATTTAAATCAGAACTGCAAGAAGGCAGGGTTTGGGTGGGGCATGGAGTAGTGGAACAGTAGAAGAAATGGAAAACATCCACATTGGTTAACTTTTCATTTGAAACATCACCCAAAATGTTTTGAATGAAACATTCTGTGCTATGGGTTGTTTAACATCTTTTTAAAAATACTGTGTCGTGTGTTGTGTGTGTGTGTCTGTGTGCATACGTGTGTGTGTGTGTGTGTTGTGTTCGTGTTTGTGTGTGTCTCTGTGTGAGTATTGTTATATAATGCTGTTTTAGTTGAAGGATGTGTTTATTTATTTGGTTGGTTCTCCTAGAACTAATAAATGATTTGAAAAACGTTGGATTGGTTATGTCAGTGGTTCTCAACTGGGGAGCAGGGCGATTTTGCCACACCAGGGTCCCTTTGGCAATGTCAGAGACACTGTTGGTGGTGTAAGTGGGAAGAGGTTCTACTACCATTTAGTGGTGAAAGGCCAGGGATGTTGCTAAAAATCCCACACACAAGACAGTCTCCAAGACAAAGAGGGATCCTGTCTAAAACTGTCTAAAACGTCAATGGGGTTGATGTTGAGAAACCATGAGTTTCCCATCATTTTAATTCAATTCTCAGGACTTTTCTGAAATCTACTATTTGAATTTAGGAAGAAGTATTTTTCTTGTGGATTTTCTAACCTGGGGGCATTCAAATCACCAAGGTGCTTTAAACAATACTGACCAAAGCCACCCCAGACCAATTAAATGTGGATGTCTCGCAGTAGGGCCTAGGCCTCTGCATTTTAAAATTCCTAATAGTTATTAGCATTGAACGGCACCCATTTAAATGGTATAACGCAGGCCAGGCGCAGTGGCTCACGCCTGTAATCCCAGCACTTTGGGAGGCCGAGGTGGGCCTATCACAAGGTCAGGAGATCGAGACCATCCTGGCTGACACGGTGAAACCCCGTCTCTACTAAAAATACAAAAAATTAGCCAGGTGTGGTGGCGGGCGCCTGTAGTCCCAGCTACTCGGGAGGCTGAGGCAGGAGAATGGGAGCCTGTAGTCCCAGCTACCTGGGAGGCGGAGCTTGCAGTGAGCCCAGATCGTGCCACTGCACTCCAGCCTGGGCAACAAAGCAAGACACTGTCTCAAAAATAAATAAATAAATAAATAATAAAATAAAATAATAAAATAAAGTAAAATAAAATAAATGATATAACCCAGGAACTCAAAACCACCCACAATTGATTTATCTTATCCACACTAAAAGTATCCACAAATAAAATGATAGAATTCTCCAACTTAAACCAGAATTTAACAGCTGTCATTACTCCATAACTTCCTATGTACTTGTTTATATTTTGTAAAAGAAGATTTTATTTCACTTAAAGAAAAATTCACATTAAAAAAGTTCCTCGTTTCAGAAAGAAAGTTTTGGAATATAATAAAAGTATTTCTGTCTATTGTTTTGACAACTTTGTGGCAACTGTCAATTTCTAAGTCCATTTCTTCATAGTGAATATTTCAGTGACTCATCAGAGAGGCAAGCTAATAATAATAATAGTTCACCTTATGTAGTATTTCATGCTGTTAGTGTGTGAGATTGCAAGTCTAAATCAAAGCCATTATAATTTCTCTGTAATTAGAAACCAGCACATGCCGGGCGAGGTGCTTGTAATCTCAGCACTTTGGAAGACTGAGGCAGGTGAATCACCTGAGGCTGGGAGTTCAAGACCAGCCAGCCAACATGGCAAAATCCCATCTCTACCAAAAAATACAAAAATTAGCCGGGTGTGGTAGCGCCCGCCTACAATCTCTGCTGCTCAGGAGGCTGAGGCAGGAGAATCGCTTGAACCCAGGAGGCGGAGGCTGCAGTGAGCTGAGATCACGCCACTGCACTCCAGCCTGGATGACAGAGCGAGACTGCGTCTCAAAAAACAAACAAACAAAGAACAACAACAACAACAAAACTCAGCACATAAAAATACCTGTGGATTGAGAATTTTAAAATAGCTTTTAGAATAATTAGCTGTGATTTGAACTTAAACACTCTGCTTTTTTACTTGAATTCTTACTCACTTCCTTTCACCTTAATTACAGTGGTGCAAGTATTCTCTCTCTCTCTCTCTCTCCACCCCCATCTCTTTCTCTCTTTCTTTCTCTCTCTCTCTCTCTGTCTCTCTCCGTCTCTCCCCCACCATGTGCTCAGAACTTTCCTGGAATTAGTTACTAGGTTAGAGATAGAAACAGAAGTTGACTTATCATATTACTGAATAGTCTCCCAATAGCAGTTAAAAAGAACGTTTAACAGGAGTCTCTCCTAAAACTCACCCAAATAATTGGAAAGTAAATGAGTCTTAACAGAGATAAGAGAATACAATTCAATAAAAGTAGCAGAGAAAACCTCAGATGACTGACACAGATAGAGATTTCCCACATATTACTTCCCAATATTGCATTACTTAAAATTTGCCCAAATTACCTGTCTGCATATTCCAGAGCTCACCAACCCGTAGATATAAGGAAGGATATATTATTGTAGTAACTATTTTTCTGGCTTGTGGTGCCTTTTAAAATCCTCTGAAATCTCCTTGTAGCTCTTCTTTTATACCCACACTTACTCCTATGTGATCTCATTTGGCCCATTTGATTTTGAACATTATGCATATAATGCTGATCCTGAAATCTGTGTCTCCCAGGAGAGTGAAAAGCTATAAAGAAAGGCATTCCCTCCCTGCAGACCGGCACAGTGAGCCCCACAGAAGGCCAGCCCCATTCTTATGCCTTTGTGTCCTCATAGCTTAGCTCCCACATATCAGTGAGAACATACAATGTTTGTTTTTCCATTCCTGAGTTACTTCACTTAGAATAATAGTCTCCAGTCTCTTCCAGGGCACTGCAAATGCTGTTAATTCATTGTTCTTTTATGGCTGCATAGTATTCCATCATATATCTATATATCACAGTTTCCTTATCCACTTGTTGATTGATGGGCATTTGGGTTGGTTCCACAATTTTGCAATTGCGAATGGTGCTGCTATAAACATGTGTGTTCAAGTGTCTTTTTCGAATAATGACTTCTTTTCCTCTAGGTAGATACCCAGTAGCAGGATTGCTGGATCAAATGGTAGTTCTACTTTTAGTTTTTAAATGAATCTCCACACTGTTTTCCATAGCAGCTGTACTAGTTTACATTTCCACCAGCAGTATAGAAGTGTTCCCTGTTCACTGCATCCACGCCAAAGACTGGAAACTTGGGGAGAAGAGCGGGATGGGGGCGAGAGAGAGAAAAAAACTACAAACATGGTGCAGTGTACACTGCTCAGGTGATGGGTGCACCAAAATCCCACTAATCACCACTAAAGAACTTACTTATGTAACCAAATACAACCTGTACCCCAATAACTTATGGAAAAATAAAAATAATAATAATAAAAAGAAGACCAGTGTCATTGCAAGCATGGGTTGTTTAAACCACGGAGTTCTCATCTTCTCCTCATGTGTCAATTCCCTGTCTTGGACTCTTTACCTTCTCATTTTTTCTGACAGTGACATATTGTTTCACTAGGTACTTGAGACAGCTCCACAAAAGTCTAGGACTGTTTCATCCCCAAGGCTAACACTTTTCAGTCATCTGAATGCTACCTTTTGGTTCCTTATTATTCCTAAGAATAACACTCGATTACTAAGCCTTATTCTCCTCTGACTTTCCATCCAGAAAGAAAAGAAAAGAAAACAAACAAACCATTGCTTTCTGACCCATTGTTTTAACAAATGATGCATTTAATATTGCAACAGAAGCTTAGGACCCTGTGTCGCTGCTTAAGTGAACATGTAGTGTCTGGCACTGTTATTTTGACTTCATTATATTTTTAAATTTCAGGAACACTGAGTTAGATAAATTATAACTCCTGGTCCATGGCATGTTTGCAGCATTATTCCAGGTATAGCCAATTTTACCTATTTAGCTAGCTATTTAATTAGGTATTGTTAATAACATAATGGACACCAGAAAATCCCACTGCCACTAACAAAAGCTAGGCCTTATACAATCAACAAATCCTCCTGTTTTATTCACTATTATCTTACAGCCTATGCCTAAGATGATCTCTTCTTCCCTTCTTATATAAATTTATTGCACATATTTGTGGGTTTTTTTTTCTTTTTTTGAGACAGGGTCTCCCTCTGTCACCCAGGCTGGAGTGCAGTGGCACAATCTCAACTCACTGCAACCTCTGCCTCCTGGGTTTAAGCTATTCTCCCGCCTTAGCCTCCTGAGTAGTTGGTACTTGGCCTCCCAAAGTGCTGGGATTACAGGCATGAGCCACAGCACCTGCCCTATTGCATATATTTGTTACTAATAAGTATCTTTTTAATTCTAGTTACCTTTAATTTTATAAAAAGATAGCATATCTTACCATGTGTAGTCAGTCTGTTGGCATTTTTTTCACATACTATTAATGTTTTTGTTGAACATATGCATTTCTGTAGTTAATTTTAACAGCTGTACAATATTTCAGTATGTGAATGTACAAGACTTTATGCATCTGTTGTCCTATCGATGGACACTTTAATGGTTTCAGGGTTTTGATAACGTGAGCTGTGCTGCTGTAAAGTTGCTTGGTCAAGACTTTGATAATATATATGCGGTAGTTTCAGTTGGGTTGCACCAGGAGTGAAAATGAGGGATTGTCATCTATGTGGGCGGTCGGTTTTTTGGTGGTGATGTCTGACTCTTTTCCAGAGTCATTGCATTAATCGATACTCGCACCAGCAAAGTATCAAAGATGCTTTGAAGCCAGGTGTAGCGGTTCATGCCTGTAGTCCCAGCTACTCGGAAGGCTGAGACAGGAGGATCGCTTAAATCCAGGAGTTTGAGACCAGCATGGGCAATAGTGATACCCCATCTCTAATTTTTTTAAAATAAAAGATGCTGTAGAGCCATACACTTTCCAAGAAGTTAGCATGGTCAGATTTCTAAATTGCAGCTGAATTAGCATGATCAGACTCTTATTAAATTGTTGCCAAAGTTAAAAAATAACATAGGGTGTGGGCTTATTTTATATTTTTTCCAATCAATGATTCTAAACATGTCTTTTAGAAATACGTTTCTTCCTCTGTCCATGCCTATAAGTTTTTCTCTCTCTCTCTCTCTCTTTTTTTTTTTTTTTTTTTTGATCTGTTTGTGCTCTTTTCATGTGTAGGAATTAATTCCATATTCTTTACTCCAACACTTTGTCCAGTGTATATTGTGAAGGCATTTTCTACCACATTGTAATTAGTCTCTTTTCTTTCTTTAAGATGTCTTTGGTAAACAATATGCCTTAATTTTAATATGACCAAGTGGATTGAAATTTTCTCTCTCTCTCTCTCTTTTCTTTTTTTTTGATGGAGTCTCCCTCCGTCACCAGGCTGGAGTGCAGTGGCACGATCTCGGCTCACTGCAAGCTCCGCCTCCCAGGTTCAGGCCATTCTCCTGCCTCAGCCTCCGAGTAGCTGGGACTACAGGCGCCCGCCACCACGCCCGGCTAGTTTTTTGTATTTTTAGTAGAGACGGGGTTTCACCATGTTAGCCAGGATGGTCTCGATCTCCTGACCTCGTGATCCGCCCGCCTCGGCCTCCCAAAGTGCTGGGATTACAGGCTTGAGCCACCGCGCCCGGCAATTCTGAGCAATTTTAAAACAAATCACTGAAGTCGTGTAAGCTTATGCCAAAATTACTAGGTTTCCAGCCCAAGTAAAGAGTGGCCCCAACCTTTTTGGTACCAGGGACTGGTTTCATGGAAGACAGTTTTTCCATGGACCTGGGGGTAGCGAGTGATGGCTTGGGGATGAAATTGTTCCATCTCAGATCGACATTAGATTCTCATAAGGAGTGCACTACCTAGATATCTCCCATGCATAGTTCATTATAGGATTGAAGCTCGTATCAAAATCTAATGTCGCCACTGATCTGACCTGAGGCGCAGCTCAGGCAGTAATGTTCCCCAGCCTGCCTTAGCCCAGTTCCTAACAGGCCACTGACAGGTACTGGTCCAAGGCCTGGGGGTTGGGGACCCCTGAAGTAAAGCATTGTCATGGCTAAAACCTACAGGTAGGGTCAGCTACGTCATTTGTGAGACTTCATGCAAAATGAAAATTCAGGGAAACTTGTTCAAATATTGTGAAGAGTTTCAGGATGGTGATGGCAGAACAGGCCTTCTAAGAGTGCGACTGTACCATTGTACAGCTTGTATGTCCATGAAACTGGCTCTGCCTATAGAACCTTTTGAACAAGATGACCCTGATTTTCTAATTCGCTGAGAAACACACCAAGGCCAATTAATTCGACTGGCCTTCCTGATTTAAGCTATGTGAAGAAATACACATGTAAGATGATGTACTTGAAAAGCACTCATAATAGGATAGCTGCAGATGGCTGTCATTGCAATTTGTTAACAGGCAGATCTCAAAATTGCAGAGTGGAACCTGTGTATAAGAATAAGGGAAAGAGTGGGAAATTGCAAAACAACTATACTGGCTTTGTGCAGAGGATTCGAGCCTTCTGATGTAGCTCTGAGTAGAGCGAGTGCATCTAGATACCCTGACTGTGTTTAGCTGGGTGCTTATGGAGATCCTATGTTTTGGAAAGTGAAAGCGCAATTGGGTAGGAGACTGGAGATGTCAGAGCAAAGGAACAGCAGTCAGTTGTTGTCCATTCGAACAGGAGTGTGCCTGGGTCTTTTTTCTCTGGGTTCTCCTACCTGCACGGGGACTGTCACTTCCTGATGGAGCTCAGGGGAGTGTAGAGTTATGTCACAGGTTGTGTCTTATCAATGCCTCCTGTCTTTCTGTGGCAGGATCCTGGCTGGGGAGGGAGAATACCTGTGCTGAGAGAACACTAGAAAAAACGACAGGAGAGGCCGGAGCAGCCATTCCAAAGCTAAAAAGCCTGAGTCAAGAGGCTTGGGGCAAATCGTGGGGAAAGAAAGAGATTAAGACGCAAGTCTATTTAGAATAAATCACTCACTTGGGGCGTGCAAGGCTTACTAGAAAAACAGACACCTGAGGAAACAAGGCGTGTGGACCTAAAGGTGGTTAGCTATCACTGAGACTGTCTCCAGGGAAAACAGTGCGGGAAGGAAGGGAGGGAGGGAGGGATGCGGGAAGGACGGAAGAAATGCAGGAGGGAGAGAAGGAGCAACATGTCTCCGGGACACTGTAGGGCAAATATCCACGCTCCCCTCCCCGTCTGCCTTACTGCCATTTCAGTTTTCTTCCCTTCTTTCCACTACCTGGGCAAAGGGAATTCGAATATGTGAAAGCGTTGGAAAAGCCTGGACCCAGGGGAGGTCGGGGAGAAAACAGGCCACTTAGGGGCGCGGGGTCAATCCCCAGGCAGGTGGGACGCCCCTGGGGGTCCTGAGGCCTCTTCCCTCCTGCTGAAGGGAGCAACCCTCCTGGCAGGCCTGGACCTGCTCACACCTGACGTTTACCTGGACGGAGGGGGGAGGTGGGAGGGTCAGGAAGCGGTTGGTGCGGACGGGAAAGGCGCCTGCGTGGGAGCCCGGCCCCTTGAGACCCGCGCGGCGTGGAAAGCCGCTCGGCGTCGCCCTCCCCCGGAGCGCGCGAGCTCGCAGTCCCCGAGACCGGCCCACGGGCCCTGCGCCCGGCCCCCCTGTCACTCACACGCCTTCCAGCCAATGGTGCGGCCGCCTGTCCCCCTCACCCCACCCCTCGAGGGCGAGCTGGGAGGGAGGTCGGATGGGAGGGTCCGGCAGTAGTTGAAGGATTGAACTTTCCGGCTTAGTCGCGGCGGCTGCCTGGTCCCCAGCAGTGCAGCCCCGGCGCGGAGCAGGGAGCCTCGGCCCACGCCCGGCGCCCTCGCCCACGACCTGCAGCCATGGTGCTTGGGGTGCCCAGCGCTGTCCTGACCCTCTGCCTCTGGCTGGCGGCCTCCAAGGTCTGCCTGGCGGCCGGCCCCGGCGCGGCTGCTGCGCGACGGCTGGACGAGTCACTGTCTGCCGGGAGCGTCCAGCGCGCCCGCTGCGCCTCCAGGTGCCTGAGCCTGCAGATCACTCGCATCTCCGCCTTCTTCCAGCACTTCCAGGTACGGGGAGGCCCCCGCCCGCCCGGGGTTATTTCTGGGGCTGCGGCCGCGGCGGGGGCGCACTGGGGCGCGCGCCTCCCAGCCTGGGCGCGCAAAGTTCTCGGCCAGCCCCGCGGGCTGATCCTGGCTTCCCCTGGGCGTGGATTATACAGTCGAGGTGCTGGAACCCTCCTTTCCAGCCTCTTCCCGGCTCCCGAAACGAAAAAGAAGCCCGAGGCATCTTGTCCCAACTCCCTCCTTCCCAGCGGGAAACCAAAGGCGATTTCCTTGGGGAGGGAGAGTCGTGAATGCCGAGGGTGGGTGTGTGGATGTGGCTGTTTCCCGGGAATTGAGTGCGCGAGACTCTGGGCGGGTGGCGACTCCTGCAAAGTCCCAGGCGCTCCGGGGCACTGGCAGGGAGTCCGGCAGGCGCGCCCGGGGACCTCGCCTCGAGCCCCAGCCCTGCAGGTGCCCGCCGGCCGACACTTTGTCTCTTTTGAACGATGGTTTTCACCCTCTGCGGGCTCAGAGCTCGCTGCCCACCCTTGGAGCCCCAGCCGGGGGACTTGTGCCAAGTCGTGTTCCAGGGTGCGCGTATACGCGTGTTGCGGGTGCGGGTGGCTGTGCGCGCCTCAATTCGGAACCCCAAATATTCAAGGTCTTGCTCTGGACTACCGTAGAGCGTCAGGGAAGAAGTGCCGGGGACAGGGGATTTGGCGGGGCCGTATTTGGATACTCTGCAACGAGTCCGGAGGGCACCGTCCCCCAAACCGCGTACGTAGGTTTTTTGAGGATGGGGGAGTGTGTGTGTGTGCGCGCGGGCTTGTGTGGGAGGCTCCGGGAGCCGCGCGCTTGGCTCCAGCGGGTTGCCGGGACTCTGCCCTGTGGCGCGGATCCCCCCGGGACTTGCGCGGAGGCTCCGGGTGCTGGTGGGCGCACGAGAGCAGGTTCCGGACTCAGCGGGAGCGAGTGCAGCTGCTGCCTCTACCAGCCCTGTCGAGCGCGCAAGCTCTGAAATCCTCCACTTACTTTGAACCTCTCTCATCCTTCTCTCCTTCTCATTATCGCCTCTATCCCTAGGTGCCCACCTGTTCCAAGTTCCCAATTGTTCGCCTCAGGGAAACTCTGGAGGGACCAAAAGGAGAAGTGGGGACTGGGCGGGAACTGGAAGCCAAACCCTTGGCTCTTAAACTGGGCGCCCCTCCTGGCGGGGCTGGGTCAAGGGGCGGAGGGTTCCCCTAGGGGCCCTGGGAATTAAGCTGCCAGAGGAGGCTATATTAATACGGGTGGAGTGTGGAAGTGATTCCCCTTAGCCCTCAGGGATGATCTTGAACCGGCTGGTGAAGCTGACGCGTTCGCGAGTGTGCAGTTGAGTTTGTTCTAAGTCGTAGAAGCAGCATCTCGTGGGTGTCAGAGAAATGGGCACGCTCTGCAGTCCTCCTGCGTCTTCAGGGAATGGAAGACCCAGTGCTCACCTCCTGTGGTGAAATTACCCAGACATCCTGGACAGAGCCGGGAGAGGGCCGGTCCCCAGGCCCCTGGTCTCCAGCTCTCCGCGTCCTACCCTGAAAGTCACTCTCCTAAGAAGATGCCACACTATTATTTGAAACAACAGAAAACGAAACGGAGCTGCCTATTCCCAGGCAGAAAGAGTACCTTTTTTTTTTCTTTTTATTGAATTGTCAGTGCTGTCATTTATTTGTTTTCCAGTTTCAGTGGCTAAAGCAGTAGCTTAGATGAAGCCAGTTCCCGTGAAAGGCTTTTCTTGTGGTCTCCTTGGCGTGATTTCTCTTTGGAAGAAAAACTGCTGACAGAATGCACATTGCTAGACAATCCTGATTACATTTTAATTAGCTGGGGGTGAAATAAGCTGCAAATTACTCAGTTAAGACTTAATAAGTGCTGTGTTTGTAATCAATTGTAAAGCCATTCTGGGAGCCTTAACCCTAACCTGGTAATGCCTATCTGATTTATCTAAATTGCAGGGATTAAGCTTTTTTAAGATCTGAAAAGACAGCAACACATTCTCCTTATAAAACCCCAAGCTTCCCTGTTCCCCACCGCTTGCCATATATATAAAATTAGAAGGAAGATGGGCCGGGCGCAATGGCTCATGCCTGTAATCCCTGCACTTTGGGAGGCCAAGGCGGACGGATCATTTGAGGTCAGGAGTTCGAGACCAGCCTGGCCAACGTGAAATCCCGTCTCTACAAAAAATTAGCCCAGTGTAGTGGCGCATGCTTGTAGTCTCAGCTACTCAGGAGGCTGAGGCAGGAGAATCCTTGAACCCGGGAGGCAGTGGTTGCAGTAAGCCGAGATCACACCACTGCACTCCAGCCTGGGTGACAGAGCAAGACTCTGTCTCAAAAAAAAAAAAAAAGAAAGGAAGGTAGAGAAATCAGTCTGCAGACAACTCATGACACTGCATGTGGTGTTTATTAGTCTATTTATAAAGGCTGGGCTACAGGAAGTCTTAGGAAGAGCCCTTTCCTACAGGGTCACCCCCCCAACTTCTGCTAATGAGCCCACCCATAAAGCTGTCTGTGGAGCAGGTGCGTGTTTCCATCTTCTCTTGCATGGTTTCAGGCTGTGTTTAAGGATGGAAGAAGCTTGCGTGGCCTCCAGCCTGGATGCCCGCCAGGCATGTGGACTCTCAAGTATGAAAGCTGTCAGGCCTTGCCTCAGGAGAGCGCAACCTATGCACTCATGGAGTAGGCAGTGACGCAGATTCCCTGGGTCAGTGACCTGCTGTCATAGGCCTGCAGCGGAAGCTGTTGTCTCATAGTCTGTGTCCCAGTTGTCCCCACTGTCCTCCACTGCCCAGCCCTTCAGCAACAAGACAGAAAAGCGGTGGGTAGATGTTCACACCTGACACCTCCAGGTCTGCAGGCTGCTTCTGCCCCACCTGCCCACAGTGGCTGTCAACCATGCCCAAAAACACAAGGGACTCAGTACTGAGGCACGGGCGTGGGAGTGCAGACCAGGGGTACCTGAGTAATCCGACACTGCTCCGACCTGGAAAGGAAGAAAGGAAGATGGGATGGAAACCCCATCGTTTCACTACTGAATGCTGCCCTTCATTCACGAAAAGAAACAGTGCATGTTAGCATCTCCTGAAATGTCAGTACCTGGCTCCAGGGTGCTTTGTCCAGGGCATTTGGCACGGAGCTATTTCAGGCTCACAAATAGAATACATAAGTGCAGTTAGTAGAGTGAAGAGGAGCTATGGGTCTGTGAGGTATGGAGCAGGGAAGTGGGCTTTGGGGCTGGGCAGATCTGCTCTACACCCAGGCTCTGCTGTTCGCAGATGGGTAGCTTGGGTGCATCACGCCACCTTCCTGAATGTCAACCCTTCATGTGCCGGTGGGGGAGAGAAACACCTGCCCTGCAAGATGCAATCAGGATGCAAAGCATGTTGGGGTCATGCACGTGAAGGTAATACAGCAGCTAGCACTACCCGGAAGATTACTAAGGAGCAGCCACTCTTCTGGGTATTTTACAAGTACTATTCTTTTAATCCCCACAACCCTCCTAGAAGGCAGCTACTAAATTAGAGAAGAACTCAGAGGTCTTGAAAAGTTGGCTCATCACACAGTTCATTGACTGTTTAGCTGGGTTATCACTGAGGATGGCTTCTAGCTTTTGGTTTTGTTTCTATTTTTAAGATTTTGTTGATTAGCTGGATAATTTACTTCAGGACTGACTACCTAATTTTCAGGGCCTGGTGCAAAATAAAAACATGGGGCCTCTTACTCAGCAAGAAAAAAAGTGTTTGTCCAAGGAAATAAGATATAAAACGTTTTCTTTCTTTTGCCACTTGCTTCTCTTAACTAGTCATGGTGTTTTAAATTTCCTATCCCATGTAGTTCTCAGTAAAGAAAATTTAAAAGTTTAATTATTAGCATGACACTAACTCTTCTTTATATTGTGCAATGCCAGTTTTACACGCAAATATCAGAGCACTTAATTCCTGGAGGGAGCCCTGAAATGGCCAGAGGGTCCAACAGGCCAGACTCGGGAATGGTGGAAGCAGGAAGAGAAGGCTCCCCCAAGGCTTTGGGGTGTGCCCAGGGAACACTCATGTCTCACAGGCACCTAGGGCCTTGGGCTCAGACACATGTGCTCAGGCATGATGCTGGCCAGGTCCCCTCTTTTGCCTGCTGCTGCACCCAGGGATTGTACTCTTGCCTGGCACACGTCCTCTGGAAGTTGAGCCAGGTGCTTCCCCTTCGTAGGCCGGCTCCTCCTGCCCCCAGCAGATGGGCAGCTCCCAGGTGTATTGCAATCTCCTCAGTGGGTGTGCCATTCCAGTGTCTCAGAATCGGGCTGGCCACCCACCAAACACGCCATGATGCTACTAGCATGGAATGGGGACAGACACAACCATACCATGGGACACTGCAGGACATGCATATGGCCAACCCTGATCTTCCCTACACCCATGCCCAGGTTCCTGCAGGGATCATAGTGGGCAGGGATCATGTGATGGGAGGTGGTGAGCAGAAGGCCAGTGGGGCCTGGGGTGCTGGTGATGGGGGAATGGGCGGCGAGAACCTGTCCTGGAGAGGTGAGGGTGCGGTGGGAGTCAGGATCGGTTGTAAGCTGACATGTCCACTCTCCAGTGAGTACTGCAGTGTGCTATTGACTCTTACATACAAAACTCAAACTCAAAGAATTTCAGCATGGCCATTGCAGAGCATACCCCAAGCCTAGGTCCTCTTGTGAGCATGGAGTGGACTGCACTGGTCATACGTCTGTGAAACTGACCTAGTTTGCTTTGTTTGTATGTCAAGGATGCAGCCATCTGGGAAAGTTTAAACCTACTTTAGTGTGGCGGTTCCTCATAGGGTCACCTGTAATGTTAAAGGGTACGATGCTAACATATGCTCACTTAGGGAGAAACATCTCTCCTTTTATGTTCTCAACTTCCCTAGAAGATTAAAGAAGAAGGAAAGGAGGGAGGTGGTGCCTGAGATAAGCCCTGTGTCTTTATAGGCGACTCTTTATGCATTTGAGAGTGACTTCATGCCTTATGCTTCATCTTGGACACTCTTGCTCCTCTGACCTCCCCTGGGTCTGCCCATGGTGGCACAGGTGTAGCAGAGTCTTGAGCTCTACACGTAATAAGTTCCCTAAGCATGGGCAGGCTTGGGACCTGCCATTGGCAATCTCAGCATTGGCAGGCCTGGAACCTGCTCTTTCTCTGCCTGTGTTTTCTCAGTGGAGGCTCAAGAGAGTAGCGTTGGAGGAAAAGTAGTAGTCCGTGGGCAAGTGAGGCGAGGTGTGTCTCTGCCAGATTTCAGAATGCCCAGGGAGAAAGTGGATGGGATCCTGCTGGAAGACAAATAGCAGGTTGCCAGCAGCTTGGCCCTAGGGTTCCAGAATTGTACTGATGTTGAGAGATTTTTCCTTAATGGGACATTATTCACCCTATAAAGTACCACTGATAGACTCCCTTCGGTAGCTGATTAGAGATCACAGGCTCTTCCTAGCAGTAATTGGAAGCTGTTTGTTTTGGCAAAAAGGAGAATGAAGCTGGTGATGAGATCATTCCACTTAGAGGACCAGCCTCTCCTCCAAGAAAAGTAAACAAACAATTAGTGCATCAAAACCCCAGCAGCTACAAATCAGCCCCAGACTCACAGATTTCAGAGGAACGGATTTTGTGGTGCTCATACCCAGCCTATAATGTGTCCCTTTGCCCTGTGCTGAGTTTTCAGTTATATTGCAGGATGGCCAGGCATTTAGAGAGCCGCTGGCAGAGACACGGCTCGATGCAGTTTGGTCTTGGTGTTTCCTGGTCCGAGTTATTGGCTCTCTGGCTGCATTTCTAACATGTTCTGAATTTGACCCAAAAGAAACCTTATGCTATTCATTGCAATTTTTTGTGTTTTTAATATGGTATTTCTCTTTGAACATGATTTAAAACTCTACCTTATTGTGACTGTAATAGAACATTTAAAAACAATAGAAAATACACTTACTAACTTGTTTATTTCTTCATGCAGTATATCAAATATATATCAGATATATATCTCTGTGTGTGTATATATATACTTGTGTATATATATATATACTTGTATATATATATATGTGATATTATTTATGCACATGTGTGCATTTGGACACCTAAATTAAAAAGGTAATATTGTTGGTGCAAGTGTTCCCACTTTAAAAAATGTAATCATAAATTTGGAGGTTATCATATTTATTCAAAATAAATTCACCACCTTTCATGTTCTAACCTACCAGGTATGTTTCAGTGAGTGAGTATAAAG
Source organism: Papio anubis (assembly GCF_008728515.1). Lineage (NCBI taxonomy): Eukaryota > Metazoa > Chordata > Mammalia > Primates > Cercopithecidae > Papio > Papio anubis. Next base: position 137,090,233 of record NC_044996.1, read on the forward strand.
TGTTGGCGTTAAGGTAGAGAGACTTATGAAAGTATTAGGGGGCACTGCTTGTATTAAGTCAGAAATGGAGAAGTTCCAATGGATTACTTGGTATTGCTGTCCAGAAACTGGACTCTCATACCATTTTTGGGGGAAGGGAGGTTTGGGGCAGCATTTAATGAAGCATATCTATATTATCAAAAGGCATTTTTATTTATGAAATAGGAACAGAAATAACTGAAAATGCCTCTTTGCAATGCCTTGTGTAAAGTATAGAATAACATAATTCCTGGGCATCATCTAAGCTCACAGAGCCTTAGGGTTCTGAAGTCAGCTACCTTTCAACCTTTCCATTTAACTTACCCTGGGCTCCATATTTTGAAAGCAGGTTGTCTGTCAACATATGGCATTTATTAAGTATGACCTAGTTTTTCCTCTTTACATTAATCCAAGATATCCATAACTCTTTCAAGCTTTAGATTAGCATTAGGTTGCCGCCATGACCAGAACTGATTGATAAAATTAGTCATGACATTTTAGTTCTCTTTGCACCATCATCTTAGGAAAATGTGTCATTTTGGGGAGTTTTCTGAAATTTTTTAGAAGAGGTGATAGACACCAATTCCTTCTCCAGTCGATTCAGTTGTTGACCTCTTTCTTGCCTCTCACCCCACCATCTCCCGGCTCCTGTATCAGCTGCTAATAGCTTACAGCTGCTTCCTTTTAAGGGAATAACCTTTGACCGATGGGCACCATCTTGCTTGCAAGGTCGTGCATCCTCCTTCCTTGATGTGGGCAGACCATGGCAATTGGCTCTCTGCTCAGGGGATGTAGGAGGTCAGCCGCCTGCTGGAATCAGCTCTGTAATGCAATTCATGCCCAAAAACATTGCATGGGATCAGGCTCATGCAGGGCTCCGGCTGAGATCCCATCCCCACACAGGTTTTATCTCTGCCTTCTCCTGCTTCCTCTCTTCCCTCTTCTACTGAGAGCTTCTCTCCCCGCCCCAGTATTACCCCATGTCCGAGAAACCCCATTTCAACCTCTGCTTCTAGGAAACCCAGTCTAAGACACCTCCCTTCAGAAACACTTGGTCCAGTTCAACACTTTTTTTTTTTTTTTTTTTTTTTTTTGAGACGGAGTCTCGCTCTGCCGCCCAGGCTGGAGTGCAGTGGCGCGATCTCGGCTCACTACAAGCTCCGCCTCCCGGGTTTACGCCATTGTCCTGCCTCAGCCTCCTGAGTAGCTGGGACTACAGGCGCCCGCCACCTCGCCCGGCTAGTTTTTTGTATTTTTTAGTAGAGACGGGGTTTCACCGTGTCAGCCAGGATGGTCTCGATCTCCTGACCTCGTGATCCGCCCGTCTCGGCCTCCCAAAGTGCTGGGATTACAGGCTTGAGCCACCGCGCCCGGCCAGTTCAACACTTTTGTTTTTTCTGATCAGACAACTCGATTCTTATAGAAATGACCTGTTCAAGCTAGTAGGTAGAAGAAGTAAAAATACAATCTAGCTTTTACACTCTCAGCTAAGACTTCATTTACTATCCTTTAAAAAATTGAGAGAGAATACAAAGTTTAAACGTCATTTTATTTTATTTTATTTTTATTTATTTATTTATTTTGAGACGGAGTCTCGCTCTGTCACCCAGGCTGGAGTGCAGTGGCACGAACTCGGCTCACTGCAAGCGCCGCCTCCCGGGTTCACACCATTCTCCTGCCTCAGCCTCCCGAATAGCTGGGACTACAGGCGTCCGCCACCACGCCTGGCTCATTTTTTTCTATTCTTTAGTAGAGACGGGGTTTCACCGTGTTATCCAGGATGGTCTCGATCTTCTGACGTTCTTCTGACGTCGTTATCCGCCCGCCTCGGCCTCCCAAAGTGCTGGGATTACAGGTGTGAGCCACCGCGCCTGGCCTAAACATAATTTTAAATAAAGAAACAGATTCAGAAGATTTTCTGTTACTTGAATTTAGTTTCTAGCTCCTGATGACTTCAGTAAAAGGATTTCAATTCTTGGACCTAGTAGGTAAGCACATCATGCTCCCTCATTGTTGAGAATTCAATGAAATGTGAAAATAGGCACTGTTCAGGCAAGCTTGAAATAGCGGTAGGGTAGGTAGGCAGTAGCTGGAGTGAGAGGGCATCATTAACGACAGTACTACATGGCAGGTCTAGGAAGAAGGCAAGGGAGCCCCAATATTTCAGGTATCAGCCAACATTGGATTTACTCAGCATGCAACCAGAGGAGCTATACCCCCGAAAAACTGCCTCCTCCGGGACCTGCAATCCTTTGTATATTTTAAAAATGTAATTTATGTATGGTTTCAAAGAGGTGAGGGGAGAAATTTTCCCTGATGGTAAAGAGGGTTGGATAAAAATAGTTATCCTTATTAGCCAATATGTAAAAAACGCCCAGAAAGGAACAAATGTAGCATTTGTAGATTGTTTTCATGTAAATCACTGTCTGTTTAGGTGCTGGGTCCGTTTCTTTCTTTAAAAAGTACTGATTGATTTGCATTTCCCTGATTACTAGTGATGCTGAGCATTTTTTCATATGTTTGTTGGCCATTTGTATATCTTCTTTTGAGAATTGTTTATTCATGTTCCTAGCCCACTTTTTGATGAGATTGTTTTTTCTTCTTGCTGATTTGTTTGGGTTCCTTGTAGATTCTGGATATTAGTTATTTGCCAGATGTATAGGTTGTGAAGATTTTCTCCCACTCTGTGGGTTGTCTGTTTACTCTGCTGACTGTTCTTTTTGCTGTGCAAAAGCTCTTCAGTTTAATTAAGTCGCACCTATTTATCTTTGTTTTTGTTGCATTTGCTTTTGGGTATTTGGTCATGAAATCTTTGCCTAAGCCAATGTCTCAAAGGATTATTCCAATGTTATCTTCTAGAATCATTATAGTTTCAGGTCTTAGATGTAAGTCCTTGATCCATCTTGAGTTGGTTTTTGTATAAAATGAGAGATGAGGATCCAGTTTCATTCTCCTACATGTGGCTTGCCAATTATCCCAGCACCGTTTGTTGAATAGGGTGTCCTTTCCCCACTTTGTTTTTGTTTGCTTTGTCGAACCACAGTGCGATACCACCTTACCCCCTGTAAGGATTATTATCAAAAAACCAAAAAATAGTAGATGTTGATGTGGATGCAGTGAAAAGGGAACACTTCTACACCGCTGGTGGGAATGTAAACTAGTTAAACCACTGTGGAAAACGGTGTGGAGATTCCTTAAAGAACTAAAAGTAGAACTACCGTTTGATCCAGCAATCCCACTACTGGATATCTACCCAGAGAAAAAGAAGTCATTATATGAAAAATATACTTGCACACGCATGTTTATAGCGTTTATAGCAGCACAATTTGCAATTGCAAAAATGTGGAACCACCCCAAACTCCCATCAATCAATGAGTGGATAAAGAAACTGTGGTATATATGTGTGTGTGTGTATAAATATATATATACACACACAATGGAATACCCCTCAGCCATAAAAAGGAATGAACTAATGGCATTCGCAGCAACCTGGATGGGATTGGAGACCATTATTGTAAGTGAAGTAACTCAGGAATGGAAAACCAAACATCGTATGTTCTCACTTGTAAGTGGGAGCTAAGCTATGAGAATGCAAAGGCATAAGAGTGATACAGTGGACTTTGGGGACTTCAGGGGAAAGGGTGGGAAGGGGGTGAGGGATAAAAGACTACACACTGGGTTCAGTGTATACTGCTCGGGTGATGGGTGCACCCAAATTTCACAAATCACCACTAAAGAACCTACTTGTCTAACCATATACCACCTGCTCCCCCAAAACCTATAGAAATATATATTTTTAAAAGTACTGATTTAATAAGTTCCATTTATTTCAGCTAATATCAGTGGATTGTTACAATTCCAAAGATGAGCTAAAACCTCTGTACATGAGGAACTTAGGGTCTATTTGAGTCTAAGACTTGCTTGTAAACAGACAAGTTCAGCCCAATAGATGGAGTTTTTTGTATGAGATCTCAGAGGAGGGAGGGTGTTTATCTTTTTAGGGAACGTCTCATAATTGCTCGCTGAGTTATTCCAGCTTGGAACAGCATGTGTATAAATAGAGAGTCTTGCAACAGTGTGGTCTGTCTGTTGGGGACCATAACCTAAATGGCCATGATACAGCATCAGCCTCCCAGCTAGCAGCCAGGTTTTGGGAACTTGTTAGAGAAGGAATAAATAGCCACAAAGCTCAAGTGCTTTGTTCTGCAAGGCAGGTTAAGAGCATGCCCATTGTAACCTGATGCCACATTCAAGCCACAACACTCAGGAGTGTGTGTCTTGCTGGTTCTTGCTAATCTGCTTGAATTTCAACTCTTAATGCTTTTCAGTTGATCTCTATGGAGATCCTTGGCTGCACCCCTAAGAAAGTGCCTAAGAAAGAAGAAGTGAGGAAAAGGAGGCTGTTCATCTCTTGGCTTACGGTTGGACACAGCTTCTGAATTAGTGGAAGGTAGAAGCTCTCCGAAATTCCTGAGCCACGGGACAGAAGGCATTTAGCATTGCATTTTACAGTGTTTTGAAGTTGACACAGTTGTTTCACATAAAATATCTATTTGACCGTCACAACTACTCTGTGAGGTCAGGAATGTTATTTTTCTTTCCAGATAAGAAAACTGAAGGCCTGAAAATGAGATAACCAAGGATCCATAGCAGAAACTCAAGCCCTCATTGTCACATTCCTAGATATTTGTAGTGAATGACCCCATTTCTTAGTATGTTAGCCGCTAGAGAAGACAGAGGGGAAATAGCACCTATATTACGATCCAGAGCCACTCAGTTGTGAGGGAACTAGGACGGGATTTCTCACTCATTGGCTTCTGGACACAGTTTTGCACCACAGTTGCACAGGTGAGGACAATTGAAAGGTTGCTGGTGTGATAGAAAATGGCTTGAAAAATATCAGTCCATCAACACCATCCCGAGTGGTGGTGCACATACCCACCCAATTCATTCTTCTAACCAATAAGAATCTGCAAAACACAACTTGTCTTTCAGGTATCTTAGATTTTGAGGCCCCAGCATATGTGAGATGTGCTTCTTGCCTCCAAAACAATTACTTTCTTTAAGAATTTTTTGTTTGTTGTTTACACAAGGTCTCCCTCTATTACCTAGGCTGGAGTACAGTGCCATGACCATATCTCACTGTAGCTTTGCACTCCTAGGCTTAAGAAATCCTCCCTCAACCTCTTGAGTAACTGGGACTACAGGTGTGTTACACCCTGTACCTGGCTAATTTTTTTCCAGAGATGGGGTCTTGCTTTGTTGATCAGGCTAGTTTCAAACTCCTGACTTCCGGTGATTCTGTTGCATCAGCCTCCCAAAGTACTGAGATTACAGGTGCGAGCCCCCGTACCTGGTCAAGAGAATTATTTTCTACTGGAGAGAGGGACAAACGTTTAATAAAATTGCTGCAAGTTGTGGACATGAAGAAAGAAACTATTAAAGCCATGAATCATCTTTTAAGTCCTTACATATAGTAATTTAACTCATGATCATGGGTATTGATATTTTTCAGATGAAGAACGCCTTTTTTTGTTTTTCGTCAATTGCTTTTGTTTAGGCCCATCCAATTTTCCATGCATGTAATGAAATAGTTTTCTCGACATTCTTGGGGAAGCGTTCCAAGCAGCTGGAGTCCTGGACATCACAGGGGATGTTTGCTGCCTGCGAATAACAAAAGTCATGGTGTCCTCATTCTTGGCTGTGTTGCTGTTGTATATGTTGATGGGACATGTGTGGAGTCGTTGTGCATGGTAATTGTAGCTTGCATGTATGTGACAGCCATTTCCACGAGCTCGGTGTGCCTGACATGCTTGCTTCACTGCCTATTGTTTGGGTTTTGGTTATGTGTGTGTGTGTTTACACTTTATAATTCTTTCCGGCATCTCTGCAAAATATAAAAGTTAGGCAGTGAGGAAATCTTTCAAAAAAAGATTTTTGAAAACTCTCAAGGCTGCACATGAGAACAAGATGGTAAAGATGTGAAGTTTTGGGGTTCTTTAATCCCCGAAGCTTTAAAACCTCTCCTCAGGGGAGTCTGAGAAACAATACCCCATCAAAAGGCTTGAAAAGAATCCAGCAACTAATCAAGGCTCTTAATTCACATTCTGTTTACCCTTTTGTTTTGAATTATAACTTTTTTATTTCATAAGGTTTTTTCTTTACTTTTCAAGTTATCTTCAGGTTATTAATACTTCAGAAAATATTTTCTTAGTGAGCTCAAAAATACATAATTTTGTGTTTCACATTACCCTGATTCTCATAAAGATAAGGCAGATATGTTGTTACCACTTAAAAAGTCACATAATGGGCCAGGCGTGGTGGCTCTCACCTGTAATCCCGGCACTTTGGAAGGCCAACGCGGGCAGATCACCTGAGGTCAGGAGTTTGAGACCAGCTTGGCCAACATGGCAAAACCCCGTCTCTACTAAAAATACAAAAATTAGCCAGGTGTGGGGGTGCGCACCTGTAGTCCCAGCTACTAAGGAGGCTGAGGCAAAAGAATTCCTGGAACTTGGGAGGTGGAGGTTGCAGTGAGCCGAGATTGTGCCACTGTACTCCAGCCTGGTGACAAAGAACCTGTTGAGTTCTTTGAAGGGTTCATTCAAGGAAAGTTGATTAACTCTTGTTTAAATCTCTAACAGGGCATTATTGCAAGAGACAGTCCATCTAGACTTACACAAATATCCCAGTCCTTGTCTTTAAATGCCTACACCGTTGGAAGTAACAACACTCTTCTGAAATGTAAACTCCTTGTTATACCGTGTATACCAGAAAGAAAGTTGGCCAAAACCTGTAAACCTAAAATATGGGAGAGAGATTTTTAACAGAATACACAGCTTATATTGACATGTGTAACCCCATCAACTGGACAGGTCCTGAGTGTTGTTATAATAAATCCGGTATGCCAAGGAGGTTTGCGTTTCAGGGTCATTAGTTGGCTTTCCAACTGATAGGACTCCCGCAGAATGCAAATTGCAAGATCCTTTACAATCATAAGGAATAGTGATAATAGAATCATTCCCACAATTGGAAGTATACAAATGTTTCCTGAGAACTGTGCGCCAACGGTTTCTGATGCAGTGCTGAGATTTCCGTCTTTTCTTCTTCATGGCCAGATACTTACTTTTGTCTCTGCCAACTCCTGTTTTATCCTTTGCTTGATGGTCATTTCTCCCTAGTGGACAGAGTTCTGCTCACCGTAGAGGCGTAATTGTGCCTAAAACAAGGAGCAGAGAATGATGTAGCTGTAAGGAGATGCTATGGCAACCAGACATCGGAGGTTACCTATTCCTGCCCAACAGTCCTGCCATTCGAATGACCCGCATAAGGGCAGAATTATAAACCACACCACAGCATTGGTACCTGCCCCCTGGAGTTGAAACCAATCCTGTTGATGCCATGAATGCCAAGTTCATGCAGAAGTTACTGACTCCTTTCAGATAGAATTAGAAGAAAATGGGAGGCCAGTTGTTGTGAACATGTTTTGACAACTGTGGTTCTTTTAAATTTCATCTGTGGCAAGAAGGGACAGAGACGTCACCTAGGGTGGTGTCCACCATTAAAAACAGTCATTGTTTGAAGGTGGGCACTTTGTTCCCCATTTTCTTTTCCATGTTTTGGGCTATTAAAGCTATTTTGGGCCAGGCATGGTAGCTCATGCCTGTATTCCCAGTGCTTTGGGAGGCTGAGGTGGGAGAATTGCTTGAGTCCAGGAGTTCGAGGCTGCAGTGAGCTCCAGTGGCACCACTGCACTCCAGTTGGGTGACAGGAGTGAGACTGTGTCCTCAAAACAGAAAAGTCATTTGGAACTAGAACTTTGCCTTTAAAATCTAAAATCTGTGTCCCATATATCCTTGATGGATAGTGCCATCATATCTTTTGTTTAATCATTTATTTTTTAAATTTTGAATTTTTATTTATTGTATTTATTTACGTTTTGAGACAGGGTCTCACTCTGTCATCCAGGCTGGAGTGCAGTGGTGCAATCATGGCTCACTGCAGCCTCAAACTCCCTGGCTCAAGGATCCCTCCACCTCAGCCTTTCAAGTAGCTGGTACTACAGACATGTACCACCACACTTGGCTAATTTTTTAACAGTTTGTGGAGACAAGTTCTCACTATATTGCCTAGGCTTGAGTTTTTATTTTTTGAAAATACAGATAGGGTCTCGCTATGTTGCCCAGGCTGGTCTTGAACTTCTGGCCGCAAGAGATCCTCCCATCTGGGCTTCCCAAAGTGCTGGGATTACAGGTGTGAGCCACTGTGCCAGGCCAGCCCATCATATCTTTGAGAAGAAATGCATTGTCTCTCTCTTCTCGCTCTCTCCTGTTTTCTCTTTTCTTTCCCCCTGTCTTCCCTCTCCCTTTCTTTCTATTTTGACATTTGGCTGTACCATTTTGAAAGCAGTACAGCCAAACCTAGTGGTCATCATTCCAGAAATGGCCTACATCTGGGAAGTATTCTCTTTTTTTTCCCATTGGGCCAGAATTGAAAAGAAAGTGGAGAACATCTTTTGGTTGTTTTTGTTGTTTCCACATTTTTGTATCCGGAGTTATGAGCTAATGTCCTCACAGCTGCAAAGAAATTAAAAAAAAAAAAATCTGGATAGAATATATTTTCTGGTTAAGTATCACAATCACCAGAAAAACAAATATAGACTAGTTGGCTGTCTGTATTTTCATTTTTTTATTATCCAGGAGCTATAGATTTTTGCAATGTTTTAAACCTGTTTTTAGTAGGGCAATATTTGCATACTCTAGTTCAATTTATTACTCCACAATTTTGAAAAAAAGATAGAGGTTGCTTTTTTACATAACCTCATGAAATTAGGGCTAGAATTTAATTTCCATATATTTGTCAGTGTGTATATTATGCATGCGTGTCTAGTTCAGGGTTTGTCAACCATGGCACTGTGGACGTTTTGGAGCAGATTCTTTGTTGACTGGAGGGGCTGTCTGGTGCATTTTAATGGTTCCACAGCATCCCTGGCCTCTCCCTACTCAATGCCAGTACCATCCCTCCCACCTTCAGTCATAACAAAACTGATGTCTCCAAACAGCAATATGTGAATCTTTGTATCGGGATATCCATATCTATTCCGTTCATCTCTGTCTCTGGGTCTCTATCTCTGTGTCTGTCTCTATCTCTGTATATGTTTTGCTTCCACTCTATGGCAAACATCCTGGCAGTCATGACATGTCTTAGCTTCTTGTTCTCAGGAAACGCTAAGGGTCTGTGCTATGTCAGGCTCTTTGCTAAGCACTGGTGTTGCCAAGATGACCAAGGCACACGCCTTCATTCCCAAAGGACCGTGTCAGGGAACTGGGGTGCACAGACACAAAGGAGGCATCAGGTGGCACTAGCTCAGAGATGGGAGGCCACAAGATGGGGTTTACGGGGTGATCCAGAGCACCCTGTGAATCCAGACTGCTGGCGCCCTACCCTGGTTCTGTCCCTTCCTATGCTTATATCTCTGCTGTAAGTAATTCTGGAATCAAAACCGATGCTGTGAACTCTCTCGCTTACGGGGAGACATGGGCATCCCCATTCACAGTCAGAGGAGGAGGTTTGGGCCCTGAGATCACCACAAAAGGACAGGGTTAGCCTGACAAGTTTTCATCTTCTGAATAAATGAGACCTTGTAGCGTTCTGTGAAGTTTCTCTCTCCTAAATAAAAGCCCCATTTTCCTTGTGTCTTTAGCAACCCTGATTGTGAAGATGTGTCGTGGCATATGAGCATGATCGTATAAGTAGATGGATGGTTTTTACCTCTGAGCAGACTCGTGCAAACTTAGTTATGCTGCATCTTCTTTAAATTCACATTATCGTTATTTCTGTTGGTGAACTGGTCCTAAGGTCTCCTGTTTTGGGGACTTGTTTGCACGTAAACTTCTTTTCCTTTCTGAAGACTGTTGTCTCTACCCTCTCTCTCAGACCATCGACTGCCCTTTCCTCCATTTCGATGGTGGTGCTGCTTGATTGAGTTTTCTGGGATGCCATGCATTTTACTCAGAACAGAGCCTCTTACTTGGCTTACAGATGCGCTGGCTGTCATCAAGATGAGTTAGGCCTAGAGGGAGTGCCTGGTGCTGACGATCTTGGGATTCAAAAATAGTGTGGTGCACGCCTGTAGCCCCAGCTGCTTGAGAGGCTGAGGAGGGACGATCACAGCCCAGGAGTTCTATTCTAGCCTGGGCAACACGGTGAGACCCCATTGCTACAAAAGATAAAATAAAATGAATAGTGTGTAACCCTGGATCCCCAGTGCTCTACAGTCTGGTCTGAGAGACCCCTCCACCTCAAAAAAAAAAGAGATTTAAAAACTTCACTTTTAATTTAAGAGACTCTTTCCAGTTTGTTTTGAAGTATCTAGTTCAATCGGTAGAGCATGATATGCAGATCTCTTGGATGTGCTTTTGTTACTTAAAGATTTCCTATTCTGGGTGGCTATAGTGGGCCTGTCATCCCAGTGCTTTGGGAGGCTGAGATGGGAGGATCACTTGAGGTTGGGAGTTTGAGACCAGCCTGGGCGTCAAAGTGAGACCCCATCTCTACCAAAAAAAAATTAGCCAGGCGTGGTGGTGCATACCTCTCATCTTTGCTACTTGAGAGTCTGAGGCAGAAGAATTGCTTGAGCCCAGGATGTTGAGCTACAGTGAGCTATGATTGAGCCACTGCACTCCAGCCTAGGTGACAGAGAGACCCTGTCTCTGAAAAAAGAAAGATTTCCCATTTCCATATGATGCATCGGATAAGATTAAGTAGATTTTTATAGAAATTTGAAATCCTGGATAAATATTGTGTAAGGAAAAAAAACTCATTTAATTCCAAGTCATCTATTCTATTGGGAAAACATACCTGACTTTTCAGACATGCTTCTAATTCTGCAATGAACACATTTTTCTTGGAATGAGTTTTTTTTTTTTTTTGCAAAGCAAAGTTTTTTCTTGGGGTTATTGCTCTTTTCTCTTGCATCACATTTAATTAATCATGTTTTTTCAAGTGGTCCCTCATTAAAACACACTGTCTTTTGAAGTTTATATTAAAATAACCCAGAATCATGATGAATGGGTTGGAATGTAAGTCAGGGCATAATGGACTACAAGGTGCTCTATTTTAGTTTGATGAATTATTCTGCACTCTTTAATGAATAACATAAATTAGCATAATGAAAAAGCATGTATCACAAGAAAACAATGTGACAAAAATCTGACACTTAGTAAAGTCAATTAGAAGGGGAAAACGCGTAGTTTTAGTCATCTGTTTCCCCTTCTTGGGTGTTCCCTACTGCAAATGAAGCGCAACTAAGTCCTGCATCTCCCAGTTTACATGTGTATAGCAAGATGGAGGTTTTGCTTTACCATTAAAACAACAACTTCTAGGATTCCAGGCATATTCCAAAATGTGTTGCTAAAATATTCAGTAGGGAAGCACGTGGAAATAGTAGTTTTTGTCTCTGGGGCACGGTACGTTTTTTCAATTAGATTTTTTTTCATGGTTATAGTGATAATAGCAATAGTTCCCAGCTCATGTTATCCGGAAGCATATCCTCTCCAGCTACTCTTAATGCATGTGAGTAATTAGCTTGATAACTTAACATTAATCCTTAACCTCTGCTGGTCAACATGCCAGATTCCAGGCAGTAATGCGCCTTGTGGGAATGACTTATTATGCATAACATATTGCACCTGTCAAGCCTTGCAGCTGCCAAGCATCTATTTTGAAAAATAATAGGGTGATTTGAGAGTGTCTTTAAAGTCAGCTTTGTGCTTTTGCCACACGGTCATCCCCAGCAAGAAATTACGTGTTTCTACAGTTGTTCTGTATGAAAATGGCCAGAGACTGAGATGAGGCCAAGAAAGCAGAGGCCAGAGAGGTCTAGACCGCCCTGAATGTTGTTACCTTGAGTCTCGGTCTTGCAGAAAAAGAAAACAGCACATGCAAAGATCAACTTATTGCTTTACAAAGAGTTTCAATGACAAGAATCCTATAAGAGACCTGTAAGAACTGAGTAATGGTCTCAGTCATTTATTTGGGACACTTGGAAGGGAGAGAAGAAAGACAATTGGAGTGTATTTCGTGAAGTCACATAAAGCAAGGGAAGAGTAAGCATCTCAGGCTTTCGTGGGGATCAGCCATATTTGGACGACTTGTAAAACAGCTCACTGCTCTCCAGCGCCAGGAGTTTTGATTCTATGAGTGTGAGGTGTATCACCAGAATTTGCATGTTTCAAAAGCTTCCAGGTGAGGCTGATGTCACTGGTTCCAGTACCACACTTTGAAGGCCACTGTTTCAGTTAGTCATGCTGTTGGGCTTCTCTCTGGTACCTTTCTTTGCTTGATAAGAGGTGCCAAGTTCTAGCTTTGGAACTGTCCATTCTCCATCCATCAGCTTGGACATTCTTCTGGGCAGCCCTTTTTGATTCAGGTTATGTACAATTGATTAAGTGTGAGCTTACTAAGTAGAAGTCAGTGGTGGTGTCCTCAGCAGAAACATCACTGTAGGCTCACTTAGAATCGGTAGACTCATTTGTCAAATGAGAGGGCTGGAGTCACTGTATGGCTGCCATCTCTTTTGAAACACGAGTTTTGATTCCAACTTGTTGACGGATGAAGAAGCCATTGTCAATTCCTCTGAACATATGTGTTCAGGGAGACAGAGTGGGTCTCCTGGGAAAGAATGGGTCATTAGTAATCGAGGTCCGGGTATGGAACAAAGATCAGGAACATGAAGCTGAGGGTCTCACCAGAGGGTGCAACATTTTAAGAGTAGATTGGTCACACCTGGCGAGAATTGTGTGCGTGTGGTTCTCCATGTTTATTCAGGCAATCCATTTTCACCAAAACTGGATACTTGATTCTAAACAGTTTACATTATGGATTACAAATACCTTCTTATGATGCACCCACATGCTGTCAGATTGAAGTACTTTATGAAAGGAAAAACCATTGTCAGTGAGATGGACAGATGGATTGTTACAAAACACCATGTTCTGACATTTGCTGGGAGGTAGCAAGGAGGCCAAAGTGAAGAAATTAACATTGATAGTGAGTTGAAGCAAATTGAAAAAATAATACGTGAACATATTAAGACAGAGATTATTAACTGAGGTGCAGGTTGAAATGTGGCTGAAACAATGTAGTATTTGTCCCATGGCTTTAATTTATTTTAGTCACTTTTCTGGATTGAATAATGCACCTCTAACTCCATATGTTGATGTCCTAACCCCCAGTACCTCAGAAAGTGGCAAAGTGGCCTTATTTGGAAATAACGTCGTTGGAGATGTGATTAGTTAAGATGAGTCATTCTGTAGGAGGGTGGGCCCCTAATCCAATATGACTGGTGTCCTTACAGAAAGGGGAAATTTTAACACAGACATGCAGAGATGTGAGGACACGGATGTGAAGGTTGGAATGCTGTCACAAGCCAAGGAACTGTCAGAAGCTCAAAGAAAGTCACGGAGTCAATCTTCCCCTATGACCTTTCTGAGAGAGCATGGTCTTGCGGTACTTTGGTCTCATACTTCCAGCCTCCAGAACCGAGAGACAATAAATTTCTGCTGTTTCAGCCCGCCCTGGGTTGTGGTACTTTGTCATGGCAGCCGTAGGAAACAAAGTCATATATTTCAATTTGAATTTGGAATTATACTAAGAATAGCACTTGACAGTATTGCATTTTCATGTTCTCCCAAGTAGGGTTTTGATATGTGAATCTAATTTAGTGTAACCGTGCATTAAACAACTGTATAGATTCTATGCTTTACATGGATATTATGCCTTTGCAAAGACTTGAAACAACCATACAATGTAGAAATTAATTAGGCTGCTCTTATTTATAAGCAACTGGAAACCATTTTCTTTATTGATGTACCAAAACTTACTGAGGGATTTTAGAATTCTGACTTCTCCATGGCAAATTGCATGTTTAATTGGGATTAATCAACCTCTAGGTGGGACCCCAGATCTCTCTGAGACCTTCTTCTACATTATCGAAAGTCACTCCTTGTGTGCAAAGTGGTCATATCACTGAACTTGGCATCTTGCCAGCTAGACTACAGCCTTGACCTTGGATAGTCACAGGTGGTTTTCATAGACATCTCTGTGATTATCTTGTAAAGGCATTATTCATCTCATTTGAGAAAAGAAAACATTAATTTTTCTGAGAGCTTACCACCCATGATGGATGAGTAGTAGCCTGGCATGTGAAATAAAGCCTTTTACTTTAAGTAAGGTGTGCTTACTATTAAAATATTCTTTTTGTTTGAATCAGTAGTAGTTCATACATTTTTAGCCTTCCTGAACCCCAATTGACTCATCTACAAAGGGAGACTGTTTAACTTGAATTGCTATTAACTTGCAATTCTCAGGATGTAGAATTTTCCTCTGACTCTTGTGTTGCCACTGTTGCCGATGACTTTCTCATGTTATTCAATGCGTAACAATGACTAACCTGATGATTCGGCACAGTCTTAAGCTTGGTAATTTTGAGGTTTAGAGCTATCATTGGACACTTAGATTCCTCTTCAGTATGGTAATTTTGAGGTTTATTGGACACTTAGATTTCTCCTCCAACCCCATTCTTTACTTTTCCTTTCTCCTCAGCCATTAGTGGAAATTCTAAGTTCCTCACTATATGCTCATTTCCATGATGTGGTTTGTGTCATCATCTTGGTCCTGCCCTTGAGTATTATGGAATTCAGTAATATGTGTGTGATCTTCCTTCTTCACACTCAGACAGCATGGTCCCTGCATTGTGTTTTTCTCTTCTGGTTTTGATGTTTTCCTTTGGCATGGTAAATGTTTTGGAGAGAGTTACTAGACGAATTAGTTAATTAGAGAATAAAATATTAGCAGGCAGAAAATCTGAAAGTTGATCACTTGCAACTCCTCACCCCTTTTCCCTTGAACGGCTTTGAGAGATTTTGCTAGGAATTCAGGATGGAAAAGTCAGCATGACGGGGTAACATGTTACAGGGACAGTGTAACCTCTTTCCCTTGGAAAGTTCCCTGTATTATGAGACAATGACATGTCATTAATGAGTTACATTTGTCTTGTTTGCACCAAGAAGATGGATTGGATGACCCTCAAAGATCTTCTCTGAGTTGTAATGATATGGTATCATCTGAGTCAGAATGCTACAGTTTACAAACATTTTGAGTGGGTATTTGGAATCACGTGTTGGTCCTTTTTCTTATCCTGGTTGTGTTTAGAGAACAGGCTTGGTCACATTCAAATAGATCTTACACTTTGACAGAGACCGGAATGCCCGTTGATGAAAATACTTTGCACGGAAGGACTGCTGGTGAGGTAGAAGTTCTCAGAGAGCTCTGGAGTCCTATGTGGCTCATGTGATTAACTGTACAGTCAGAATTTCAAAAACCCTCAATAAATTTATAAGATAACATGGCCGGGCGCGGTGGCTCACGCTTGTAATCCCAGCACTTTGGGAGGCTGAGGTGGGCGCATCATAAGGTCAGGAGATCGAGACCATCCTGGCTAACATGGTGAAACCCCGTCTCTACTAAAAAAATACAAAAAAATTAACCGGGCGTGGTGGCGGGCTCGTGTAGTCCCAGCTACTTCGGAGGCTGAGGCAGGAGAATGGCGTGAACCCGAGAGGTGGAGCTTGCAGTGAGCTGAGATCGCGCCGCTGCACTCCAGCCTGGGCGACAGAGCGAGACTCCATCTCAGAAAAAGAAAAAAAAAATAATAAGGTAACACAAATAATGGCTTTCAATCATTTGTGCATAAGAGCAGCTATTGCACACTACCTTTCCCAAGGTGGACAAGATTGAATCCTGATGTAGCTAAGAAATGTCGCAAGTCATGGTTTTAGCAACTGTCTATGCAACTTTAATTTCTGCTAAAATTTTTCTTGATGAATTTTTAGTTATATTTATTTATAAAACATCCTATATTAAGAACACAACACCTACAACAGTTAAGGAAATAAAAGACCTAAGAAGACTTCAAAGCACTTCTAGTTATTACATATCACCTAAGGTACACTATAGCCAGTTAAAAATTCGCATCATGTCATACTCCTTTCAGATAACCATGCTGAAGAATGTCCCTGGAGGTGAAGGTTGCGGTGAGCTGTGATCTCACCACTGCACTCCAGCCTGGGTGACAGAGTGAGACCCTGTCTCAAGAAAGAAAAGAAAAGAAAAGAAAAGAAAACAATGTAATTCAGAGTCATGTAAAGTTATTTAATATTGTTTTCTCTCTGTGTTGGTCTTTCTTAATTTCTTCTTTGATGATTTTCATTATTCACAAGAACTTTGAAATGAGATTGACATTTGTTTTCTTAAAGGCATTTCTTTTTTTATGGTTGAAGAATACTCCACTGTGTATATGTACTGCTTTTTCTTTTTCTTTTTCTTTTTTTTAATTATTCTTTAAGTTCTGGGATACATGTGCAGAACGTTCAGGTTTGTTATATAGGTATACATATGCCACGGCAGCTTGCTGCACCCATCAACCCATCAGCTATATTAGGTATTTCTCCTAATGCTATCCCTCCCCTCGCCCCCCACCCCCTGACAGACTCTGGTGTGTGATGTTCCCTTTCCTGTGTCCATGTATTCTCATTGTTCAACTCCCACTTATGACTGAGAACTTGCGGTGTTTGGTTTTCTGTTCCTGTGTTAGTTTGCTGAGAATGAATGTTTCCAGCTTCATCCATGTCCCTGCAGAGGACATGAGCTCATCCTTTTTTATGGCTACATAGTATTCCATGGTGTATATGTGCCACATTTTCTTTATCCAGTCTATCACTGATGGGCATTTGGGTTGTTTCCAAGTCTTTGCTATTGTGAATAGTGCCACAATAAACATACGTGTGAATGTGTCTTTATAGTAGAATGATTTATAATCCTTTGGGTATATACCCAGTTATGGGATTGCTGGGTCAAATGGTATTTCTTGTTCTAGATCCTTGAGGAATTGCCACATTGTCTTCCACAATGGTTGAACTAATTTACACTCCCACCAACAGTATAAAAGCATTCCTATTTCTCCACATCCTCTCCAGCATCTGTTGTTTCCTGACTTTTTAATGATCACCATTCTAACTGAGATGGTATCTCATTGTGGTTTAGATTTGTGTTTCTCTAATGACCAGTGATGATGAACTTTTTTTCTTGTTTGTTGGCCGCATAAATGTCTTCTTTTGAGAAGTGTCTGTTCATATCCTTCACCCACTTTTTGATGGGGTTGTTTGGTTTTTTTCTAGTAAATTTGTTTAAGTTTCTTGTAGATTCTGGATATTAGCCCTTTGTCAGATGGATAGATTGCAAAATTTTTCTCCCAGTCTGTAGGTTGCCTGTTCACTCTGATGATAGTTTCTTAGACATTTCTACTGTTCCTTTCAACTATCTGGCACTCAGCTTCCCACTAAAGTTTTTTGTTTTTGTTTTTGTTTTGAGGCATAGTCTCACTCTGCCACCCAGGCTGCAATGCAGTGGTGTGATCTCAGCTCACTGCGACCTCCGCCCCCTGGATTCAAGCAATTCTCCTGCCTCAGTCTCCCGAGTAGCTGGGATTACAGGCATGTACTGGCACGCCCAGCTTATTTTTGTATTTTTAGTTGAGATGGGGTCTCACCATGTTGGCCAGGCTGATCTCGAAATCCTGACCTTGTGGTCCGCCTGCCTCAGCCTCCCAAAGTGCTGGGATTACAGGCGTGAGCCACCATGCCTGGCCAGTTGTTTTTAAAAGTACAGATGGAAAATAACTGCTGGTTACATTGAAACAACAATATATTCTTCTTGGATGAATATACTTGAAGAACACAATTCTATTGGTTTCAGGAAAAGTATATCAACCTGAAATGAAGTTATAATGCACCCTAAGGGTTTCAGGACCTGCCTCCTCTCCCCACCCCGGCAGACACCTACATCTGAAGATACTCAAGTTATTGAAATAAAATGGTGTGATATTTGTATATAACCTGCAAATATCCTCCTATATATTTAAGATCATCTGTACATTACTTATAATACCTAATACTATGTAAATGCTATGTAAATAGCTGTTACACTGTATTGTTTAGGGAATGATGAGAAGAAGAAAAGTCTGGCATTTGCTGTTCTATACATTTTCTTTAGATAACTCTACATCCTATAAAAAGATAATTCGTATTTTTATTTATTAAATAACATGTAAATAAATATAACATATAAATAACATTTGATCCCAAATGCAAGTCTTTGTTCAGTTTTGGGTGTTAATCATGCCAAATCTCTTGGACATTTACATCATAGGAAACAAAATAATGAGCCTACTTCCTAAGAGCTCCATCCGGAGAAGATGAAACATTTTGTCAGCTCAGTCTATGTATATCATTCTTTCTAGCTCCTCAGGACCTAATAACTAAAGCTTAAATTCCTTTATATGACCTCCTACTCCGTTCATTTATTTCTTCAATCAGTACCATTTGCGAAGACCATTTACTCTGTGGCAGGCACGCTGCTGTGTGCCAGAGAGCCAATAGCAAACATGTGCTAGGGATAGACACTACCACCAAACGTTTTCCAGGCTGGGGGGCAGATGATCGTTAAATTAAAACAACACACATAATTTACACTTGTCCACTGTGTGATAGAGTTCCTGGGAGGAGAAGTGCAGGATGTTATAAGAGCAAGCAAGAGAGAGAGAGCTGCGGTAGTCAGGGCGTGGGGGTCAGGGAAGGCTTCCTGGTTGAAGTGGCATTTACTATGAAAAAAGGACAGTATGGGAAGCCTGGGTGTCTGGAGGCAGGTGTATTTCTTTCTGTATGATCAAATATTTGTTTCCTGTAGAATTCTATTAAATGTGAAATATTTGTAGAATACAGAGAGACTTTTTTCTTGGTTAATGAAAAGACTGCTGAGGATATTCCATAACATTTGAAAGAAATCTAACTTACGAACAAACAAATATATAAAGAAAGCCCTCCTACTGAACCTTTTAAATAGACTTTTTATTTTTTACAGCAGTTTTAGGTTTATAGCAATTGAGCAGAAGGTACAGAGAATATCCACATACTCTCTACCTCCACCATGCACAGCCTCTCCCATTACCAACATCCCCCACCGGAGTGGGACATTTGTGAACAACGGATGAACCTACATTGACACATCATCATCATCAGGGTCCATAGTTTACATACGCTTCACTCTTGATATTGTATGGTCTATGGGTTTGGACAAATATATAATGACTTGTATCCATAGTTTCATCTATTGCTTTAAAATAACTTACACCAAGCGTGGACACAAAATTGTCCATTCAGGGTCAGAGCTAATTATTTGTAGTGTCAAAGCATTGATTGGTAAAGTTAAGGTCTATGGTGGGTTTCCTGGCTGATTTCTATTTCAAATGTTCGGTTCCATTGTTAGACACTAGTTTGGTGTGTATTTTGGAAACTTTAGACTGACTAGTTCTTTAGTTGTTCCATGCCGACACCTGGCTATGTTGAAGGAAATGAGTGAGATCTGTTCCTGTTTTCTCTTTTCATATGGTTGTATCCAGAGAACTAGCTTTCATTTATCTTTATTCTTCCCATGTGTGTTGTCTTTGCATGAATGATGTGTTTTCTTTACTTGAAGCTTTTGAAGAATTACCTTTCTTTAAGGAAAAATCAAAAGGCTAGAAATGGAAAGACTTTGAAAATGTCATTGAAATAATGGCAGGGTGCACTTGATTGAACTTATATAAACTCTTTGAAAGTCGAATTGACTAACATTCATGTTTGATCTAGTTAAACCAATAAAATACAGGATGTAATCTTTATATAATTACAAAAGTCCCACTGTCTAATCCTACCTGGAGGTTACCATGATGGTTCTAGAGGCAAATGTGTTTCTAGCCTAAGGTACTTTGACTCTTTATCTTTGTTGGCTTTAAGCCAGTACAAGACTTTATTGCAAATATTGTATTTTATTTTTGTTGTCAAATGGTTTAACTGGTGAAGGCTATTGTAATCTGATGAAGGACTTCCCCTGGGGCAGGGTATTGAAATATACTGGATTCTTGTATTTTTTCATTGCTCTTCTGCTCAAAGAGTACTATATGTAAGCAACATAGGTGGATCGTGATGGGGTAACACCTGGGCGGAACAAAGTGGCCAGCATTAATTGGGTTTTTTTTTTTTTGGCATCCCTGATGCTAGTGGGCAGGGTTCTTAGAAGTTATTAGTAGAGATAAATAGCTTAGCACATGATGACTGATACAGGTAAAAGCACAGAACAGCTGCCAAACCTTAGAATGGGGGCAATTATTTTAAGGAAAACAGGAAACCCAAAATCCAAAAAGGAACTAGGGATGCATTTTGAGGGCAAATATATATGTGAATGCATGCATGTGTGCATCTGTGTGTGTGCATGCATATAAAATTTCCTTGTGGAAAAACCTCACAAATAAATGCAAAAGATGAATGAGGGGCTTGAGAATTTTTGCAATAGACAAATGATCATTGAACCTAAGTGGTACTAATAGTTGCTAAAATTGATTTTAAAAATGGTGAGCAATCCACAATTAGATATGGTAAAAGAGACAGACTATCCGTGGTAAAGGAAAATAAATGCCCAGTCAGGAAATTAAAGTAAAAATACCAATACCATTGCCCACTCATCCTGTTGGCAAATGTTGAAAAATTGCTTCCACCCAAGGAAAAAAACAGAATGGAAAGGCATCCTTTTACTGCAAGTTTTATTTGTATTTTAGTATTGCTAAAATACTGTATCTTAGTATTTTCAATGCTAAATACTTTTGAGTCTCACTATAATAAGACTGAATCAGTTAGTCTAGGGTATTATCCATTGTGAGCTGGGAGCTATTAAGTCTAGGATTACTCCCAAACTGCTAAAGACAATACTAATGGCAAATGACAACAAAATCACATCAATGATAACAAAGGATTTTTTAAAAATCCTGAGCCAAACATTTTGATAAATACTTTACGAGGATTATCGTTTTAATCATCCCAAGCAGCCTATGACATGCTGTCCTCACTAATTTTAAAAAATCATTCTAATCATAATAATTGTTTATGCATGCTTGCCATTGCCCCAAATATTTCTTTGCAATGACAGAGTTTTTCATTTTGTGATTAGTAGAAAATTTTGCTTGAAATGAAAATGCCTTGATCAACGCAATGCATTGATATTAATTCCCAATTCAAAATAGGCTCTGTGGCTATTGGCTTTGTTCTCATTTTGATGGGTGTGTATAAGCCAATGGTATCAGGAACATTGAATTCCAGGAAAGAAGGAGAGCTGGTGTGGAGCAGGGCAGGAGGGTTTTCACTTGGGAAGGGGAGGTTGGACAGCTGAAGACAATCTCTGCTGCATCCTTTGTGCTTTTGTTGTTGAAGTTTGGCCATTCAACATAACACAGTAGAAGGGAACAAAAGATAGCTAATCAAGGTGTGTATTAGTCTGTTCTCATGCTGCTAATAACGACATACCTGAGACTGGGTAATTTACAAAGAAAAGGAGATTTAATGGACTCACAGTTCCACATGGCTGAGGAGGCCTCACAATCATGGTGGAAGACAAAGGAGGAGCAAAGGCACATCTTAAATGGTGGCAGGCAAGAGAGGGTGTGCGGGGGCAACTGCCCTTTATAAAACCATCAGATCTTGTGAGACTTACTATCATGAGAATAACATGGGAAAAACCCGCCCCCATGATGCAATTACCTCTCATAGGGTCCCTCTCACATCACGCAGGAATTGTGGGAGCTACAGTTCAAGATGAGATTTGGGTGGGGACACAGCCAAACCATATCAAGGTGTGTCCTGCACAGGGCTTCTCAGGACTCTAATTCTTTATTTTTGTTTTAATTAACTCTCTGGTATTTGTTAAATTAAAAAATTTATTTCCAGAGATAAAATCTTCTGTAATGAAAATCCTGCAGTCTACTGTCTGTCGATGTACCTGATCTCCCCTCCTATTCTCTGCTTCACCCCATCCATCTGAACTGCTGCTACCTCAACATACGGTATTTAGGACTGTTGGACCAATCTTCATCTCTCCTTTCAAGGTTATAAATCTGGAAATTCCTTCAAAATCGAGTGTGCATCTTGCTCCTTTCTTCACCTGTGGCTTTACCTGTTGTGTTGTTTACCACTGAGGTTAATCGCTGGCTTTGTCACTCTGCATATTTTACTTGGTTTCCCTGACTACAGGTTTCTTAACAGTAAAATGAATAAATGAAGCTTATGTCATTTTGTGGGATGATTACATGGGGTGAGTATTAAAACATCAAGGCACATTTCTGCCACATAGATTTGGCCACTGTAATAATAATAATAGTCAAAGATGTATTGCCACATTAGTCATATTTTGTCAACCTGTTGACAACAGTTGCTGTGCCTACTTTTGGAACCCCAGTCACCCTTGCATGGCCTCAGAAATGTACCTTCTCTATGAGGACCAAGACCTGCTCTCCCTTGCTAACGTGATACAGACAGGTAAAGAGGAAACATGGAGTCCTGTCCCCAGGGAAAGATCTAGTTGAGCAACGAAGACACAGACAAAGTAAAGTATATCATTCAGCAGGAGAGGGTGTGATAAAACTCCAAAGAGGAATCCAGCAAGTGCAGAAATAGCTGAAGGTCCCCTGATCTCATCCAGAGATAAGGTCCTGCCCATCTGCCTAGGAAAAGAAACATCTGGAAGGGAAGGACGTCTCACCCGTGCCCATGTTGAGGTTTCTAGACCAAGGAACAGGACCCTGCTGACCTGACTCAAGAAGACTCAAAGCCTTCAAACCAAGATGGTGCTAAAAAAGACCTTCGGGAACTGGCTTTGATCTAGTCTCCAAGGTCTGAGGCTGTCCAGTTCAACCCTGAATCTCTTTAGAAGGTGCCTCATTGCTTCCCATCACTGGGTGGGGAGGAGTTTGGAACACTCAGGTTGAGTCCAGGATGTGCTCAGACAGGTATGGTCCTTGGAAGTCCTGGCAGGAGCCAACTCTGCACAGGTGAAGCAGGGGAAGCTTTAGCCATGAAACCCCGCTAGCATATAGCCCTAATATTTACTTCTTCTCAACCTTAACTCCCAATAATTCCTTCACATACCTAGGATTTTAGCCGATCGCGTATGAACCTACACACCGCGCAACATGCTGAGGCTGGCCGTCATGTAGGAAGTTCTTCAAAGCTGCCCTGTCCCAGCCCCCAGCTTCTGCATGCTCAATGCCCGGCCCCTGCTTTTTGCAGTTGTCACTCTGTTTATGACCATCCCCTAGTCAGCCTGGCCCTCTAAACTTTTAGCTTATAACCAAGCCAATGGCTCCCTTTATAAAACATCAGTTTTATAAAAGGGTATGTTATGCCCTCTTACACGCTTTCTCCTAACACCTCATTTTCCAGTAACTCAACCACGCCCATCATTTGTCCAGCATTGGCCTCTGCCCAATCTAATTATTTATCTGATGTAATCCCTGCCAAAAATCATACCGAACTTCACCCTAGGCTGTTCATATGCGTCTCCAGCTTCAGACCTTGCTCTCTCCATGGGGGGCATAGATGTGAGGGGAGAGATGAGGGCCCAGGTGTGGACGTATGGAATTCAGTAGGTGGTATGTAGGTTCATAGGAGATTGGCTAAAATCCTAAGAATGTGTAGGAATTATTGGGAGTTAAGGCTGGCTAAAATCCTAAGCATGTGTAGGAATTATTGGGAGTTAAGGCTGAGAAGAAGTAAAAAGTAGGGCTGTATGCTAGAGAAGTTTCATAGTTAAAGCATTCATATGGGACTGAGATCTTTTAAGCCAATAATCTTCACATTGAAGAAGATTGCCAATCCTATACAGCTGAGATTTATTTACTGGTTTGTGGGGGATTCTATAATTAAGCTATTATTGGGAAGGGACATATTCAGATATATTATTGGCAGTGGATGGGCAAAATGTGGTATATCCATATAGCTGAAACTGACAGTCAAAAAAGATGAAGTACCAATATATGCTACAATGTACATGAAGCAAGATTGCTGTAGCATTTAGCATCAAGAAGCCAGACACATACTGTATGATTCCACTTATATAAAATGTCCAGAATAGTCAAATAGATAAAGACAGAAGTAGATTTAGTGTTTGCCAGGGTTTGGCAAGTAGTGGGGAAGACAGAATGGGAGTGACTACAAATAGGTCCAGGTTTCTTTTTGGGCTGATGAAAATGTTCTACAATTAAATAGTGATGATGGTTGTATACCTTTCTGAATATACTCAAATTGTACAGTGTAAATGAGTGAATTTTGTGAATTGTATCTCAATAAACTTGCTATAAAAGTATTTTCTAAAAGATATCTTTTGGTTCAATTTTCTTTTCTCATAACTGCAAACATGTATCATCTTGCTCTATCCATACTAGTATCCTTCATATTAAAAGTTTAGACGTTCAAACATAGGAAATGGGTGATTTTGTCTCATCTCCACCTTGAACTTCAGAGAATTAGAGGTCATGACGTCTTAGCTATTGGGTGATGGTTTCTGCTAGCTTTGCCACCTATTCCAGCCTAGCATAACCTGACTTAAAAGATCCCAACCAGAGAAAAAAACGTGACCAAAAAAAACATGATCAGGATAATAAATCATAGTCCATTTTTTTTTTTGAGATGGAGTTTTCCTCTTGTTGCCCAGGCTGGAGTGCAATGGTGCAATTTCAGCTCACTGCAACCTCCTCCTCCTAGGTTCAAATGATTCGCCTGCCTTAGCCTCCCCAGTAGCTGGGATTACAGGCATGCGCCACCACACCTGGCTAATTTTATATTTTTTAGTAGAGACAGGGTTTCACCATGTTGGTCAGGCTGGTCTCAAACTCCTGACCTGAGGTGATCCATCCGTCTTGGCCTCCCAAAGTGCTGGGATTACAGGCATGAGCCACCACACTGCCCCAAATATTTGTTATATATTTAGTGTATCTATTGTTTCATTTAGCTATCCCAGTGGCCTGATGCATGAGATATTGCTGTTAGGCTTGCTTTACTGATGGATAAACTGAGGCATGGGGATGTTAAGTCTCTTGTCTGTGATCATATGTTTGGTGAAAGAGTAAGAGAAGGCTTTTCACATGGGATCTGATGTGGTTTGGATTTGTGTGCCTGCCCAAATCTTATGTCGAATTGGAAGGATGGGCCTAGTGAGAGGTAATTGGACTATAGGGGTGGATTTCCTCCTTGCTGTTCTCATGATGGTGAGTGAGTTCTCACAAGATCTGATGGCTTAAAAGTGTGTGGCACTTCCCTTTTTGCTCTCTCTCTCTCTCCTGCTCTGCCATGGTAAGATGTGCTTGCTTCCCCTTTGCCTTCCGCCATGAGTGTACGTTTCCTGAGCCTTCCCAGCCATACTTCCTGTTAAGCCTGCAGAACTGTGAGTCAATTAAACCTTTTTTCTTCATAAATTACTCAGTTTCAGGTACTTCTTTATAGAAGTGTAAGAACAGACCAATACAAGATCTTTCTCCCAATCCCAAACTCTTATTCCTGTAAATTGGTTGGGGTCAAAAGCAGCCACAATGCTTCAGTTGTAAATTTCTCAAAACCGCTGACTATTGGTGGAACGTCTAGTGTTCATTTACCTGCTTCACTGCTCAACACACCATCAAAGTTGCCTCAGACCCTTTTTCATTTCAGACAGCTTGGAATCTTTAGTATTTTATATGTCTTTGTTTACATCATGAAATCAACAACAAAATGAAACTTACAAACACATTTTCTGTCATTGGAAGGGAAGGACATCAGGTTTTGCATTTGTTAAAATGCAAATATTCAAAAATTATATGCATAAATTATAATTTTAAATTAGAAATCTGTGTATGTGTAGCTTTCTATTAGAAGAGTATATAATGAATATTTTTCCTTTTTCTTTTTGCAGAACAATGGTTCCCTGGTTTGGTGCCAGAATCACAAGCAATGTTCTAAGGTACGTTTACTATACCTGTATGAATGATGCAAAAAACTTTGAATTTTGGAATAATTATAGTTTCACAGTAAGTTGCAAAGACAGCACAGAGTAATCATGTATGCCCCGTTTCCACCAATGGTTACACTTTAAGTAATTGAAAACAATATCAAAAGCACAAAATCGATATGCATGCAACATATGTATATGATTTTGTGACATTTATCATGTGTAAGATTCGATTTGCATAGCTAGCACTGCCATCAAGATACAGGTATCGATGGTTCTGTATACTACTGTATTTTATTTGTTGTTTGTAATTTTCTGTTAAAAAACACTAAGAAGAAAATGCCCTCTGGTTAGACCAGAGAAGATTTAATGTGTTCTATTTATACTTACGTTATTTTGCATGTATTTTGGTTTCTTTGTAGGAATTGCTGGTTAAATAATTTGATTTTTTCATTAAACAGTCTCTTTTCCATTTTTGAGTATTCTTTGCCTCACACTAAAGTACTATAAACTTTATTATGCTACTCATTTTATGTTTGATATAATACAGTTCTTACCTCAATCCCAATACACCAAAACCTTTGTTTTCTAAATATATATATATGATGGTACTCCAGCTCCAGTCTGAAGTAGGTTTTGTAATCAGGTTATGTAAATGAGTGAAGTTTACAAAGTTTGCTAAAAACATTGGAGCAAAACTTTGAGATCATAATAGTGTTTCATGCAGTGTATTTCATGGATATTACTTTTAGTCCTAAAATAGAAATACACCTTTATTTTATAAACAACAAGTAATCTAAGGAATATATAATAATCTTGAAATAGCATATTTATGAAAAGGATTAATTTGTGAAAGGTCTTTCAAATACATACAATAAATGATTATAAAATAATATTCCTAAACCAAAAACTTTGTTCTAAGGATGCATTTCCACAATCATGCTCACTGAATACACGAGTGTTATTTTAAAATAGAACAGAGGCCCTGGCGCGGTGGCTCAAGCCTGTAATCCCAGCACTTTGGGAGGCCGAGACGGGCGGATCACGAGGTCAGGAGATCGAGACCATCCTGGCTAACACGGTGAAACCCCGTCTCTACTGAAAAATACAAAAAAAAAAAAAAAAAAAAAAAACTAGCGGGGCGAGGTGGCGGGCGCCTGTAGTCCCAGCTACTAGGGAGGCTGAGGCAGGAGAATGGCATGAACCTGGGAGGCGGAGCTTGCAGTGAGCCGAGATCTGGTCACTGCACTCCAGCCTGGGCGACAGAGCGAGACTCCGTCTCAAAAAAATAAATAAATAAAATAAAATAAAATAAAATAGAACAGAGTTCCTACGTGAATGTTAAATAATTTGATGAAGATAAGCTTTGCTTATCTCTGACTGTCTAGATACTGGGCAGGAATGAAATGCCTGGTTACAGTCCACTTACTCTTTTTATGTAATGTCCTAAGCATTTGTTCTGTCCAGACATTTTCTGGTATTGATTATATTAATTGGTCTTCAACTGGAATTTTAGATAACTTTTTCATGCCATCATTCCAGATAAAGCACATAATGCTATGAGGTCGATTAAATTTCCTAAGTATTCTTTTTGTTCAATGTCATATTAATTGTGTATTATAGGAATGATAATTTGTTACATTGGTAATACTACTTATTTAAGCACACATTTTTTCCATATCCCATCAAGAAATTATCTTTTACAGACTTACAAGGGATTTGATTAGAACAGGTTTATTTGAATTACTTTAAAATTATTGCAATGAAAGAAATTTGTACACTAGGGATCATAGATAGTTAAACCATATTTTGCAAATGATTAATCAAGGCTGCCATGAGAGACTTTGAATTTCACAAGGAAAGAAAGCAATCCTTTTTGTCAGAAAGCAAGAATCAATCAATAAGTCACAATTAAGCCCAACTGAAACTCTGGAATATATTACAAAGCTGACAAGTTTAAGGATTGTCTTTAACTTGGGATCCTTTATGTTTGATATAATACAGTTCTTTGGGACTCTTTGGGATTGAATCTTGCTTGTTAATCAAAGTTTGTCTCCTTTGGATGTTATCATGTCTGGATACCTGTGCAGATAATTACAATTTGCATTTCTTTTGGGATTCATGAAGTACTAGGTGGGCTTTTTCTCTGAACGTGTAGGTTAACAAGGTTACTGGTAATCTGTAGTCACATAGTCATCAGTTTTACAGATGGGAAAATTCAGTCACGTACATATTGGTGATGGTTCTGTGATCACTCAGCAAACCAGTAGAGACATACAGATCCCTGTCTTCTACATTGTGTTTCTTACAGGCCAACAACTCTAGAAACCAGTTTGTACAAATATAGGGAGAGAAAAGTCAGAAAACTCAGAAAAGTCAGAAGTAGTGTTAATGATATAATTTTCTGATGATATATTTTAAAAGATTAGGTTTGCATAATGTTTTCTAGAAACGACACACTTTTTAATCACTTCTGGTGATCATCTGCAAAGCCTGTCAGCTCCTCCTTCAGACCCCTGTGGAATAGATCTCATCTAACCACTCTTCCCACCTCCAACCTGCCATTCTGTCTGGGATGAATCCAAGAGCATCCCGATGGGTCTCCTAGCTTCCACTCTGACCCCAAACAGTCACATTTCCTCGTGGCTCCTGGGAAAACCCTTCAAAAATATAAGTGCCATCACAGTGCTGTCTACCTTAAACCCAATGATGCATTTCCATCTCAGACTAAAATCCAAAGCCCTACCCTGATTCTCATTGGCTCTCTCTTGTCTGCCTGTGCTCTGTCCCCAACTTTGTTGTTGTTGTTGTTTGTTTTTCGAGATGGAGTCTTGTTCTGTCACCCAGGCTGGAGTGCAGTGCTGCAATCTTGGGTCACTGCAACCTCTGCCTCCCGGATTCAAGCAATTCTCCTGCCTCAGCCTCCCGAGTAGCTGGGATTACAGGTGCCTGCCACCATGCCTGGCTAATTTTTGTATTTTTTAGTAGAGATGGGGTTTCTCCATGTTGGCCAGGCTGGAAGAAAACATTTTTTTTTTTTTTTTTCGCGAGACGGAGTCTCGCGCTGTGTCACCCAGGCTGGAGTGCAGTGGCACGATCTCGGCTCACTGCAAGCTCCGCCTCCCAGGTTCAGGCCATTCTCCTGCCTCAGCCTCCTAGTAGCTGGGACTACAGGCGCCCGCCACCACGCCCGGCTAGTTTTTTGTATTTTTAGTAGAGACGGGGTTTCACCATGTTAGCCAGGATGGTCTCGATCTCCTGACCTCGTGATCCGCCCGCCTCGGCCTCCCAAAGTGCTGGGATTACAGGCTTGAGCCACCGCGCCCGGCCGAAGAATTCTAAAGCTAGAGAGAATATTTAGGAATATCCAGTGCAGTTCTTTCATTGTGCACTTCAGGAACCTGAGGCCTGAAGCAATGATATATCCAACCAAAGACAGCCTCCAGCTCAGAGGAAATGCTTGTTCTTACATTCTGTTTTCATTGTATGTAATTTCCCTAAAAGCCCACTTAGGAATGATTTGGAGCATTTGACAGGAAATGCAAATTCATGGGCAAGATGCCCTGGTATGTAGTCATAGCACAGAGTCAAAAGATTGTAATGAGCCATGTTAATATCTATGTTTCCCAGTGGCTTTTTCGGGTAGAGGAGGACAAATATCCTTCTCTCTACCCATCCTATGTTCATGACTTAGGTCCTTTTAACACAAGATAGATTAAGAAGAGGAAAACTTGCAAATTTATTTAGTAAGATTTACATGCTATGGAAGCCTTCCTAAAGAAATGAAGACTCCAGTAAATGGTTAATTCTGTGTATTTTTATGGTAGCTTTGACAAAGAGTGAATACCGATAGAGAAATATGATAGGACAAAAACGGTGTGAACTAGTGGAGATAAACTGGGGAATTTAGCAAGGCCTGTTTGTTCAGGTTCCTCTCTGTGACCTGTCATCTTCAGAGATGAGCATGTTCCTTTCTTAGGGATCGGGAGGCCCTCACATGAGTGTCTTCTGACCTGCTTCTTGGGAATGTTGGAAAAGCTTTCCTAAGCAGGATGCCCTGCATCAGGGAGAAGCGTATGTGTGGGTGAGGAGGGGAGGTCCGAGAGACTTCCCTGCTTTTGTTTGTTTAATATGCGAAGGTGCCATATTTTGAGTAGTGTGTCCTGAATCCCATCATCCTTTTCAATGTAACTTTTCATTAAAAGCAGTGTTCTAGGATAGTGGTTAGCAAATGACTTCTATAAAAACACCACATAGTAGCCATCTTTGTCTTGGCAGCCCATAAGGTCCCTGTTGCAACTACCCAACTCTACTTCTGCAGCGCAAAAGCAATAGTAGAAAATACATAGACCAAGAAGAGTGTCTTTGTTCCAATAAAACATTATTTGTAGATACTAAAATTTGAATTTCCTGTAATTTTCACGTTATAATATTTTACTTATTTTTTTTCCCAACCATTGAAAATGAAAGAACCATTCTTAGCTCACTGGTTCTACAAAAACAGGTGGCAACCTGAATTTGGCCTGCTGCTGTAGTTTGTCAACCTCTCTTCTATGACATTACATTCACACAGACAAAACTGAACCCAAACAAAACAATAAAAATGCATTCTTCTGACAATACAAAGACATGTCTTAAAATATTTAAAGTCAAACAAAAATGGACAGTTTCTGACATTGCTTATAGAACATTGTCAAACTGCAGGGATTTGAAGTAATGAATAGTAAGCAATAGTGAAAAAAAACTTCAAATAAATCACAGCTAATTTTTGAAAATCCAGTGTTAAAATGTGATGATCAGAGTCAAGAAAAATTGTGAAAGACTTGAAAATTGGCAAAAGTAAAGATTATTTTTCTCTCTATTGCACTTCTCCAAGTTCTGTCCAGTGTTCACTGCTTTGAACTATTTTCCCACTCTGCAAATGGTAGAAAATTGATAATGAAAATAACTAACTCTTGTCCGTGAAAATGCAAAATAAATTTTGTCTAGTGGAATACACTTGATGCTTCCTCCAGGAATACAACATTTTGCATATATTTGTAAATCCATTTCAGCACCAGCATTCCTTATTGACCCTATTCATCCATCCATCCATCCATCCATCCATCCATCCATCCATCTTAATCTGTCTATCATTTATCTGTCGTCTGTTTATCTAAGGGATTTTTCCTTTGAATCAAATGTAACATATGACTATTTCTTGAGTTAAATAAAATCTTTGGTACATTTTCATCTGATATTTGCATGAGTCTTGTCTTCACTTTATAAAATATTTCTCCACTTTGGGAGGCTGAGGCAGGCAGATCATGAGGTCAGGAGTTCAAGACCAGCCTGGCCAACATGGTGAAACCCCATCTCTACTAAAAATACAAAAATTAGCTGGGTGTGGTGGTGCACGCCTGTAATCCCAGCTACTCAGGAGGCTGAGGCTGGAGAATCACTTGAACCCAGGAGGTGGAGGTTGCAGTGAGCTGAGATGGCTCCACTGCACTCCAGCCTGGGCAACAAATTGAGACTCTGTCTCAAAAAAAAAAAAAAAAAAAAAAGATTTCTCCTTTAACCTTCAGCTCAGAGTTATGTTTTAAAACCTTGCATCTAACAAACAATGGCATGCCACTTAGTAACAACCATCTGTCTGTGGGGAGCCTGCATGCTTCTCTCTCTGCCTTTGGGTGCCAGAACTCACTGGCTTGACTTTTGTTCCCCATTTGGTTTGGAGTGTATGTATTGAAAAGCGGTAATTTAGGGCCCAATCAAAACTCCAGCTTTGATCTCAGTGGGAGTTCAGTTCTTATAAGGGCTACAACTCCAAACTGTTAGTAATTTTCCAGCTTTATTCAGAACCATGTTTAGAGGTGAGGAAGATTGGTTTTGCTTGTATAAAAATCTGGACGGCTTCATTTGCCATCTGTGAAATTTATCGAGTGAGGGCCAAACCTCTGAAACACATCTGAATATGACTGTGGAAGTTTTTGTTTTGTATGAGATGCTTTCTGTGATTTATGTGGTAATGACCGTAAATCCATAGAGCCCAAGGAAGACATTTCTTAGGAGCAAAATGAAAACTCGGACATACATGAAAATGCACTCTGCCCGAGTACCCAAGAACCAAAGGTGAACGTTTTTTATCTGATTGTAATTCTAATATGAAGTGGGTCAAAATTTTAAATGTTTAGATACTTTTGACCTGTTGCAATACTTACTGATGCTTATACAATATCTCCTGACTTCATATATGATACATTTCAAGAATAATGTTGCTGTTCACCAAGCATCCGTTGTTCAACTTATTCATCTCCTTTGGAGCAAACAATGACTTCACAGCCAAATCACATTTGACAATGACTTCAGGAGAAGTGCAGGCTTGTGTCATTCAAAGGGAGAGATTTATGCAGAAAACGTCTCAAGTCAGGTATAATTAGTTCCCCTTCATTTTGGATATTAATATTATTATTTCCACAAGTACATATCTTTACTTACATGAGATCATGTCTTTATTTTTCAGGAGAAAATAAATATGATGTGATAATAAACATTAGAAGAGATAAGAGAAATATTCTATTATTTCCTTAAACCAACATTTTGGACTTAACATTTGTGTAGAATGCATGAGGAAAATAATTGTTAGTGTGTGTGAGGTTTCAACTAGTGTTCTTTTGAAAAAGCCATCTTATGTACAATATTATATTAGCATGATTGATATAAACCATTGGATGTAAATTTCTCCAACTGTCCTATAGCATGATGCCAAAAGATAATTATTAGTAGCCTTGGCCTTTTGTGCTTAGTAAGACATGAAGTCTCTCTTTCTCTTTCTCTCTCTCTCTCTCTTTTTTTTTTAAAGCTTTATTGCTCACACAAAGTCTGTTTGGTAGTCTCTTCACATGGATGCATGTGACAACAGGGTCTTGCTCTGTTGCCCAGGCTGAAGTGCAGTGGCACCGTCATGGCTCACTGGATCCTTGACTTCCCGGGCTCAAGTAGTCCTCTTGCCTTAGCCTCCTGAATAGCTGGGACTACAGGCATGTGCCACCATGCCTGGCTAATTTATTATTATTATTATTATTTGTAGAGACAAGATTTCACTATGTTGTCCAAGCTGGTTTAAACTCCTGGGCTCAAGCCACTTGCACACCTCAGCCTTCCCAAAGTGGTGGGATTACAGGCGTGAGCCACAGAGCCCGGCCTGAAGTCTCTCTTAAGGGAGTTGATGCAATTGAAAATTAAGTTAGGGCTGGACGTGTGGCATGATTTATAAGTAATTCATCCAATGTTGCTTTATAAGGACATTAAAGTGGATATCATCTCTGATGCAAAGGCAGAAATGGAAAGAAAAAAGAAGAGGAAAAAGTGAGAACGTGGGAAAAAGATAAAAAAAGAACTCACAAATAGCTACATAAACAACTAGTTTCAAAACACCATTTCTTGACTGCCCAGGAAATGGTCCTGAGATTTTTGAGAAACCACTGAAGGCTTCCAGCAGGGTCCCTTCTAGTGATAATGCAGGTGGATGGATGAGTTAATGATTTAAACAATTAGAGATTTGCTGCAAACTTCCATCTGTCACTGCCCCCTGGAATGCAGACTCACAGTTCTAATTGGAGCCTCCAGCATTGAAGGCGGCATGAGTTGGTGTCACTGATTTGCTTCCCCTGACCACTGTCATTCTCATGGTAAGCGTTTTCTGCCCTCACGCTGAGAACTTTTATCAAACATATTAGTGTGCATTTGGGTGATCATTAGCCTGCGGTAGCTGAAACATTCCAGGTTATTTTAGCTTAGAAACTGGTCTGTCTGCTGAAAGAACATGCAAAGCTTCCTGCTAAGCTGGTACACAATCAATATATAAGGGAAAGAACGGGTTCCTATTTAGATTTAAATCCAATATGTGACAAGTTAATAGCTCAGTGTGTTTCTGCTTTTCCATGTCAATTTTACGGGTGTGAAAGACTCTTCCACCTGCTGTAAACTTCAAAGGAAAGACAGGCGGAAGGGGAAATGCACCTCTGTGTAAGTCTTTTCCTAATCTCTTACGATTAATTTCTTCTTCCATCTGATGAAAGAAAATGCAAACGAAATCTCTTATTTGGTTCA
Organism: Papio anubis; assembly: GCF_008728515.1. NCBI lineage: Eukaryota > Metazoa > Chordata > Mammalia > Primates > Cercopithecidae > Papio > Papio anubis. Next base: position 137,124,247 of record NC_044996.1, read on the forward strand.
CAGTTGAAGACGAGTTCCATAAAGCTGCCTTTAGAAAGGGAATCTGTTTTGAACATATGAAAACCATCTGAGTCAAGATGCATTACATGGTGATTACAGTCTGACAGATGTTTTGAACTTGTAATGTGTTCATCAGAAAGCACGCAGAGCAGGGATGAGCGCCGCTTGTTTGAAGATGTTGAGGTTTATTCTGGCAACTGGAAAAACGCACCAATGCTGATTGAAGTTTGGGGACCCTTATGTATGAGAAAGGATACAGAATTGGATTTCAATCTCTCGTAGATAGAATTTGTGGGCATTGAGCATGAGATTGTATCATGTTGCTTTATCTCTGCCATGGCAGTCACTGTCAAAATAATTCTCTACTGGGGTAGAAAACTCTCACTTGAATTTAAGGGGTTCACATTTGCTTTTCTATGTCCATAATTTTGACTCCACCTTAAAGGTAATCGTTGGAATGAGATTCAAGTCTAGTTGTCTCCTCGGAATCACAATACTACAGGAGTTCTTCTTAGAAAACCTAATTTGTTTTTGTGCGTAGTCTACTTTGGAAACTTTTCATTTCTTTTTTTGTTTTTTTGTTTTTTTTTTTTTTTTTTTTTGAGACGGAGTCTGGCTTGTCGCCTCAGGCCGGGAGTGTTGTGGGATGCCCATCTCGCTCACACACAAGCACCGCCTCCCGGTTCCCGCCCATTCTCCTGCCTCAGCCTCCCGGTAGCTGGACTACAGGCGCCACCGGCTAATTTTTGTATTTTTTTAGTAGAGACGGGTTTCACCCTGTGCTAGCCAGGATGGTCTCGACCTCCTGACCTCGATCCGGCCTCGCCTCTGCCTCCCAAAGTGCTGGGATTACAGGCTTGAGCCACCGCCACCGCCTGGAACTTTTCATTTCTGTGTTTCTGAAAGAGTAGTCATTGTAGGAAAATAAATGGAGGTTTCTTTTTTTTTTTTTTTTTTTTTTTTTGAGACGGAGTTCTCGCTTCTGTCACCCAGGCTGGAGGCAGTGGCCGATCTCAGCTCACTGCAAGCTCTACTCCGGGTTCACGCCATTCCCTCCTGCCTCAGCCTCCCGGCAGCTGGGACTACAGGCTTCGCCACCGGGCCTCGGCTAAGTTTTTGTATTTTTAGTAGAGATCGGTTTCACTGTGTTAGCCAGGATGGTCTTTGATCTCCTGACCTCGCGATCCGCCTCGCCTCTCGCCTCCCAAAGTGCTGGGATTACAGGCTTGAGCCACTACCGCCATAAATGAGGTTTTAATTTTAACTCTGTTTTTACCAACTGGGTTAATATGGACACTCTTGCTGTCTAACTTGCCTGAAAAAGAGAATATAGAGTAATTGTTTCAAACTAAAACGATTTGCCTTTCTCAAGAGATCTTTTAGCTATTCAATGGGGAAGAACTTGTCTTGCCCCATAAATAATGACATTCAACCACCTTGGCATATTTATTTTTCAACTAGTTTAGGTCTAAGAATGTCCTTGTAAGATTCGCTGCTCAAAACATGATGTTCTTTGCGTAATCTCTGTGTGTGTGTGTGTGTGTGTGTGTGTGTGTTTACTGGATTACACCTTCTGTTTTCTTCTGGGTTGGAAAATAAAATCACATTTTCTGAGGCGGATTTTTGTCAAATACTCCCTTCTCTCTGTTTGATGCATATCTATGCAGGAAGTGGTTTGCTTTTTAAAATTTATTTTTATTTATTTATTTATTTTAGACAAATGTCTGTTAGAACCTTTAATTTCACAGTGAATGTCAGAGCTAATGAAAGTTCTGCTAGCTATGAAGTGACAATGAAGTATACGCAAAGCCACCAAGCATCTGGAACTTTACAAGGAGTAGAATATGAAACTCATTATATCCTGGTGGTACCAAAAGCCACTGGAGACACAGTATTTATACCTGCCTGATGGATGTATCACTTCCAGGTGCTCTAGAATCTATGCCTTGATTACACGACTAAACTGTGCCTTTGCCGTTTCAAATCTTCCTTTAACAAATGGCTTTTGCTGAATGGTATGTTGCTGCAATGCAGTATGGGTGATCATCTCAGAAATTGTCCTACAAACCTAGTCATTGGGGCTGCTCTAAGAAAGTTGTTGAGGACATTGGTCTCTTATGTCATGCCATTTTGGGGAGGAAATGGAGAGTATTAATTAATTAATTTTTTGGGGGGGACGAAGTCTGGGTCCATCTCACAGGGTGGAATGCAGTGGCGCGATCTTGGCTCACTGCAACCTTCACTTCCTGGGTTCAAGCGATTCTCCTGCCTCAGCTTTCTGAGTAGTTGGGATTACAGATGCTTGCCACCTTGCCTGGCTATTTTTTGTTTTTTTTTAAGTAGAGAGGGGGTTTCGCTATATTGGTCAGGCTGGTCTAGAACTCCTGACCTCAGGTGGTCTGCCCAGCTTGGCCTCCCAAAGTATTGGGATTTATGGCCTGAGCCACCACGCCCGGCCTAGAGACATTCATTCTGATTGCATTATCAGTACTAATTGTGCCTCCTTGAGAAATGGGTAGATACTTTTGGCCTATGGATACTGTGGGTTTTGCAATCAATAGTGTTTTCCTCTTACAGTTGGTCTTTAGAATGCTAAAACTTAAATAAAACAGCCTGTCTTTAACAAGTGTGCTAAAATTGATCATATGTATTTAGGAAACTTGCTTTATCCCTGATAGTATTTATTTTCTCCCCATTTTAATTTCCCTTTATCTCATTTTTTTTTCACTCACTTAAGATGTGTTTTCCAGCTGTAATCATATGTAGCTTTGTAAATTGTCTTGAATTAGTTTAAGAGTGAGAAAGGCCATAGATAAATGCACACATCCATGAAATAATAAATCGGTAGAAGGATATCATATTGCGGCTGAGCATGTTGCCCGATGAGTTGTTTAGTCTCTTGAACCCTTTTATCCAGAATTTCATGGTTAAACAAAATGAAGTGACAAGACATCTATATTCATACCAAAGTTCTTTCAGCTGAGAAGTGATGATTATGGGAAAAGATTTACTGGAAAAGAGCAATGAGAGCCTCTTGTAAATTAGGTAATGGCTATAACTGAGCAAGAAAAATTTAAGTAACACAACTTAAATTATGAAAACAGGGAGTGCGGTAGAAACGTGTCCTGATGGGAAATGTGGTAGTGGAACAAAGGTGGGGCGCTTTTGTTTGTGTGGGCCATGGGAGCCAGAGGGGTTTGGCCCTGTCTTCACAGATCTCAAGTCATAAATAGCAGAGGTCAAAGAATCGTCTTTAAAACTACACAATAAAGAAAGGACTTCTCTCAACCGGGTCTTTTCAGAGCATAGCTACCAATGTGGGTAAGTTCATTTTTCCACATTTGTGGATGGGGAAAATAAATAAAGTCAGACACTTACCTATGTCTAAATCTTGCTCATGCCTCTTTCTTTCTCTTCCTCTGCTCTTTTTCCTTCCTTCCTTCCCTCCCTCCTCCACCTTTCTTTCTTTCTTTCTTTCTTTCTTTCTTTCTTTCTTTCTTTCTTTCTTTCTTTTCTTTCTTTCTTTCTTTTCTTTCTTTCTTTCTCTTTCTTTCTTTCTCTTTCTTTCTTTCTTTTTCTTTTTCCTTCTTTCCTTCCTTCCTTCTTTCCTTCCTTTCTTTTCTTTCTTTCTTTCTTTCTTTCTTTCTTTCTTTCTTTCTTTCTTTCTTTCTTTCTTTCTTTCTTTCTTTCTTTCTTTCTTTCTTTCTTTCTTTCTCCTTCCTCCTCTCTCTTTCTCTTTCTTTGTTTCTCTTTTCTATCTTCTGTTCATTGATTCCCTCCCTCCCTCTCTGTCCCTTTTTCTCTCTATTCTTATGGGTGGTAAATATTTATGTTGATTTCCATGAAAGACTTTCTCTCTGCCTTAAGTTATGGGAGTCCCGGCTGAAAATTTTAAGCATAGAGGGGTATAATGAATGGCTTCTGGCTTATTTAACGATAATGGAATGGCCGCTCTGTCGATGCTGTGTTCGTTATATTAATAGCAATAGCTCAGTTGATGTCAATGTGTCTATTCCTGTGTGATGACAGGTTGAAGAAAACACAGGGTTTAAATAGGAAAAAGTTGCTGTTGGTTAGAAAATTGGGCTTATGCGAAACTGTCTAATTAAATCATACTCATTTTAACTCATTGCAAGTGACTAATTCTGCGTCAAATTCCACATAAGGAGCACTGTTTGCAGGGAGAACTGTGAGAGCCGCAGGAGTCAGGACAAGCCCTGAACTGTGCAAGCAGAGATCATTTAAGTGTTCAGCTGCTTGCAGATGCACCCAGATTCAGCCTTCCGCAGACTTCTCTCGTGGGGCCGGAAGGGGTCCTTGTGGAGAGGAGAAGCGAGTTCCCGAGATCTTCCTCGGGCAGGCAGCTCCTCTGGCTTCCGCTTGCTGAGGAAGGTGGGTCTTTTGATGGCTGCAAGTCTCTGAGTTCTCACAGCTGAATGGTTGAACTTGGTCAGTCGCAGATGAATGAACAGCGTTTCCCAAGAGAAACTTCACAATGGCTTCGGGACTATTAAGCTGTGAAGATTCATGCTTTCGTGTTTGGGAGTGTGTGTTCAGCAACTTTTCCTCAGGGAAGGGGAGGGGGCAGGCATTCGAGGTTGGCTTTTTTACATCCGACTGTATGCACATTTTCCCTTTTTGTATGAGGAAATAATGCCTGCACTAAGGATAACCCTCCCCTCCTCCTAAATCCTTCCACAAAAAGATACTTATTAAGGCCGGCATTCTGAAGAACTAAATGCTTCTTTAACTTTACTTCATCTGCTTCAGTGAGCACAGTGTACCGACTCTGGGGAATTCACATTACGGCCGGCAAGCGGCCCTTCTCTATTCTCTAGGGGCTCTTTGGGCACAGAAATAATCCCTTCCTAGAATCTTTTGAAAAAGCAACTGAACTATGCAGGCTAATCAACTGTAAATCTTAGCTCTCTTGGATGAAGCAGCACCGAAAAGTCCCCTGATGACCGGGAAGCCCTGTTGCAGAGGCCCTTCAAAAATAGCAGTTCCAAGACCCAAGGCAAATTTGCCGCAAGTGCAATTGTCTGCTGTGTTTTCACGTTCCTGAATGTTGCCCTGTTCCCCACATGTGTCCTGTGCATCCTCTGCCTGTCTCCCTATTTTGTTTTGAGGCAGAAAGGCAATAACCTTCCTTAGAACTTTTGTTTTCTAGTTGGTAATGGCCATATTATAAGCAGGCCATATTATAAGCTCAGATAGAATAAGTACATGGGGAAGATTTTCTATATTTCTTCTGAGTCATTTTCTGCGCAGTCCTAGCATAGTATTTGTCAGGAAAAAGTAGCATAGCTCAGAAGGGTGACATCTCCTAGCCTTTGTGTGCACTGTCGTGAAACCCCCAGTGTTATAACATTAGCTGTCACTCTGCTGACAGGTTACCTCGTGATCCGGACAAAGGCAACAGTAGTTTGCCTGCATTCTGCTTGGACTTGCAGGATAATGTCAGTCATGCATTCGCAGCAGCAGCATAAATCAAGCCTTAAGATGATTTAAAGACTAGAATTGAAGCCTCTCTTTCACAATCACCATAATCTAAAGGAAATGAGGGCAATGGCGTTGCTCTCTGATATTTGGGAGGCAGAGCAAGAATTCTATTTTTGGCCAAGGAAATACCTTTTCTTTACTTGCCTGGTTTCTGTAGCACATGTAGAACGTTGCAGTATTCCTGTCCTGACTTCTAGATTCAACTTTTTACTGGCTATTTCTGATTTAAGATCCTATCTAAATCCTTGACATTGATGTGTCCTGATTTAATCGGATATCTTCTACCATTTGAGTGAGAAGCACAATAGAGTTTGGTCTTTGGGCACCAGTGTTGAAGGCTGAAGAGATTCACTAGCTCCATCACCTGGGCCAAGTTACTGATTAATGCTCCCCAAACCTGTGTTTCTCTCTGGAATTATTAATATTAATTAAAAGATTAATATATCTTAAGCACCCAAGCTAAAAAACTCAAAATCCTCCTTCATCGCTCCTCGTCCTTTACCTTTCTATCTAGCTGTCTGCAAAGTCCTTCTGATAAATCTCTCAGACTGTTTGGCTATCCCCTCTGATATCACTGAAGCATTTACTGTCCTTAAAATGTGGTAATCCCATAGCTCCAATTTTTCTCCCCGTTTTTGCTCTTACAGATCCCAAGGTCTTAGAGGCTGTGTTTCTCAAACTTTAGTATGCTCAAGAATCCCCTGGTGGGCTTGCTCAAATGCAGATTCCTGGGCCCCACCTCCATAGATTCTGATGTGGTACGTCTGGGCTAGGGCCTGAGAGTCTGCATTTCTAAGAGGATTCCAGTAGATGCTGGTCTGCAGTAGCCCTAACCTACAGGATCACATCAAATTTTTGGCACATTTTTCAGCATCCTTTATATTGAGCTTCCATCTAACTTTCCAGATGACTCTGCTCTTTTTGTGTGTGTGTGTATTTTCTTGGGGTTCCTTTTTTTCATTCTCATTAGACAATTTTCCCAGACTCCTCAGCATGCCACATTCTTTCATACCTCTTTGCTTTTGCTTGTAGTACTTTGGAGAGAGAGGTAATACAGTGTGGAGATGAAGAGCAAGTGGCAAGCCTGTGACTATTAAAATAGCTGAGGAATTAATCAACACATTATGGCCTCTCTACTTAGGGGCTGTGTGATCTTGAGCAAGTGATTTTGTTTTGTGTGCCTCAATTTTTTCATCTGAAGAAAAATGGGACAGATAATAATAGGGGCTACTGTATAGATTTTTGTGATGATTAAGCAACTTAATGCATCCCACGGGTCTTGAACAGCCATGTAGCATGTGTTAACTCTCTTTGTTGTTCTCTGTACAGTTAGTACGTTACCTGTTGCTCCAGTCTCTCCCCGCCCTTTTTTTTTTGCTGTGAAATTCTCATTTTCCGACAAAGGCCAGAGCTTACTTTTTTTTCTCTCTCTCTCTGTTTCTGCAGCTTTCTCTGACATTTATCTTCCTTTAGTCCCAGGACCAGTTGATGAATCCTTCCTGCCTGTTAGCAAGATGCCATGTTGATGCTTGCATTCACTGTCTTGTAGTTTTTTGCTTACGTATTTTTTGCAGGTAGAGCCTGAAATTCTTGAGTCTTGGAAACTCATTACCCCCATTCCTCCTTCTTAGCTCACTTTTCATTTGTTAAGTGTTAAATATATGCCATCCACGTGCCTGACCCCGTGCTTGCAAAGGGTTCGTTTGGGTGATGAAGTGCTGTGTGGGGAGTGGATTGGGTATAAATTCAGTCATCTAAATCAGAAATCTTAAGTTCTGTGCTCTCAGAAGTGTACCCCCTGATCAATGTGATTCTTTCACTTCCATATCTTACATTAGGGGTAATTTGACGTTTTTATTACTTCTGGATTTCTCCCCAAATATATTGATAGTAACTTTGGCTTGATCTTTGGTCATTATCTTAATATCTTACATTTGGTTAGGATTTATAGTTTGCAAAGAATTGTCACATAAATGAATACCATTTGCTTTTAAAGTATCTTTCTGAGATGGGAATGGAAAGTATTAACGTTCCTTGATTATTATGCAAAATGCTGGATAGAGTGACCCTCTCAAAATCCCGTGGCTAATAAGATGTGGGGACCATAGAATGGGTCTTGATGTCCTTGGAGACTTTGAAAGAGGAGTCTTAGGAAAGCCTGGAAGACAGGAGGCAGACTGCATGTTACTTGAGGAAAGTGTGGAAAGGGAGAAATTTCATTCCGGGTATGGTTCTCCTTTCTTTTGGTAGCGTGGCCATGAGGAAGAGAAAAAAGAGGAAAGTCAGGTTTTGAGAGGCTGGGAAATCTCTCAAACAAGAGATGTAGCTATATTCTCTTGAAAGCACATAAATATTCATCTTCACATTTTACTGGTTTGTGTTGATACTAATTTTCTTCGTCCTATATAAAATTGCTAGGTGACTAGACTAGCATAGCGATGGAAAGACTTGCCTTTTACCCTCATAGGGTTCTGTTACTAGGGCCTGTAAATTTAATTCACAAAAGACATATTAACAGGAAAACAAGGCAAACAAAGCTTATTAGATGATAATATTTTCACATGCACAGGGGCTTCACAGAAAAGAAATAAAAACTTAAAGGAGTGGTTACACCTAGAAGTTTATATATCATTTTAATGAAGGGCAATACATTGTGGAGAAGAGAATAGACAAAGAAAAGGGGGTTTTGGATTCCGGGCAGTAAATTGTGGGAAAGTGACCTGGAAATGTGTGGTAGGTAAGGCTTGTTCACTAAGGCTTGTTATGCAGATAAGAGTTATTTGGAAGAAGGGAACCTTTTTACAAATGGAAACTTACATTGCCTTTACAAAGGGGAAGTTTATGTCTGCTTTTAAGCAGAAATGGGGAAGGCAGAGACTTCTTCCTGCATCTACTGCTTCTCAATTGCTCTCAGTTCAAAATAATCCTTATGCCAAAGTAGCATATTTTGGGTTGGCATATTCTGCTACTCTTCACTGGGGAATCTGGACCATACATAACCTGATCACATAGTATGAGAGTTGATTCGTGCTCAGTGTTAGAGTGAGAGAATGACGGGAAGGAGGAGATTACTGGACATGAGCTGAGGTCAGTGTTCTCAGTGTGGAAGGTGAAATGAGCAGGTGCCTCCATGTCACTTAAGTTGTATTAAAATAGGAGAAATAAGCACAATTGATTAGATTGCCTTATGTCTTCCTGGGCTATCATCTAATCGACAACTCTAAAATTTTTCCTCACCAACAAAATCTTCCTGCTTCAAAATTTTTATTACAGTTGTCTATTTGGAAATTTAATTTGAAGAAATGTCATTGAAGTATGTTGAAGAAAGTTAGCATTTTATGACTACTACTTCTTTCTAATAAACAGCTTTTCTTTTATTATAAAAGTAACATTTTTATTTTTTATTGTGGTAAAGAAAACCACACACACACACGAAACATAAAATTTACCACTGAGAGCTATGATCACATCATTGCAGCCCAGGCTAGGTGACAAAGTGAGACCCTCTCTCTAAAAATAAATAAATAAATAAATAAATAAATAATTTAAGAATTAATTCAAAATTTACCACGAGAGCCTTTTTTTTTTTTCTTTTTAAGATGGAGTCTCACTCTGTCAGCCAGGCTGGAGTGCAGTGGCACGATCTCGGCTCACTGCAACCTCCGCCTCTTGGGTTCAAGCAATTCTTTCTCCTGCCTCAGCCTCCCGAGTAGCTGGGATTATGGGCACACACCACCACACTTGGCTAATTTTTGTATTTTTAGTAGAGACGGGTTTCACTACATTAGCCAGGCTGGTCTTGAACTCCTGACCTCAAGTGATCCACTCACCTTGGCCTCCCAAAGTGCTGGGATTACTGAGCTTCAGTATTCACAATTTAGTTGGTTAGACTCTTGCTACTCAAAGTGTGGTTTATGGATCCTGCAGCCTCAGATCACCTGGGACATAGTTGGAAATGCAACGGGTGAGCCACCGCGCCCGGCGTGGGAGCCATTTCTGAGTGTATAGTTAAGTAGTGTTAAGTATATTCACATTGTTGTGCAACAGATCTCCAGAACTTTTTCATCTTATCAAACTAAAAACTCCATACTCATGAAATAACAACTTCTCATTTCCCCCTCCCTCAGCCCCCGGCAACCACCAGTCTACTTTCTGTTTTTATGAATTTGACTGTAGAAGTAATCTTTTTGAAGGATAAGACTGTTTTTTTTTTTTTTGCAAAAAATCCCTAAAGGTGGATATTATAAGCATAAATAATTAAGTGTGAAACATTTGACTCTGTATCTCCGGAGGCCTAAGGATCTCAGTATGCCTTCTTATAGGGACTCTTGTAAAGAAAATCAATATGATTATTAATTGATACCCCCCATTCCACAATCATCTTTCTAATTTCTGTCTCTGAATTCAAGTACTCTGAGAACCTCATACAAATGGAATCATAGGGTATTTATCCTTTTGTGTCTGCCTTATTTCTCTTAGCATGCTTTACCTCTTACAACCAATTTTTAATTTTATTATTATTATTATTATTTTCACTCTGAATTGTTGAACTGAAGGTTGGCGGGACGATATTGTCCTCAGTCTCTTGGTCTCTTGAGTTGAATAACTGCATATATGAACCCATGATTTTAGAACTGTTTATCCATTGGAAAGGCCCCTTGAACCTACCAGATGCCTGACAGTTTGTGTTTTGTAATTAGAGTTGTTTACTTTGCTCTCTTTGGGTGGTTGTTCACTTGGGGGAACATTGTCTGTGTGGATTATATGAGCCGTGAGTTCGGGTGCTCTCACAGTAAGTGGTGTGTGTTTCCATGATGGACTTCTTTCATCTGCTCCAGTGTTTTGGTAACTTGTTTATGTGTCTGTCTCCCCAGATCGTTTGGCGTCTCCTTGGGAAAAGAGACTGTGGATTACAACTCTTGGGGCTCATGTGAACTCCTTAAAAGGCTGAGCAAGCTTTTATTCTTTCCTGTGCCTTTGAGCACCAAGATTGGCCATGCTCAGTAAAGGGAATTGAAGTTTAGAGAATGTGAAATGGGCGACATATACCGGTTGGTCTAGGGGCCCTTTCGAGTTCTCCCAATAACCCAAGGAAGTAGCTGTCATTTTCCTCATTGTACAATGTAGAAAACTGAGGGTCAGATGGAATAATGGACAAGGTTCCCAGAACGTATCAGTTGGGGGTTACATGGCAGGACTTTTTGTTTTTCAAGCCCATGTTCTTTCTTCAGACTTTAAATTTCTGTTCTTGGCATCAGAAACTGAGTAGATTCTCTCTCCAAGCATTTGGAAAGGAAATATAAAATTTAATTTTTTCATCATACTGAACATTGTTTCTTTCAGATTGTCTCCCCAATTTCTTTCAGATTGTCTCCCCACATGTAGAACCAGAAATGAAGACATTGGAGTCTCTAGGCATTTGGTGTTCAATGTCCTTTGAAATTCTCAGGGATATTGTTTGTTTTACACAATATTCCATTTGAACTTGGATTCACTTTGGGACTTTAAGTAACTTACAGGATTCCCTAACCTAACACAGTTGCCCCACTATGATAGGGAATTGTTTTCACTCCTCAAATGAAAGTGATAGTTACTAAACTGTTCAATATGTAGGATGAACCCTTGGAAACACTTTTTAAAAAGTTCCTTTGCCTTGGCTCAGTGTCTAATGAGGGAAATGAGAAACCATCAGCGCAGGTCTGTAGAGAGCTTGTGGGTCAGGTCATTCCTGCTGCTTGTGAACAATCCAGACCTTGCCTGGGTGGGGTGAGCATGGCGAGCCCAGCAGGAACAGCTTGGGGTGGTTATGGCTGTTAATTTTTTAATTTAGTTCTGGACCCTACAACCCATCGATATCTGTTCATCTCATTATTCCTTCCCTGGGTGGCAGGAATGGATATAAAACCGCTGTGGTAGTTTCCCCCTCCTCCTTTTTATTATTACTTTTGTACCTTTTTATGCCTTGCTAGGTTATGAGCTCTCTTACTGCTCTGAGTTAAAGACAGCACATCAATAATTATGTGTAAATAAAATGAAAGCTTACATTGTTTAACTTATCCTTAGCTCTTTCAGAGGGAAAAAAAAAATATATATATATATATATGTAATCTAAACTTTCCAACATATTTCTTACCTGTTGTATCTGTTTTTGAAAAATAATCTCAGTAAATTTTCTTTTTAAATTTTTATTTCCTTAACTTTGTGTGGGTACACAGTAGGTGTATGTATTTATGGGGTACATGAGATGTTGATACAGGCATGCAATGTGAAATAAACACATCATGAAGAAGGGGATATCCATCCCTCGAGCATTTATCTTTTGAATCTCAGTAAATTTTAAAGCAATTCTGTTCAATATGGTAGACATCAGCCACATTTGCTATTTAGGTTTACATTTACTTAAATTGAATACAGTGAAAATTCTCCATCTCTGTAGCCTAGTGGTTTTCAACCAGAGGTGATTTTGTCCCCAAGGGAATATCTGGCAATGTCTAGAGACATTTTCAGTTGTCACTACCAGGGAAGAGGTGCTACTGGTATCTAGTGGGGGGCTCAGGGATACAGCTCAACATGCTGCATGGTAGCGTTACCATGCACAGAACAGCCACCCTCACAAGGAACCATCGGCCCAATATGTCAACAGTGGCAAGAGTGAGAAACTGCACTCGTCACATTTTACGTGCTGAATGTCCTAGGTAGCTAGAAGCTGCAATATTGGGCAGCACCAACTTAGAGCATTCCTCACTGTCACTGCTGACATTTGGTTCTATCAGGCAGCGAGGTCGCAGGTAAGAGGGAAAGTTAAGGAGGACTGGGAGCAGGGCAGTGATATTCTCATGAAAATACATTCTCATGAAAATACAAACAAAATACATTTCTTTGAATGAGACACCACAAGATTCTAGATTTCTTTGCCATAGACAGACTCTGTCTTAAGTTTCTGAAGTTATGATTGTCACTGAAGTCATACTATTAGTAACAGTACTCAACTGTTTGTGGGGTATTCCATGATCCACAAATGGTTTGTCATAAATTGCCTTATTTAATTTTTGCAAAACTGTAAAACAGAGAAGCTCTCTATATTACAGATGAGAAAAGTGGGGTGATTTATTTGTCTGTTATAACAATGTGTAGGATGAACCCTTGCAATAAAAAAAAGAATATATTTAAAAAAGAAAACTGGCTAGACCGTGACTATGTTACATGGTGGAGTCCAGGTCTTTATGTGACAGTTAGGGATCCTTACAAATTCACAGATCATATTTTTATGGGGACATCTCATTAAAGAAAAGCAGAACTTCACTCCCTTCCCCTCACACTTCAACAGGACTTATTGACAGATGATGTGCCCTTTTTTGAAATGTATCAAGTCATTTTATTTTTCACATTTGGGAAGACCATTTTACTCAGATTCGCTTATACAAATAAAGATAACATAATACATGTGTCTTAGTTTTCCTTTAGCTTCTACTTTAAAAAGAAAACTCAGGGATGGGCTTAAGTAGTTGCACATTAGTTATGTTATCTTGGCCAAATGAGGTAATTTGGAGAGAAAATCAAAGTATATAATATTAAACGAGACATATAGGAACCCAATACTAAAATTTAGTTTTTTGCTGGCCTTACAAAATAAAGGTGGCTAATTGGCCATTTGGGTTAGATAAAAGAGAAACAGTCAAAATGAAATTTTGCTTACAGAAGTAAAAAATATATGATAGACTAGATAAAGAAAATGTACTCGTATATTATGGAATACTATGCAGCCATAAAAAAGAAAAAGATCATGTCCTTTGCAGGGACATGAATGGAACTGGAAGCCATTATCCTCAGCAAACTAATGCAGGAACAGAACACCAAACACCTCATGTTCTCACTCATTAGTGGGAGCTGAATGATGAGAACACATGGACACTGGGAAGGGAATAACACACATTGGGGCCTGTCAGGGAGTGGGATAGGGGGAGGGAGAGCATCCAGATAAATAGGTAATGCATGCTGGGCTTAATACCTAGGTGATGCGTCGATAGGTACAGCAAATCACCATGGTACACATTTACCTATGTAACAAACCTGCACATCCTGCACATGTACCCTGGAACTTAGAATAAAAATAAAAATTGAAAAAAAAAAAAAAGAAATACAAATTAAGGCACCCAAAGAGAGACCCCTCATAACAATTTCTACACTGGATTGTTGAGATAGAAGCATTAAGCTTCAGAGACCCATGAAATGGGCTTCTTAATATTTAAGTATCTCGATGATTGCATTGCATCAGTGGTTAAGACCCACCGCTATTTTCAGCTCCACTTGCAATAGAGGCTGCTGTTGTCGTCATTTCCTGAGGCTTTATTATGCATCTGGGTGGACTGTCTTTGCACACTGCCACGGAGGGAATGATTTCTGATGAAACGGTTTCCATGCCTTTCTTAGAATAAAGGATTTGAGGAAATCCTTTGAGATGCTGCCTTTCTCTGCTGAGCATGGCAGGCAACATATGATCAGTTTATGTATTACCATATGTTTTGGCCTAAAAATGATGCCTATGGAAATGTGGAATACATTATGTTACAAAATACTTTGGAGTCTCTTTTTCTCGTTCTCTTCTTAACGTTTGAAAGGAAATTTGTGCTAGTTGAGAGGTGCCAAATTCACAGCTTTGGGATTTTGCAAAGTTCATTTCTTGTATAGGATGTACAGAAGCCCAGACGAGCTAGACCCTATTTCTGGACTTCCTTCACTGGCTCACGTAATGCATTTTCGATCATATTTGGGAAAAATGACTCTCCCACCAAAAGCGGGCTGTGGAAATGAGGATTTGCTGTTACACTAGATGAAGTTGATTGTATGGAAAGGAGACAGGGCAGAAGGCAGGGCAGAGATGACCTGGTTAGGAGGTAAAATATATATTTATACATTACAGTTAGCTTGAGAAAATCCATTTGGAGCTTCTGTGTGGTTCCTGGGGTCCCCCACATTTTAGGGGTGAGTCAGGGAGTTACATGTGTGAATTACGAATTTCACATGAATGGGACATGTGCATTTTATTATGAAGTTTTCAGTTCCATGCTTATCATTTTAACCTTCCGTTTCCCTAAGATCTTAAAGCAAGCGTGTCCAACCTACGGCCCTCAGGCCGCATGGGGCCCAGGATGGCTTTGAATGTGGCCCAACACAAATTTGTAAACTTTCTTAAAACACTGTGAGATTATTTTGCAATTTTTTTTTTTAAGCTCATCAGCTGTGATTAGTGTTAGTCTATCTTATGTGTGGCCAAAGACAATTCTTCTTCTTCCAGTGTGGCCCAGGAAAGCCAAAAGATTGGACACCCCTGCCTTAAAGAGATGGTAAAGTAATCACATCACTCAACGGGTAGCATTTGTTATTTTAAGGACTGATTCTTATTCTGTTTGTGAAACTTGTTGATTTTATAAGTCTGAATTCACTGGATCACAGAATCGCTAACATAAACAGCAAAACAGACTAAGTAGATTTTTTTTACCCATTTCTAAAAAAACATGAGTTTATCAAGCATAATTTTTTGGGGAAAAGTTAGTTGAGGCTTTGAGGAAGTGCTTTCTGCACTCTTTATAGCAGATTTGTATGTTGATTCTGCCGTGTATCTTTCTATCACATAAAAGTGAAAGGAGTCTCAGATTATTTCTATGTCAAAAAAAAAAAAAAAATTCCAGCTAATGAGTTTCTCATTACAAAGAAAGAAGCCAAAAGGTTCTTTCATTTGGTTTATAAGGCCCTTCTTGGGAGCTGGGGAAGTTTCCTCTACTAGTGCCATTTGGAACATGATGACAGAGTGAGTGTTTGACACCTTGGTTAGAGAGAGACGGTAAAGCAAATCTGGGATAAAGAGCTTAGTGTGGGTGGTAAATTACTTCTTGCTGAAGCTGCCCTGCCTGCAAAGGTGTGAAGATAATACAGCCACCTTCACTCTCTCTGTCCCTTCTCTGCTGTTACTGTTCTCTATGCATCTGTACCTATGGTGGTTCCATCCCACTCACATGTTAACCACAACTCAACCTGGAAAATGAATCAAGCATTGTCTCTGTTCTGATGAGGGGATACTTACCTAATGTGACCACTTAAAAATATGAGTTGAGTTAAAGTTTCAAGGCATAACAGGATGCACAATTCGTTTCTCAAAACTCTCAAAATCCAGACCAGTGAGCACAGCTTGAAATCAGGAGCTGTGTGTGTTGCAGGGGAGTTCTTCAGAACTGCACTGCTGCCCATGTCATGCTGAATCTAGAAGGCTGACATCCCACCAGGCTGTTCTGGCTCTCTTGTTCAAGCCAGGGTACATTTTTTTGAGGGCATTTGGAAAAACTCTCCAGTCCTGTCTGACACAGGCTTTCCTTTTCCATGAAGATTGTAGTTGGGGTGAGCAGAAACTGGTCAACCTGCCAAGTTCCATAGTTCTGGATGCTTTGGAAGCAGCGTCATGTTGCATAAAATTGCTTGTAAGTCTGTGGAAAAGAACAACAAAAGCATCATTCTAGATGACATCAGTAAGCAGAGAAAATAGCGAAATTTTAGGTTGGCCTGCCAATTTAAAAACTACGTTAAATTAGTTGTTGTTTGCCGTGCATGAAGCATTGAGTACTGTTGAGGACATTGAGTACTGTTTACCAAAATAATGCCAAAAGGTAAATTTATGGTGACACAGTAACAATGTTAAAATACAGGTTTCATCTTAATATCCTGTTATATCACCTTCATATGTTTATATTTAAAAACATCTGATATAACAAATGATTTCAGTGTAAAACTTAGTTGTCTTTTGTTACAGTTCTCTTTTATACTATGATGTGCGGACATAAAGTTGAAAGTACATTGATGATGCCTAATATTAGATGGCATTTATTTAGTTACATGCTACTTGGATAAAGTTTTAATTTCCTTATTGCTTCTATTATTTTCCTGGAGAAATGAAGGAAATGCTTTCTCAATTGTTAATGCTTTCTTTCACTCTTGTTTTTTGCTCCCTGAAAGAATACAAGTAACAGTTATGGTCTCCTGCCCTGTGAGATCAGACATCCTGTAATTGATGAGATTTCCTGTTACAATCAGGATATCACTAGTGTTCAGGTCGAACACCCCAGTTGATAAATTAACAGATTTGTGAGTCCCTTCATTGGTCAGTGAGGTGCAGAGTGCGGAGGGTGTCTCTTTCTCAATACCTCATCCAGGGAACAGGAGATAAGCCTCCCTGCTCTCCTATCCTGGGGGCTCTCTCAAATGCAGTGGAGCTTGTTAGCAATGAAAGACTCACACGCTGGGAACCGGTGCACCCCTGGCCGCTGACAGAGATAATAACACTGACCTCCGGTCACTTGACAAGGAAACTCTCTTGTGTGGTTCGACTTCCCACTGCTTCAAGCCAATTCAGAGGGTACTGGACGGGCAGATTAGGGATTTATATGCACAGCTCTCTGCATTACCAGCAGGGTGTCCTCAGCATCAGGCCGTGGAGGCAGTTCACATGCAGGGGCCACTGAGGGCCTGATGCTCCCTGCCATAAAGGTGGGTTTGCAAGCTCCCATTGCATGCAGAGTGGGCTCCAGTTTTACCTCAGTCTGACCTCAGAGGACTGGGGTGTGCGTGTGTGTGCACCTGTGTGTATGTAAAGCCAGACATCAGTCTACTACTGTGATTTCTTCCAGGGAGAGATTTTTGAATGCAATTTAAGAAAATTGGGAAGGGAGTAGTCTGGGGACATGTTGGTCAAAGGATACAAAATTTCAGTTAGGAGGAGTAAGTTCAAGAAATCTATTGTACAACATGGTGGCTACAGCTAATAATGTATTGTATTCTGGAAAATCGCTGAAAGAGTAGATCTTGAGTGTTCTCACCACAAAAAAATCAATATGTGAAGTAATGCATACGTTAACTACCTTGAGTTAACTATTCCACAATGTATACATATTTTAAAGCATGTTATGCACAATAATTATATACAGTTTTTATTTGCCAATTAAATACTAATTTTTTAAAAGTTAAAAAAGAAAGCAAATTAATTCCTGTCATTGGAATTTTTTCACTTATGATCTTGTATACTCGTATACTGGTCTTGTATATATACTATACTATAGTATACCATGTATATGGTGCATATATATACTATGCAGTATATACTGTATAGAGTATATATATATATAATGTAGTATACAGGACCATAAATAATAAACAAATATATATATATATATATATACACACACACACACTCACACATAATATGCAGCATTATCATATAAGTTATGTATAAATGTTGATTTATTTGACAAAAGATTGCAAGGTGCTACTCATACAGATATAGATCCTGCCTTCATGGAGCAGAATTAGTACACTAAACACAGAAGGTCTTAAGAAAGTAAGGAAGGCAGCATTTGCTCAGTTAATACTCATGGTATTACATGATTTTGAGAAAATAGGGTACTATGCTAAGAAAGATAGATATGAATTATTGCAAAAGTTCTCTGAGGATATGAACTTTTGAAGAGTAGGGTTTTCTAGGTAAAGAGAAGAGCAGGTGTAATGGCACTGAGGTGGAAAATTATTTGGTAACTTTAGAGAAGTTTAAGAAGCTGCTATATCATGACAAGACACCTGGCGACAGGGCCTTAGAGGATCAAGTCTTTTGTATTCTGTATAAAGTGCAGTGATGGAAGCCACAGAGGCTATAAGCAGGGGAATGATTTGACACAAGATATTTTGGGGAACGATGGAGAAGGCTGAGAATGGAAAGCGGGAGTCTGGTTCCGAAACAAACACACTAATTTAGGCAGAAGAGGTGGGTAGCTCACTCAGGTGAGGTTACAGTGAAGGCGGGGTGAGGTGGATGGATTTCGGGAGACGGGAGGCAAAATTGGCCAAGGTTGGATACAAGAAGTGAGGGAGATGGAAACATCCGTTCTGATGCCAGTTTCTTAGGAGAGTGGGGAGAAAGGCCAGTTACTTAGGTGAAGGCGACTGGAGGAGGAGCAGCAGCCGGGCTTTTCATCGTGTGAAAACGGGAAGCCCCATTAAAATTCATTTTGGGCAAAGTAAGTTTAAGCCTGTGAGATTATATCAAGGGGAGCTACTGAACAGACAGGTGGACATCTGAAGTCTCTGGCCCAGAAACAGGACTAGAGATGTAAAATTCGAGTTGTCCAGAATTGCATGGTATTTATTATGGCCATCTAGGAAAATTCTTGTGTAAGTTCAATATTTCTGTGCGTTGCTGGGATTCTTCCAGGGTTTGGCCCTAGGAATATTTGTAGTTGCTTCCCTCAACGGTAATTTAGCAAGCGTGGTTGGAGAGATGAGGACTGGCATTTTCTGAAATGTTGGCCTCAGTGAGAAGGCGACATGATGGATGTTAGGTGGTACAACCAATTGGAATCAGAGGCTGAGGAATGAGGCCAATGCCACTTCCAATCCCAACTCTTGGCTGCATGCATCACCATTATCTCCCTGCCCTTTTCTTCTCCAAAATAATGATTAGAAAAATAAAACTTTACTTTGCAGTTTCGTGAGGCTTCGAAAACATAAAGAAATCATGATTTCTGTAAATGTTATAGTACATCTTAGGCGCTATGCTGATAGATACTTTATAAACTCCGGGGAAGAAGGAAATGATGAGCCCAGATGCTGATGATGGGGAACCACTCCTGAATTTCATTTATTTATTTATTTTTTACTCCACAGATTTACAAACAGAACGAGCATACTTTGAATGGAAGTAATCACATAGTTCCAACACATTTTGTGGGGGAGGGTTAGAATTTATGAATAAAAGAGATAGTAAATGTTTTCTCTACTTTTTTCTCATTGTTTATCTATTGGGCAAGCTACCTTTATGTCAGCCGTACTTGGATGAAAGTTACTTAATAGTATATGCAGACTGGTGTGTTTACCCTATGCAAATGACGGTAAGATAATTAAAACAATCGGTTCTGTGTGTCTGTTTTTCAGAAAACTTCTATATAGGATTCTAAATTGTGCTTTCTTTCTCATCTACCACATCATCCCTACCCATCCACCTTCTTTGAAGGACTGTTAATTTCAACACACAGCCTTTGTACTTAAGTGATAAATTCTCAGAGGTATCATCCTTAGTTAAATATTACACATGAAATTACCTATAGTATGATGTACATACATAATAGTAGGTATGTTATTAATCATGTATATAAGAATATTAAGCAATCTGGGATTTAGAAAATAATAGGCTATCTTTTTTTTTTAGCAGTTTTGGGCCTGATAAGGCATTCCATTTCAGACCCTGTGAGGTCTATTGGATGCTGAATATCATCAGCCATATGATGATTGGAGTGGAAAATAAAGAGTTCCCATATCCTGCCTTCCTCCTCCCTGGTATTTCCCCTACTGTTTTCTTGCATTAGTGTGATACATTTGTTACAACTGATGGATTAATAGCAATACATTACTATTAACTATAATCCATAGTTTACATTGGGGTTTACTCTTGCTGTTGTATATGCTGTGGTGTTTGACAAACCCATAAAGTCATGCATCCACCTTTACAGTATCTTATACCATAATTTCCTAGTCCTAGAAATACCGTGCGCTGTGCCTGGTCATCCTTCTCCCATTCCACACCCCTGGTCTTCTTGTTGTCTTCATAAGAGATGATTTCTTTCCCTTTCTCTTTTGGCTATTTCCGCTTAGCCGCAATGAAAGGACTTGCTGTGATGCTTTGAGGGAGGAAGGCACCACCAAGTGTCCCTTCAACTTCCCACACACAGAGCCAGACATCTCCAATTACTGAGAGACAGCTTTGCCTTCTCTGACCTCCTGGGCAAAAGGCTGTCAGGTGGCAGAGAACAGCTGCAGATAAGCAAGGAGGAAGATGAAAAGGAGAGTGAGTCAGAACTCCTACCAGGCTCTGGAGACTTTTGATACTGTGACTCCCCTTTCTCATCCCAAACCTTTTGACTCAAAGTTGATCAATCAAACGATGGATTGTGGCTAGAACAGTGGAAGGTTAACGGCTCCCACAGGTTGATTTGCCTCAATTGGGTCGGTGGTTTTCTGGAAGTTGGCACCTTGCACCTTTGTTGATAATCCCAATTCTGGTACTATAGATGTGGAGGTTTTCATTGCTATTGTTTTAACTTAGTAGACCTTATGTGTGCCTCAGTTCACAATTGCAGAAATGTGGAGTCAACCCAAATGATCATCAATCAATGAGTGGATAAATTGTTTTATATATATATATATATATATATATATATGAATGATGGAATACTATTCAGCCATAAAAAAGGAATGCATTAATGGCATTTGCAGCAATCTGGATGAGATTGGAAACTATTATTCTAAGTGAGGTAGCTCAGGAATGGAAAACTAAACATCGTATATTCTCACTCCTAAGTGGGAGCTAAGCTATGAGGATGCAAAGGAATAATAATGACATAATGGACTGTGTGGACTCGGGGAAAGGGTGAGAAGCGGGTGAGGGATAAAAGGCTACAAATTGGGTTCAGTGTATACTGCTCGGGTGATGGGTGCACCAAAATCTCACAAATCACCACTAAAGAACTTACTCATGTAACCAAATGCCACCTGTTCCCCAATAACCTATGTAAATAAAAAAAAAAAATTTAAAAAAGACCACAAATGCACCTGACACTTGACACTCGTCAGCATTTTGCAGTCATTCAGACCTCATTGCGCTTCTACCAAATAGTTATTCTTCTTTTCTTATTATACACGTGGGGAATGCAGGAGTGACAAGATTCTAATCCAGCCCATCTGGCTCCACAATTCATGCTCTGAGCTCCCCTACTCCCCTAATCCTCCACAGCTATACTCTTCCCCTTTCTGGCCAGGCAGGATTTGGGAGAATGCCTTCTAAAAATACACTGCTCCTTTCTAGTATTGGGCCACTAAATCCCTTACCTTACTCTCTTACTAAATCCCTTACCTCACTCTACCTTACCTTACTCCTTCTAAGAAGCAACCCCCATATGGCTGATGATCTGGGTCTGAAATGGACAAAGGGTGTGTGACCCACGTTACAGTCAACACTTTGTCTCCTGCCCACTGTGCAAGCCCCAGCCCACAGTCGTTTTCATTCTCTGGAACTCTGCTTTTCTATTTAAAGTGTGAAGTGATTTGATGAGATGGCTTCCTCTGTTTTTGTCTAAAATTAAGGATGAAGTTCTAAAACTTGAATGAAGCTCTTACAGTGGTGCACACCTTTAATCCCAGGTACTCTGGAGGCTGAAGCAGGAGAGTTGCTTAAGTCTAGGAGTTTGAGTCCATGCTGGCCAACATAGCAAGACTCTGTCTCAAGAAAACAAAACAACCAACCAACTCCCCACTCCCATTCCCCCCCCCCAAAAAAAAACTTGATGGAAATTAGAGAAGCATTTCATTTGTCCAATACAGGAAGGCTTGAATCTCCAGTCAAGCCAATGTAAACTCATTTCCTCCACTTTTTAGACTAGAATGTTGGGGTGCTAGAATTTTAAGGAAAAATTTCAGCAGCTCTGAGCACCTGATGGGACAGCCTTGGGTGAAAGCATCAGGAGGATAGAGTTTATAATTTCTAACAACTTTGGAGTTCTGCACCATTCAGCCCAAGCCATGGGTAATGGCTGGCCTGAAAATGGAACTTTTTCATAGTCAAATTAGCCTAGAGCAGGGTATATTTTCTCCCTGGCTATTCCCACTGCTGATATTTGGTGTATTTGTTTGGGGCAGTTTCCCATCTTGGGGTGATGTTGTCTGGGCCCCCCTCAACCTCATCTTGGGGCACACAAGGTGAAGTGAGTTGTGTGAGAGTCAAAATTTCCAGTTATGAAGAAGCCTGGAGACAAGGAGGAAGTGGAAAGTTGAAGGGGACTTATCAGCGCCGATGTCAATCTCCATATTTTGGATGGACGCCACAGTTTCATTTAGTACAAAAACAATCTGTCCATTTTTGCTTCTTGGGCATGTGGGGAATGTGGAGCATTTTTCCTCTGAAGGTCATCCCTGTGTCGAGATACCATTTTGTGACTGTGGGGATGTATCAATTTAGATTTTTCAATGTTCATTGTAACCAACTATGAAGATGCTTCAACACATTGAAAGTTACAACAGGAAAACTTACAATTTTGCAGATTTTATGACTCCATTGTGTGTGTATATGTATACATTTTCTCTCAGGCTCCAGGAACCTTATTCATTTTTTATTATAACATTTATGATATAGGGAAAATAATCTAATACTGGTTGGAGAATTGTTGAATTGCTAATAGTGAAAATGTAAACATTTTTAACCTCTTTCTATTTCTTCTATTTTCCCTATAACCATGTTATTCTTTAGAATTTGTTAAATACAACCAAGGGGACTCTTCATACTGGTAAATATACATCAAAGATTATATAATAAGGTTAAAATTTGGGATTTTTTTTCTTTTCTTTTATTAGTATCATATTTGTTTTTAGAGACAGGTTGTTGCTCTGTCACCTGGGCTAGAGTCCAGTGGCATGATCATAGCTCACTGCAGCTTTGAACTCCTGGCCTCAAGCGATCCTCCTGCCTCAGCCTTGGGAATACAGGTGCATGCCACCATGTCCAGCTAATTAATTTTTTTTTTTTTTGGAAGAGACAGGATCTTGCTATATCGCCCAGGCTGGTCTTGAACCCGGGGGGTCAAGCAGTCCTCCTGCCTCAGCCTCCCAAAGTTCAAGCATCATAGCTGTTAGCCACCAAGTCTGGTCTTTCTCTTCTCTTTCTTTTTAAAAAATAGGGCATGGGGCTGGAGTAAAAGAGGCTGGCGAGGCGCTTGGTGGCTCAAGCCATATAATCCCAGCAGCACTTTGGGAGGGCAGTAGGCGGATCCGAGACAAGGTCGAGACTTATCCCTGAAGCCTAGCACAGTGAAACCCCGTCTCTACTAAAAATACAAAACTTAGCAGGTAGGAGTGGCGGGCGCCACCATAGTCAGGCTTCCTCAGGGAGGCTGGGGGCAGGGAGGTAAGCGTGAACCGGGAGGTGGAGCTGCAGTGAGCTGAGATAGGCCACTGCCTCCCAGCCTGGGTGACAATGAGACTCCGTCTCAAAAAAAAAAGGAGTAAAAAAAGAAGTACCAGCATTTTAAATCATTAAAGAATATCATCAAAAGTAATTTGCTTTGCTATAATAATCATGGTGGATATTGCCACCATTATCTTTTAAAGTTATGGAGGTCAAAAGCAACTAGTTATTTCATTTTTAATACTAAGTAGCTTATAAAGGAGGTCAAAAAAAAAATATTTTCAATTAGATTGGGTCCCACAACATCCTTTTAAATATTTATATCCATATTGAGTAGTCTTAATAATGAAATACTTTGATGTTTTAGAGTTCAACAATTGTCTTTACGAGCATGAGAAAGGCAATACACACCCATTCAAAATATGTAAAGAATGGAAATAGTTGGAGGGGAAAAATGTTGCCCATATATCTACCACCCAGCTATTAGCATTGGACAGTATTACATTCCACTATTTTTTTCCAAGATTAGAAAAGTCTTTCGTATTAACAAGACCTTTTGACTAGTGACTGAGTTAGGGAGTGCAATATCTCACCTCCGAAGTACAACTCTGTGACAGGTCAGCTTGGGCACTGCCAGGCACTTTCTTTATGCATTTAGTAATTTGCACTCTGTTTTAAGGCAGGGCTTTATCTTCTTATGTGTGTGTTGTCACTATGGACTCATGGGTTCTGAAGTGTTCAAATGGGTTGGAATCCATTCCCGCCATTATTTGTTTTGATATCCAGTTTGTCACAGGTTTGACTTGTGGGGGATTTTGAAGCACACTGCTGCATGCGTTGGATGCGTGCCTGTCATTTTGGGAGCACATCCCGTCTTTGCAGCATGATGGGATGTTTCAGGCTTGTCTTGTGGTTCTCTTGCTCATGCCTGGGATCAGCTCTATCTCAGAGGGGTCCCGGGGACACTTTGTTCATCATTTTGTGTGCCTGCTTATACAGTGTTCACAAGAGAGCCCTGGGGGAGACGATGTACATAAAAACATCTGCTTCTGCAGACCTGTGAAAATGTGCCCCAAAACCGTAAACATTGAATTCTTCAAAAAGAGAAACGGTGCTGGAGAAAGAATGCAGAAGAGCCTGTGACGGAGGCAGAGACACCGCCATGGCTGGCCTTCTTTGTTGCCCTCTGTGCCTGCTGAGATTTTACCAGGAGGAGAAACCTATCTGCAGAGACCACTAGATACCCTTGTGTCAGCAGGCTCTCCTCTTAACTTGCACCTTATTTGGTTTTAGGCTTGCAAATCAAGTTCATCAAGGGAGGGCAAATTTGTTTATGGAAGAGGCCCAACTGAAAAGGTAAAGGGGTGTGTGTGTGAGTGTGTATGCACGCATAAGTTTATTTTGTAGTGACTGGAATTTCTGTATTGCTGTCGCAGAGGCTACAAAGTACCATATTAAAAAAAAAAAAATCCCAGGCCGGGCGCGGTGCCTCACGCCTGTAATCCCAGCACTTTGGGAGGCCGAGGAGGGCGGATCATGAGGTCAGGAGATCGAGACCATCCTGGCTAACACAGTGAAACCCTGTCTCTACCAAAAAAGTGCAAAAAAATTAGCTGGGCTTGGTGGCGTGTGCCTGTAGTCCCAGCTACTCTGGAGGCTGAGGCAGGAGAATGGCGTGAACCCGGGAGGCGAAGCTCACAGTGAGCCGAGATCGCACCACTGCACTCCAGCCTGGGTGACAGAATGAGACTCCGTCTCAAAAAAACAAAAACAAAACCAAAAAAAAAACATTTACTTTATTTTATGTTCCGGGATACATGTGCAGGACGTGCAGGTTTGTTACATAGGTAAACGTGTGCCATGGTGGTTTGTCACACCTATCAACCCATCACCTATGCATTAGCTATTTATCCTGATGTTCTCCCTTCCCCCGTCCCCTTGACAGGCCCCAGTGTGTGTCCCCTCCCTGTGTCCATGTGTTCTCACTGTTCAGCTGTCACTTATAAGTGGGGTTTGGTTTTCTGCTCCTGTGTTTGTTTGCTGAGGCTCCCAGCTCCATCCATGTCCTGCAAAGGACATGATCTCTTTTTATGGCTACATAGTATTCTATGGTGCATTTGTACTACATTTTCTTTATCTGGTTTATCATTGATGGGCATTGGGTTGATTCCATGTAATGTAATAATTGTATTAGAAAAGGTAGATCCTGGGATTAGTGGGTGATTGGTGGAAGGACAGTGAAGGTGTGGAAAGGCTTTGGGCAGGCACAGTTACCTCTTCACAGTACCTCATGGATCACGTTCAGGGGGAGTTAGTAGGAAACACAAGATGGAAATTCGGGCCATGATGCCAGCAAGCTTTGTTCTGGCCAGGCTCCAGTTGGCTCTATTGGTTCCAACTGATTTCAGCCAGTTTTGTTATCTTACAAGCATAGGGAGTTTCAGCATTTCAGCAGGTTGTTTCTTTTCTTATCTGCCATCCTGCAAACTCAAGAATTTCTGTTAGTCATTGGTTTCTTTAACTCCTTGGGGCACAGTTTCAGTAGGAGTCAGGAAACTACTGCCAGCAGCCCAAATCTGCCCTGCTACCTATTTTTATATGGCTCATGAGCTAAGAATGGGTTTTGCATTTTAAAATGATGAAAAAAAAATCCAATGAAACAGAACGTTTTTTGACACATGAAAATTATATGCAATTTAAATTTCCGTATCTCTTATCAGTTTTCTCAGGCTGCTGTGATAAAGTATCACAAACAGCTTTGCTTAAATGACAGAAATTAATTGTCTCACAATTTTGGAGACTGGAAGTGTGAACCAGGGTGTCAGCGGGGTTGGTTCCTTCTGAGACGGCTATGTGGGAGGGATGAGTTCCAGGCTTCTCTTCTTGGCTTGTAGATGTTCTTCCTATGTCTCCACATCTTTATTTTATTTTATTTTATTTTATTTTATTTTGAGACGGAGTTTCACACTTGTTGCCCAGGCTGGGCACAATCTTGGCTCACCACAACCTCTGCCTCCCAGGTTCAAGCGATTCTCCTGCCTCACCCTCCTGAGTAGCTGAAATTACAGGCGCCTGCCACCACGCCTGACTAATTTTTGTATTTTTTTAGTAGAGATGGGGTTTCATCATGTTGGCCAGACCGGTCTTGACCTTCTGACCTCAGGTGAGCCACGGCACCTGGCCTTCTCCACATCTTTTTCCCTCTATATGTCTCTGTCTATGTACAAATTTTTCCTTGTTATAAGGAGACCAGTCATTGGGTGAGGGCCCACCCTAAACACCTCATCTTAAGCAATTACATTTGCAAAGACTCTATTTCTAGATAAGGTCACATTCCAGGGTACTGGGGGTCCAACATATCAATTTTGGGGGGAACACAGTCCAACCCATGACAGCATCCCACATGAAATGTTATTGGAGCACAGCCACACTTACTCATTTTCTTATGGTCTATGGCTGATTTTGCACTACACCGGCAGAGTCAAATAATTTCAACGGAAACTGCCTGGCCTGCGAAGATGCAAACCAGGACCTGTGGTGTTATATCCAGAACCCAGTGAAAAATGAGAATGCAAGGCCCCTTTGAAAAATTAAGAATCTGAAGACAGAGATGGCAAAGCATTAAACCAAGGTTGGGCCCCTTCTAAATGTGGGGCCCTGTGTGACTGCAGTTTGCTCACCCATGAAGCCATCCCTGCCTAAAATATCCACTATCTGGTCATTTACAGAAGAAAACAAAAATTGTTGGTCCTGCATTAAGAACAGAGCTGGGAGTGAGAGCTTGGGCTTCAGGGGCATCAGCCTGATGCAGGACCACAGAGGCATCAGCCTGAGTGTAATCAAAAGATACCAAGAAACAAGGTTCATGTAATTTACCAAGGACTAGTGTTGGTTTAGTTCCTCTTTCTTCTTTCATCTTTGTAGAGTTTTCTGCGCTCAGCATGTCCTTAATGGTCACTGCAGCTTGCTCCATTTCATTTGAGTGTTTTAAACCCTCTTTCCTGCAGCTTCCCGGAGAGGACGTGCTCCTGTTTGATGTCCGTCCCTTACAGTATGTGATCGTAGCACATGCACCCTGGCAGAAGGGCTAGTTGAAATGTGATGCTGTTGTTTTTAAGCTCTTAGAAGTAACAGTGCTAATTGGGATTTTGATCAAGTGTGCTTGCCGTCTGAGCAGTCCAGGACCATCAGGGGGCAAGGACCACATGGAGATCATGGGGAAGGTGGTTCTTTATTACCTTTGTTATGGCTGCAACCCTTCTGGGCTATCTCTAGTGTTTGGACTTGTAG
This sequence comes from Papio anubis, assembly GCF_008728515.1. NCBI lineage: Eukaryota > Metazoa > Chordata > Mammalia > Primates > Cercopithecidae > Papio > Papio anubis. The sequence continues at coordinate 137,152,025 of NC_044996.1, forward strand.
TCAAATGTAATCCTTCATTAAAATCAAACAGCCAACAGCATTCCAAAACGTCTCCTGTTATAGGCTATATTCTGTCTTCCCTGCAAATTCAGATGTTGAAGTCCTAACCCCCAGTTGCTCAGAATGTGACTGTATTTGGAGTTAGGGTCTTTAAAGGGGTAATGAAGGTAAAATGAAGCCATTAGCGAGGGCCCTGATCCAATAGGACTGGTGTCCTTATAAGAAGATGAGGACACAGACACATAGAGAGGGATGACCTGGTGAGGACACAGGAAGAAGATGGCATCTACAAGCCCAGGAGAGGGGCCTCAGGAGGAACCAGCCCTGCCCACACCTTGATCTTGGACTTTCAGCCTTCAGGACTGTGGGAGAGTAAATGTCTGTTGTTTATAAGCTGCCCGGTCTATGGTATTCTGTGATAGCAGCCTGAAATGAACTAAGACATCTCAAAAGAAGAGGAGATGAGGACATAGACACACACAGAGGGACAACCACATGAGGACACAGGGAGAAGACAGCATCTACAAGCCAAGGAGAGAGGCTTCAGGAGGAACCAGCCCTGCCCACACCTTAATTTTGAACTTCCAGCCTCCAGGGGTGTGGGAAAATAGTCTGTTGTTCAGGCTGCCCAGTCTATGCGATTTTATTATGGCATTTGTAGAAAACTGACCCATCCACCTAGATCCTCATAATTTCTCACCTGGCTGCTCTGTGTACTGCTGTAACGTGTAGTGTATTACTTAAAAATGTCTTCTACTTTGCACTGCTGTGGTTCTCTTGTCCTCCTGCTTGCTGTTCAGCTTCTAGGCCTGCCCCAGCTTGTAGCACTCTCTGGGACATTAAAGTTTTATTTATTGTGATAAATATATATCAAAGACATGCTACTTACAGGATACTCTATATATTCTTTTTTTTTTTTTTTTTTGAGACAGAGTCTCGCTTAGTCGCCCAGGCTGGAGTGCAGTGGCGCAATCTCGGTTCACTGCAAGCTCCGCCTCCCGGGTTCACGCCATTCTCCTGCCTCAGCCTCCCGAGTAGCTGGGACTACAGTCGCCCGCCGCCTCGCCCGGCTAATTTTTTTTTGCATTTTTAGTAGAGACGGGGTTTCACCATGTTAGCCAGGATGGTCTCGATCTCCTGACCTCGTGATCCACCCGCCTCGGCCTCCCAAAGTGCTGGGATTACAAGCGTGAGCCACCGCGCCCGGCCGATACTCTATATATTCTTTAGGGCATGTATTCATAGGAAGCATGAAGCAGAGTTTGTATTCTCAACAAGATTATATCATAGTTTTGGGTTAAAGTCTATATACATCTCTCTTTTTAAAAACAAATTTTTTTTTTTGTAATTATAGACAGGGTCTCACTATGTTGCCCAGACTGGTCTCGAACTCCTGGACTCAAGCAATCCTCCCACCTTGGCCTCCTAGAAGGCTGGGATGTCAGATATGAAGCCACCGTCCCTGGCCATATCTCTTGGCCATAAAATGAGGTGGGTTTTAGTGCCAGTCTGGCAAGCTGGCTGACCTTGGGCATGTCATTAAAGTTCATGGTGCAAGCAAAGGTTAGTATTAATAACCCATCAGGGAGAAGTATGTGCAAGGGCCAAACTTCAGTCTGATGCCTAGTCAGGAGAAGGCAGAGGAATGGGGAGAACACAAACAAACCTAAGTCACTCTCCCAAAGACAATGTCCAAATGTCCACCTGAGACCTTTTTGTGTGTGTGGAACAAGACACAAGTTTTTGTGTGTGTGGAACAAGACAGTGTTGCCCAGAGAGCTGCCTCGGAAGTCATTTTCAGGGATGGGTTTCATGTTGTATGCAGGAAGGTAGCCCCTTCCCCTCTATGCTGGCTGCCCTGTGTTCAGTGGGTGTCAGGCTGCTGTCTGCTCTTGTTCCTGTTTCCCATGAACATTTTTACCTATGTCTGCCTGAGAACCTGGCCAAAGTGCGAAAGTGTCCCTCCTCCAACCTGCCATCTACTCTCTTTTTTGCTTTCTGTTTTTGTTTTTAGAGGCAGACAAGCTGGGTGCAGTGGCTCACGCCTGTAATCCCAGCACTTTGGGAGACTGAGACGGGTGGATCACTTCAGGCCAAGAGTTTGAAACCAGCCTGGCCAACATGACAAAATCTCGTCTCTACTGAAAATACAAAAATCAGCTGGGCGTGGTGGCGCATGCTTGTAGTCCCAACTACTCAGGAAGCTGAGGCAGGATAATTACTTGAGCCTGGGAGGTGGAGGTTGCAGTGAGCCAAGATCGCACCACTGTATTCCAGCCTGGGTGACAGAGTGAGACCCAGAAAAAAGAGAAGAAAGAAAAGAAGAAAGAATGAAAGAAAGAAAGGGAGGGAGGGAGGAAGGAAGGAAGGGAAGGGAAGAAGGAAGGAAAGCAGGGAGGGAGGGAGGGAAGAAAGAAAGATAAAGAAAGAAAGAGTCTCACTGTGTCACTCAGGCTGGAGTGCAGTGGCACAATCAGAGCTCACTGTAGCCTCTACCTCCTGGGCTCATTCAATCCCCCTTACTTAGCCTCCAGAGTAGCTGAGACTACAGGCACACACCACCACCACATCCAATGAATTTTTTTTTCTTTTTTTTTTTTTTGGAGACAGAGTCATTCCTGTCGCCCAGGCTGGAGTGCAGTGGCATGATCTTCAGCTCACTGCAACCTCTTTACTCCCAGGTTCATCTTGATTCTCCTGCCTTAGCCTCCCACAGGTATCTGGGATTACAGAGGCAGCACACCACCCACCTCTATGGCTAATTTTTTGTGTATATTTTTGAAGTAGAGACAGGGTTTCACTATGGCCCAAGCTGGGCCTCGGGTGCCCGGAACTCCTGACCCTGCGTGTGATCCGCCATACCGGCCTCCCGCAAGTGCTGGGATTACAGGCATGAGCCACTGCGTCTGGTCTCTCTGCTAATTTTTATTTTATTTTTGTAGAGACAAAGTCTTGCTATGTGCCCAAGCTGGTCACAAACTACTGGCCTCAAGCAATCCTCCCACTTTAGCCTTCCAAAGTGCTGGGATTACAGGTGTGAGTCACTGTGCCCAGGCTGCCATCCACTCTTGATTATGTTTCCACAACATTCCTGGGTGCATGCCTTTTTTTTTTTTTTTTTGAAGCCGGAGTCTCACTCTGTGCCCAGGCTGGAGTGCAGTGCGGAGTCTGGCTCACTGCAGAGGCTCCATGCCTCCTGGTTTCCATGTTCTCCTGCCTCAGCTTCCACGACTAGCTGGGACTGCAAGCCTGCCACTGCATGACTAATTTTTTTGTATTTTAAGTAGAGTGAGGTTTCCTTATTGTTGAGCCAGGGTGGTCTCGATCTTCCTGACCTCGTGATCCGCCTGCCTCGGCCTCCCAAAGTGTTGGGATTACAGGCGTGAGCCACTGCGCCCGGTGGTGCATGCCTTTTTACCTGCAAAGTGAGAGCAGAAGAGGTAGTCCTCTAATCTAGGTGGTGTAATCTGAGGGCTTGTGAGGATATTTTCCAGCATATCTTCATCAAGAAGGTTGTTCCAGGGCTACAATTATTCCATTCGAATTTTTGTGACCCCCTCTAAGATGAGACTGCTCCTGAGAGCAAGTATTACATTTATTCATACATTCAGTCCCAGAATGAATTCATCCATCCAACAGATAGATATTCATTGAACAATTCATAAGCATCTTTGGCATGGAGAAAAAAAACAGACGAGTCCAACTTTTAAGCAATGCATAGTTTCAGGAGGGAAAACAAGCAATAAAGAGGAAATTTTAATAGCTTGAAAATGCTGTAAGTGAACTGACAGGGAAAATAGGAGAAGGACCCATAACCCTGGGACAAATTAAAACTGACCTCTGAGGAAGAGCTAGCTAATTGGAAGCGTGGGAGGTGGAGGGGTTTGGCAGTGTCCTAGGGAGGTTGGACAGCGTGTTACAAGAAAGCAGCAGGCACCAGGGCGTATCTGAGGCATTGAAAGTAGCTGAGCTCATGCGGTAGGGCGTTAACCATGTCCCTTCCATGGTGCTCGCCAATGCATTGAGCACCCACAGCTCTTTCTGCTGCATCTGCCACTCTCTACTTGAGAAATTCCCTATTCTGACTGAGAAGCGGGCTAGAGGCACTGGGAGTTAATGCCCACGGGAGCCGCCCCCAAGTGCCAATAGACAGGAGGTAGTAGATGAGAAATACTGTGGCTTCCCTGTTACTTAAGAAGGAGAACAGACTCCCAGTGGTTCCCAGTGCAGGTGACTCCCAGGTACTCAGAGCATAAAGCATTACCTTAATGTACCCTGGACTCCCTTCCATCCCCTGCCTCACTTCCCTTCTTCCTTATTCTCCATCTTAGGATCATGTAAACCCAGACTGTGCCAAGCTCTGAGGTTAAGAGCACAGTCCTGGCTGGGCGTCGTGGCTCATGCCTGTAATCCCAACACTTTGGGAGGCTGAGGTGGGCGGATCACAAGGTCAGGAGATCAAGACCAGCCTGACCAACATGGTGAAACACCATATCTACTAAAAATACAAAAATCAGCTTGGCATGGTGGCGCACGCCTTTAATCCCAGCTACTCAGGAGGCTGAGGCAGGCGAACTGCTTGAACCTGGGAGGCGGAGGTTGCAGTGAGCCGGTATCGTGCCACTGCACTCCAGCCTGGACAACAGAGCAAGACTCCATCAACAACAACAACAACAACAACAACAACAACAAAATGCACACTTCTCCAAATTGCCAAGTATGTTCAAGACGTCTGCCCAGCCACAAGTTAAGGGTTTCTCAAAACCACCCTCAGGTTTTGCAATTTGCTAAAAATGCCCCCAGGATTCACTGCAGACTGTTACGCTAAGGCTCACGTCTATTACAGGGATATGATCTGAATCTGAACCAGCCTAAAGAGGAGTTCACAGGGTGGAGTCTGGGGAAGTTCCCAATGTGAAGCTTCCATTGTTTTCAGAATGCATTTCCACACATGGTAGCATGCACGAAATATTACCAACGTGGGAAGTCACCTGAGCTCAGTGTCCAGAGTTTTTACTGAGGCTTCATGCTGTAGGCATGATTAATCGAGCTATGACCCATGTGGTTAAAATCACTCTCTGCCTGCCCGCTTCCCACTTCTCTGGAGATTGGGCTCATACCAGTTGGCCTGGAGGGGCTCTACCAGGTGTCTCCTAACTAGCAAAAACTAACAGGCGTGGTCCTAGGGGCACCATGAATAACAAAGACATCTACCACTCAGGACCTCCCAAGTTTAGAGATTGCCTCCCAGGGATAGGGACAACAGACCTCCCTTTGAGTGAGACCAGATTTCTTACTGCGCAGACTCCCTCAGCATGTGTCTGGGAAACCTGAGGTACTGGCTCATTGGGGGAACATATGGTCATCTGGGGGTGAATGCCAAGAGCCTCACATCGGGAAGTGAGCTTGTCAAGTCACGTATGGCTTTGAGAACTGTGTTCCAAAGAGCCTAACTTTGTAGAACAGGGATCCATGCCCTGCACAAAGGTACTGGCTTCCATGGGAAGAACCAATTTGTAGAGACTCAGGAGGCAGGGAGATGGGTAAGAAGATATTTGCAATAATTGCAATAACTTCAGTAGAAAAGCTTAGCAACTTAGATGAGGATGAATGAGTGGCTCAGGGCATAAAGGAAAATGGAAAGTCTGCCCCAAAGGATGAGGGCAGTAAAGGTTCCAAGCAGCTGGATGGACAGGGTATGACTGACTCATATCATGAAAGCAACCAAGAAAGCAGGTGCCTTAAATATTGTTGGGCAAGACTCACAGGTGTGCTTTTGTCCCTATTGTATTGACAAGAAAACTGAGGCAGAGAAAGGCTACACAATTTGCCAAGCTCCCAGGACATTTCACAACAAGGCATTCTGATGCATCAGCCTGTGCTTTTAACCATTGCTGCTGGATCAAAGGTATAGAGGCAACAGGTTTAGCCCTGCTTTGATATGAGGAAGGATTTTCTCCCAATTTGACACATTTGCAGGAATGCAAAAATATGTCTTGTGAAGGTGCTGGAGATGTGCAGGTGGTGGCTTGGTCAGATATTGCAGGCATAAAAATTGGGGCCTCTTTCAATTTTCTGATTCCTTAACTCCGTTCCTGATATTTACCAGGTGCTACCCTTGGCAAGGGCTAATGCTCGTGTGTGCGATAATGGTGTTGGGCATTGATTCTAGGATTCCTGGAATCAAAGAAACGATTCGACGGTTCTGCTTACTCATAACACTGATGTTTTCGGGGGCTTGGACTGAATGACATACCATCAGATAAAATTACCTTCTCCAGTTTTTCCTAGCCAGGGAACTTTCTATGAGAGATGAGCTTGCTTTGTAATTGCTAGAGCCTTTGCTAATTGTATTAGAAATGCTTTATAAGATAAAAAATAATAATTTGGGGGATCTCAGACTATTTCCAGAGGTCAGAGTTTTGCTGACAATTTCAGTTCATTTTAATAAACATTGATGAACATCAGCTATGTTCTAGGTCCTTGCTGCACTGTGGGGAGGAGGAGATAAATTAGACCAGGGGCTGGCAAATTCTTTCTCTGAAGGGCCAGATGACAAGTGTTTGGGGTTTCCTGGTACAGAGTTGTCTCTGTTGCAACTACTCAGTGTGACGATGTAGCATGATTGTGGTGATGTGTCTCAAGTATCCCCAATCCTAGGGCCTCGGACCCCTCCTGGTCCATGGCCTGTTAGGAACCAGGCTGCACAGCAAAAGGTGAGTGCTGGGTGAGCAAGCAAAGCTTATTCTGTATTTATAGCTACTCACCATGGCTCACATCACCACCTGAGCTCCGCCTCCTGTCAGATCAGTGGCAACATTAGATTCTCATAGGAGTGCGAACAAACCCTGTTGTGAACTGCACATGTGAGGGATCTAGATTGCAGGCTCCTTATGAGCATCTAATGCCTGATGATCTGTCACTGTCTCCCATCACCCCCAGATGGAACTGTCTAGTTGCAGGAAAACAAACTCAGGGCTCACACTGATTCTACATCATGGTGAGTTTTATAATTATTTCATTATATATTACAATATAATAATAATAGAAATAAAGTGCACAGTAAATGTAATGCTCTTGATCATCCAGAAACCATCCCCCTTCTCCTCACCCAGCCCACGGAAAAAATATATATATTCCACAAAACCAGATCCTGGTGCCAAATATGTTGGGGACTGCTGATGTAGCTGACATAGCGTGAAAGCAGCCATAGACAATCTGGCAATGAATGGGCATGGCTACATCCCAATGAAACTTCGTTTTTGGACACTGATGTTTGATTTTCATATGATTATCAGGTGTTACAAAATATTTTTTTTTCAATCGTTTGAAAATTAAAAGTCACTGTGAAGTTACAGGCTGTACAAAAGCAAATGTCAGAGTGAATTCATTTCCCAGTGAGCTTAGCTTGACAAACTTTGAATGAGACACACAGACCCTGAGTTTAAGGAACTGATAGACTATTCTAGAGCAGTGAACAGATGGGAAATCATGTCAACACACCGTACTGAGAGCAGCAGTCACGGGACAGGGAATCACAGGGTGGGCTCTTCACGAACTTTGCTTCTTGGAGATGTTAAAGGCTCTGTAGGTTTAATTCTTTAGAAAGTGTACTGCTTATACACTTGGTGAATAAAATGGAGATGAAAGCAAGAATCGAGGTTTGCAAAATCTGTGCTTGTTGTAAAAAGACTTTTGTTTTATTTTACTTCCCATGGTGGTGAATTTTTAGCAGTAGGTCAAAAACATATTTGGTTACTGAGATAAATATCTGTACAGGCGAATGGAATAGAGAGAGACCTTCAAGAAAACCACAGCTTTCTTTTTTTCTTTTATGGAATTCTATTCCTTAGTAGCAGAGCACAGATTGTCTTTGCTGGGGGACATTTGTACTTAGTTTTATTGGTTGCTTTTTGGTTACACATGTGGTTTGTTTATACTGAAGTATTGTGCCAGAATCATCTGCCCTCCTGATACAGACCCATGGGAGACATAAGACCAAATTTGGCTTCAAGAACCAGGGGAACAGGCTTGACAAAGGCAGCGTCAGCTCTCGCCCTGGGGCTGGATGACTTGAAGTTGAGAGTAAGGACAGAGAAGGATCTGAGACTCAAGCTCATATTCACATCCATGAATTTTGTGCCTTTCAGAATCAGTGCCAAGGGATTTAGCTGGCTGGAGGGCTACAGCCATGTCAGTTCTGGTCACTACTGAATCCCTCACTTGTGGCATCATGCTTGCTACTCAGTACAATTTAACAGGAAAAAAAAGTCATTGGCTTCCTATCTGCAGCCCCATGTCATGCTGTCTCCTTCTTCACTCATGCACTGGACATTTATCAAATACCTACTGTGTGCTGAAAGTTGTTATGGACGCTGGACCATAGAGTGAAAAGACAGACACATCCCGTGCCCACATGAAACTCCATTCTAGTGTGAGACAGACAAAAAAAACGCAATGAGCCAATTAAAGTACAGTGATTAGTAAGGAGAACAAGGGAGAAAAATTGAGCCAGATAAGGAGAACTAGGGTTTGGGGGGGTGTTTATTTTCCAACAAGTAAGGTAAAAAGGTCATGTGTATTTGTACACATGAGCAGAAACCTGGAGGAAGTAAGGCAGAGATTGTAGGCATATGGGGAAGTATTTTCAAGGTGGAGCCTACAGGATCTGCTGAAAGATTGAAATTGCGAGGAGAGAGGTCCAGGATGACTCCAAGGATGGAGGCACCACTTCACTTACTGCAGTAGATAACAAGAATCCACTATCTGGTTACTAGGCTCTCAGTCCAGGAGAGCATTCAATCTAGGAGAGCATCCGAACAAAATGACAGTGGGTTCATGTAGACCTGTTCCAATAGCTACAGGTTGAGCCCTATTTCTTCTTTCACCCCAAAATGACCAAATCTAAAACAACTGCAATGAAGAGATGAGCAGATGATAAAAGCAAGAACAAAAGAAACAGATCTTAGTGTGAGTGAGTGTGACTATAGTAATACTGAATTATACTCAGTATTCTAAGTAAGCATGACAGCTGGGCACAGTGGCTCATGCCTTTAATCCCAGCATTTTGAGAGGCCAAGGCGGGTGGATCACTTGAGACCAGGAGGTTGAGACCAGCCTGTCCAACATGGTGAAACTCCGTCTCTACTAAAAATACAAAAATTAGCCGAGTGTGGTTGTGCGTGCCTGTAGTCTCAGCTACTCGGGAGGCTGAGGCAGGAGGATCCCTTGAACCCGGGAGACAGAGGTTGCAGTGAGCAGAGATTGTGTCTCTGCTCTCCAACCTGGGTGACAGTGCAAGACTCTGTTTCAAAAATAAAAATAAAAAAATAAATAAATAAATTTAATTAAATAACTGCGCACAAAGATTGGTTTGGTCCAGGTTGACAGAGGACTGGTTATGCTCACATGATTTGTTGGACCCTGTAGAATTGATGATACTGACTTTGCTGTGGTGAGATTCTATCCTTGTGTGAGGCATGCCGTGAAGAAGAGCTCTATAAAACTCCTCAACCTTGCCATGGTGAGGATACTTGAGTACCTTCTATTGTTAGAATGTAATATTTCTTAACTTCAGAAGAAAATTCTTTTTAGATTTTATATTGGGAATAATTGTTCTTCCAGGTTCCTTGTATGCTTTTAAATTATGTGAATACTTGCATTGTAGGAATTGATCAAATTCTTCTTTTCCTGTTAGAGATTAGGAAGCTGAAATCCAAATTTGTGGCCTACATTCAGTGGGTGTTGAGGACTCAGTAGAGTGTAGTTTGGTATCAAACTCTTTATAGATTCCACTTGATGTCCTCATTCCCTCTTATTTCTTCTTGCTAACTTCCATTTTAGGTTATTTTGCTATTTCTTATGAATATGTATATCACGTCGAATCATTCCTAAAAACAAAAATCAGAAACTAAATGTACATGGGAGGCCAGGTGCAATGGCTCACACCTGTAATCTCAGCGCTTTGGGAGCACAAGGTGGGAGGATCACCTGAAACCAGGTGTTGGTGACCAACCTGGGCAACATAGCAAGACCCTACCTATACAAAAATATTTCAAAAATTAGTGAGGAAAAAAAAATTAGCCAGGCATGGTGGTGCATGCTTGTAGTCCTAACTACTCAGGAGGCTGAGGTGGAGGATTGCTTGAGCCCAGGAGATGTAGGTGTCACTGAGCTGTGATTGTACCACTACATGGTAGCCTGCGTGACACAGTGAGACTCCGTCAAAAAACAGAAACAAAACAAAACAAAAAACCAAGTAAATACAAAATAAATGCAAATCAGGCCAGTGCCAACGGCTTCCTTGTTTTCTTTACCTGCCGTCTAAAATGAATGTTCCCTGGGAGTACACCCTAGGGAGACAGGACCCCTGATGTCTTTGATCACTAATTGTGGTTGAAACTTTAGGAAAGTGAATGAAATGTCAGCTAAACTACTAGGCAGACAGGAGTTTATTCCACATGAGTAGGAAGGCAGCAATCTGTCTAGTTTTGTACGAGCAATTTCCCACTCCAAAATGTTTTATTATTGTGCGACTTTGTGGAAGCCAGTGGAGAGATCTCAACTTGGGAAATCGTTTCTTGATTTCACATAATTTTAAATTTTAAATGAGGTCTGTCTCTCAGACAAACCCCTGTTATAAATCAGGTAAAACTATGAAATTGAAGACACTTGGCTACCCATTGCTGAGAACATAGCTTTGAAAAAGGATTTCTCTTTAATTTTCCCCAAGTAGTCTTTTTTTTTTTTTCCATCTATGAGGCAACAGTTTTGTTACTTTGCCAATATCTAGTTAATTTTATTTAACATTTTTCTCCCCAATTCTTCAAGGCCTTAACATATTCAGTTCTCCTTTCAGTGCGTATGGGAGTATTGAACATTTCTGGGAGGCGATTTGCATTGGTGTTAAGGACGAGGGCATGGGAAGGCCATCTGCTTTTGATCAGGGTGTGTGTTTTGTGGTTTGGGAGGTAAAGGGCCACAGTGGAGCCATCTCCGAGGTCCTAGCATGGGCTGGGCTGGAGCCCTGCTTTCTGTGGCTTGGCCGCCCTCAGCGGCACCAGAGTTCCCAGGGTATTAGGGGATCATACAGGGGGCTGTGTACCCACACATGCCATTGCCTCCCAGGCATCGCTCCCGTCCGGAGACACTGTGTGCTTTCTTTCAGGTGTCAGTGCAGATCAAAGCCATCCAAAGAACATTTGCATGAGAATCTGTAGAATGATTAATTAGCAATGGGCATTAGTAATTTTTCTTTCAAGGCTTTGAAATGTCTTTCATTGATAAACTAGTTCTGTTGAGCCCCGACTCCTTTTCAAAATGTTTTTCACCCAGTACTCCCTCTGTGACTACAAATTGGATTTTTTTTCCCCCTGTCTACACCTCTCCTTTGACTTTGATTCAGCAGTGTGGTCAAAAGGACAGCCTCCTGTGGGCGATAATTCATTCTCATCAGCCCCTGTATCTTTTTTTTTTTTTTGAGATGGAGTCTCACTCACTCTGTCGCCTGGGCTGGAGTGCAGTGGCGCTATCTCAGCTCGCTGCAACCACCGCCTCCGGGGCTCAAAAGATTCTCCTGTCTCAGCCTCCTGAGTAGCTGATATTACAGGCGTCCACCACCATTCCCAGCTCATTTTTGTATTTCTAGTAGAGATGAGGTTTCACCATGTTGGCCAGGCTAGTCTCGAACTCTTGACTTCAAGTGATCCACCCACCTTGGCCTAGCCTGTTTATCTTTTTCAGATGATATTTTATAGTAGAATATCTTAAACCCTCTTTTTTTTTTGCTGTCCTCTTGAAATGCCCACAGTTGTTCTATTTAACCCATCTTCTGGCTCTGATTTCTGACGATACTGTTCTCATTTACAAATACATATGATTTGACATGTTCAGATTCTCCTCCTGATTATCCAAGAAGGCTTCAGGATGTCCTCAGAAACAGAAAACGGGAAATGCACCAGCAGATGTGTTTATCAGTACATTCCAAAGCAATGGTTTAGCAAGGCTGTTCTGCAGCTGCCTGGAAATGCCAGGAGGGACCTGGGAGAACTGAAACCTCCAGAAAAAGTTGAAGTCTCAAGAGGATTACAGTACTTATGGGTCCCCCAGGAAACTATCATAAGCAGTAGACACCAGTAACACTGGGCAAGTCATTGTCAAATATGACGCAAGTCATTGTTAAATATGAACAGGATTTAAGTGTGTGAGATGCAAGCTTATGTAGTTTTAAAAAAAAGAAAATAGGTTAATTTTGCAAATTTTATAATTTGCGTGTAAACACATTGCCTGAGTCTCTTCCAGCGCCATGGAAGGGGCTCCTACAAGTGAGGGGCCACCTTGAACTTGATTGGCTTCCTGGGAAATTCACTGCAACCCCCAGATTGGGGCTCAGCAGGCTGTTACACGCAGAAGGTGGAGCTCAGAAGTGGATGACACTTGTTGGGGCACCATTGTGTGCAGGCAAAATTTGAGATGACTGTTACCATTGTTGAGAAATTTTAAATTGGGGAACTTGGACATGTTAAGACTCAGGTTGATGGAATTTTATTATTGTATTCATTCACTGAGTACCTACTGCTTGTGCAAAGTATTCTTGGGGAATACTGATAGAGACAAAGACAAAAGTCTTATCCTCATGGATATGGATATGAGAGGCTCATAAGGCGTATGGCAACAAATAAAGTGGAGAAGGAGATGGGAATGGGAATGGTAGGTCCTACCTCTGTGGACCATGTTGATAAGATGGCTCATCGGTGAATCCCTGGGGATTATGGTGGGCTGGCCATGATGAGACATGTCTTCAAGTTCTAGCTTTGTCACTATCAAGATAGAGTGCCCTAGAGATAGTCACATATGTCAACTCCCTGGGTTATAAACTCCTTCCTCAGCAGTAAAATTGGGACTCTTCTGGCTCTTACTTGGGGTTAATAAACCCTGACATTTTGTTTTCTCTTAACGCTTCCATCCATACCTGTCTCTCACCATCAGAGATGTAGACAATAAATTTGACTTTATATTTTGTGAAACATCTTGGAGGTCAGGACCGGCCCTTTTGTGAATACTCTGGGCACTAAAGGAATTTGGGTGTCGTTCCTGGGGGAGCAGTAGACAAGGGTAGTGAAGCGTGTGTCTAGTGGATTTTCACTTCTTAACACCTTTCTGTATTGGAACCATTTTAATGGAGGCTGATAAAGGAGGTGCTGACTGGGGAGACTGTCCGTTTATTGGTCCTTTATATCAAAGAAAAGGTGTCTAAGTGGCTAGTCTCTCTTGGATTCAGTTTTTCTTTACTAAACACCTGGAGTGCACCTGATGCTGGTAGTGTTCTTTAACATCCCACAGGACTAATCTTTGCATTTACTGAACAAAGACATCAACAAAATTATAGGAAGATAGAAAGCATATATGTCAAAACTGGCTATTTAATAGCATATCTGGACATTTGGAGATTCATGAAAGCATTGTTAAAATAATATTGTTACTTGATAATAAGTGTAATTTCTATGATATTACTTTTATGAACAATAGTCCAAATATAAAGAATTAAAAATTAACACAAACAATTTTTAACTCCTCAACTTAGATACAGCAATTTTTAAATTAATGTCATTATTTTAGACTAGATTTATGGCAAATAGTTATTAGTTTGAATGTTTATTGCATTTTTATGGCATTTACCTGATCCAGTTAAATTTGTTTACTCAGTCACACAATAATTTCCATGTAATTGTTCTTTTTTTTTTTTTTTGAGACGGAGTTTTGCCTTGTCCCGCAGGCTGGAGTACAGTGGCGCAACCCCGCCTCCCAGGATCAAGCGATTTTCCTGCCTCAGCCTCCCGAGTAGCTGGGAAGCTGGGATTACAAGCGCCCACCACCATGCCCAGCTAATTTTTGTATTTTCAGTAAAGACGGGGTTTCACCATGTTGACCAGGCTTGTCTTGAACTCCTGACTTCAGGTGATCCACCTGCCTCAGCCTCCCGAGTAGCTGGGAAGCTGGGATTACAAGCGCCCACCACCATGCCCGGCTAATTTTTGTATTTTAGTAAAGACGAGGTTTCACCATGTTGGCCAGGCTTGTCTCGAACTCCTGACTTCAGGTGATCCACCTGCCTCAGCCTCCCAAAGTGCTGGGATTACAGGTGTGAGCAACTACGCCTGGCTAATTATTCTATTTTAATATATTGATCCACTTTGGAGGCATATAATTTGTTTTCCACTATGAAGATTGGTTCATCCTGGAAGCATTATTTTAATTGTTTTGTCTATCAATTTATAATATTTGTACAGTTTATCAATTTATAACATTTATACAGTTTATCAATTTATGACATTTGTCAATTTATAACATATATGCCATTTAATAAACTCACTGGATTTCAAATGCTTTGTGGAGATGGGAAGTTCTGATGATATTATTTGCCCCTAATGAGATGCCCAAGCTGCATAGAGCATTTCAGGGTGTTGAAATGAGAAATTATTAAAAGGTATAGGTTTAAGATGCTTTTTTGGCTCAAAAGAGTATCATGAAGGAATTTGGGTTATGTAACGATTCATTTTCTCCTCTGTCATTCACCCTAATGAAGTCCCAGGTCTTTTCTTAAGGAGATTGAACATAGGAACTGCACTTGCTTACTGCTTGTAGCTAAGAGGAAAAATGTCTCTAAAATAACTACTAAGCTGACAATATACTCAACTCACTCAAAAGCTAAGAGTTCACTTTTTTTTTTACATCAAGATTACAGAATTACCACAGAAATACGCTTCAAAGCAGTGTGGATTTGTGGGAATTGTTTGAAACCTCTGAAGTTATTTTCAAGTGTTAGTGCGACTTGCTATATATTTTGCTTGCTCTTTTCTGTCATCCTTTGAATTGAGGTGACAGTGAATTGCTTCTCTCCTAGCCTACTTGAGTTAGCCCTTTCTTAGAATTTCCATCTGGATTGTGTTATTGGGAAATCAATATTGTGGAGGTGAGGGTTCTGAGTCATAACCAGAAAGACTTGTTCTGAATACCTTTCCCCATGGTGGTGATGGTTTTGTGCTTATTTACTTATAAGCTTGTACCTTATATCACTGGTTCTCAACCCAGGGACAGTTCTTGTCCCTGGGGGACATTTGGCAATGTTTTGACACATGTTGGGCTTTCACACCTGAGGATGGAAGTGCTACTAGTATCGTGTGGGTAGAGGTCAAGGAAGTTGCTGATATCCTCCAATGCACAGAACTGCCTCCCACAACAAAGGCTTATGGATAAGCCCTGCGTGTCAGTAGCATGGAGGCTGAGACACCCTGCCTATGCAAGGTGAATAGTACATTTCTGCCTTCGATGGTAGAACAAAGCGTTCTATGCTCATGACAAATTGTTCCCTAGACAAGGATCGAACCCTCCACCTCGATCTCATTGGTAGCATGCAAATGCCCTGTGAAATCTTCTTTTTTTCTTTTTTCTTTGAGACAGGGTCGTACTCCGTAGCCCAGGGTGGAGTGCAGTGGTACGATCTCAGCTCACTACAACCTCCACCTCCTGGGTTCAAGCAATCCTCCTGCTTCAGCCTCCCAAGTAGGTGGGATTACAGGCGTGCACCACCACGCCCAGCTAATTTTTGTATTTTCAGTAGAGGTGGGGTTTCATCATGTTGGCCAAGCTGGTCTTGAACTCCTGACCTCAAAGCGATCCACCCGCTTCAGCCTCCCAAAGTGCTGGGGTTACAGACGTGAGCCACCATGCCTGGCCAGAAATCTTCTTTTGAAATAGGATTTTATTCTCAAGGCTTCCACCTTTTGGTGGGGAAGGGGGTTAGCCTTTACTTACAATTGTAACCTACAAAAGATATGAAGCTTTCTATTGTAGCCATGAAAAGATGAAAAATGAGTGCTAGCGTTCGCATTTATTTTCATGCTGAAAAATACAGTATCACTTCAATGTAGCAATTCTCAAAGGACTTCAAAGGCCTAGCCATGGTTTCCAAAATCACTAGGCCCACAAAATCCTACTTTATCTGCCTACTACAGGTGGTGGCTACTACAGGTGGTGGCACGCCTATTACAGGTGGTGGCACGCACAGGTAGTCCCAGCTCCTCAGGAGGCTGAGATGGGAGAATTGCTTGAACCTGGCAGGTCAAGGCTGCAGTGAGCTGACATCATGCCACTGAACTCCAGCCTGAGTGACAGGAGTAAAACCATGTCTCAAATAAAGATGTCTTCCTCGACTGTCCTATGTTTATTGCCCTGTTGCTAGACTCACCATCTTTCCTTTCGCTCTTTATTAGTAACCTAAAAGAATAAAACTGGCCCAGTACGGTGGCTCACACCTGTAATCCCACCACTTTGGGAGGCTGGGGGGGGGTGTGGATCACCTGAGGTCAGGAGTTCAAGACCAGCCTGGCCAACACGGTGAACCCTGTCTCTACAAAAATAAAAAAATTACCCGGACATGATGACAGGTGCCTGTAATCGTAGCTACTCAGGAGGCTGAGGTGGGAGAACTGCTTGAGCCCGGGAGGCAGAGGTTTCAGTGAGCCGAGATCGCACCACTGCACTCTAGCCTGGGCGACAGAGTGAGACTCCGTCTCAACAACAACAAAAAAGAATAAAACTATGGTAGACACCTTGTGTCATATTGCTCAACTTTTCTCCCCTAGGCAAAAATTCTCATAAGGGTAAATGCTTAGATATACTTAGATATATATTCTTATCTCTTTTGGAAAAATAAATTATGGGGAGTTTGAAAACAAGCTATCATCCTTCCAGAATCAGATGGAAGGATCTTTCTGGGAATCCACTATGTAGAGAAACTCACATTGTTCATTTGCTGTGCAAGGGGTAGACTGGTTTGGTAGATTTGCCAATATCAGGTGGTATGTGTGAGCACATAGCTTTGGGATCAAGGCTGTTGACAAAGCTGAAATTTTGTTACAGATATTTCTCATAAAGTGTCGTAGCCACCAGTTTTCTTATCTACCAAGATTATTTTGCTCTGAAGGATTCAGTGGAATTTTAGTCATGGGGTTTCCAATCTTCTTAGACAAGTGTATTACGAAGGAATTCATCTGTATATAACACTCCCCACCCCACCCCACCCCCCGAAAATCTTCTTGTATCAGAGGAAAGACATGAAAAACTGTATTGGGTGGACCCAGTTGTGTGGACTCAGACAGGGTTTGAGCTCACGTTTCTTCACTTAGAAGTGAAAGTTGGGCTTCAAAATAAATTGAAACAGGACAGGTGCGGTGGCTTGCACCTGTAATAACGGTACTTTGGGAGTTGGAGGCGGGCAGATTGCTTGAGCCCAGGAGTTTGAGATCAACTGTGCAATGTGGTGAAACCTCATCTCTACCACAAGTACAAAAAAAATTAGCCGGGCATGGTGGCCTGCACTTGTAGTCTCAGTTCCTCAGAAGGCTGAGGTGGGAGAATCGCTTGAGCCTGGGAAGTTGAGGCTGCAGTGAGCCAAGATAGCACCACTGAACTCCAGCATGGGCGACAGGAGTGAAACCCTGTCTCAAAACAAAACTAAACTAAACTAAAACTAAAACTAAAATAAATGGAAACAACAGCCACAACAACAAAGCTTAAAGAGAACACATTCGAAAGAGTGGAGAAAAATGAAGAGGGGAAGTAATAGTAAAAACACAAAGTCCAGACAGGTAAATCTACTGCTATGTAGGATGTTTACCGAAATCGGGTTGACTGAACGGTGCATGTGTTTTGAGCGTGGGGGTCTGAGGGGCCACATGAGAAATATTTCTTCAGAAAACTCTTTGGTTCCTCTTTCTGCTGAGACATGGCCATTCCCCTCCTGCTGGACAGACAACAGGATGCCTGGACTCCCTTCGTCGATGCTGCACTCAGCTCCAAGCTTCACCTCTGCCTCAGTGCTTCTCCCTGGAGGAACTTTGAGCTGCCTATTGAGGGGCATGTGTTTGCAGCTGAGTTCTTTTACAGTGACATTGCATTTTGAAATTACACATGGGAAACCCATCTAATATAATGTTAAGGTTTGTAAACCAATAAGTATTGGAGACAGGTCTTAATTAATGGAGAGGTTTATTTTGCCAAAGTTAAGGACCGTGGCCTATGACATGGCCTCAGGTGATCCTGAGAACATGTGCCCAAGGTGGCTGGGTTGCAGCTTCTCAATACATTTTAGGGAAAAAGAAGTTACAAGCAAAGATGTAAATGAATACATGGAAGATATACATTGGTTCAGCCTGAAAGGGCAGAACATTTCAAAGCAGAGGGCTTCCAGGTCATAGGTGGGTTCAAAGATTTCCTGATGGGCAATTGGTTGAAAGAGTTAAGCTCTGCCTGAAATGTTGAAGTCAGCAGAAATAAATGCTTGAATTAAGGTAAGGACAGTGGGGTTGAAGAAGCCGAAGTTCTTGTCATGTAAGTGAAGCCTCCAGGTAGCAAGCTTCAGAGAGAATAGATGGTAAATACCTCTTATTGGACCTTAAAAGGTGTCAGATTCTCTGGAAAAGAACTAATAAGGGAAGGAGATTCTCTACAGAATGCAAATTTTCCCCACAACAGATGGCTTTGCAAGGCTATTTCAGAATATGTCAAATAAATATATTTTGAGGTAAAATACTTCTATTTTTTTCAGGGCCTGCTATCTGTCATGTGATACCATACTGGGGTCAGGCTGGAGTTGGGTATCTTATTGCTACAAAGAGTCTGTTTTGTCAGTCTTAAGATCCGCATGCTAATATGAGTTCTGATCGGTTGTGCCTAAACTCCAAAGGAAGGCGGCATGTCTGTCCCCTCTTTCCTGTCATGACTTGAGCTGATTTTTCAGGTTTATTTGGGACCCCTTGGCTAAGGTGGGGTCCATTGAGCTGGTGGAGGCTTTGAACTTTATTATTGTTTTTACTTTACAGGCTGAATGGTCCTCTGCATAACGGTATTTTTGTCAAGCTAAATCTTAAACACAAGTATGTCGACCAAAAGAATCAAACTCTGTAAAATATTTGAAGAGATTTATTCTGAGTCAAATATGAGTGACCATGGCCCATGACACAGCCCTCAGGAGGTCCTGAGAATATGTGCCTAAGGTGGTCGGGGTGCAGCTTGATTTTATACATTTTAGGGAGGCATGAGATATCAATCAAATACATTTAAGAAATACATTGGTTTGGTTCAGAAAGGCGGAACAACTCAAAGCGGAGGCGGGGTTGGGGGGTGGGGGGTGGCACTTCTAGGCTATAGGTAAATTTAAACATTTTCTGATTGACAATTGGTTGAGTTTTTGTCTAAAGACCTGGAATCAATGGAAAGGAAATGTTCAGGTTAAGATAAAAGATTGAGGAGACCAAAGTTCTTTTGAAGTCTCACAGTGGCTGCTGTTAGAAACAATAGATGACAAATGTTTCCTATTCAGACCCTTTAAAAGGTGGTAGACTGGAAGGAAAAGGTCTAGCTATGTTAATAGGGATTCTTTACAGACATGCATTTTCCCTCACAAAGGATGGCTTGCAGGGCCATTTCAAAATGTAACAAGAAACGTATTTTGGGGGAAAAATATTTTGATTTTCTTCCTTGTCTTGTAATGTTATGCCAGAGTCAGGTTGGAAAATAAGTCACGATATATAGAGTTAAATAAAGCCCATCTAATGAGAACTTATGGTTTGTAGGGCATGACTCCCTAGAGCCCTTAGGTAGGAATTTGGACAACATGAAAGAATCAGAGCTTAGTCCTCAAATAAAATGGAACAATATCATAACACAAAATGAAAGGGCCCAATTTATTAATGCAACACATGATTTGTACTGAAAATTTTAGTCACCAGTATCTTTAAATGATACATTATTTTGTTAAATTGACATTTAAGAAGGGTAGATGATTCTGAGTTGCAAACACTTCTATTTTATTCAATAAAGACCTTCTCTATATGCATTATTAGGAGTTCATTTGAGTGCCAATTCTTGCATTGGTATGTCTCTAAGTTTTTAATTTTTCAAATGATCATTTTCCTCTAGGTCATCAACACCTAGAAAAAAGTGTGTTTCAATTGTCTCATAAAGCTTAAGATAATGTAATTGCTGTCTAACATTTTCTAGAATTATTGCTTTTGAATGGTTATGTTGCATGAGAAATTATTATTCAAACATTAACACGAAAGAGAAGACATTGAAAGTTCTTTATAAAGTTTCCCATTTTTATGTGTTCAGGATCTATTCTCAGACTTCATGTAATTCAGCCTGCATGAGGATCACCTGGGGTGTGCCTATGGATGCATTTTTCTGGCTGCGACTTCACACCTACTCAATCCTAATCTTGGTGGAGTGTGGGAGAGGGGAGGACCAAACCCACACTTTAAGAGACACCGATCCACATGCTTAGTCCATTGAATGGAATAGACATGTTTGACAATATGAATCTATTCAAAATGGGATAGTTGAAGATCACTGAATTTTTAACTTACAATCTATTTGGCAGGAAAAGTCAGTACATTTTTAATCATTGTTCAATATAAATTACATATATATATACTGGTGAATTTAGAGACTTTTTTTTTTGCCTAATAGCATTCTTGAAATATAATTCACATGCTGTACAATTTAGTCGTTTAAACAGTTCATTGGTTTTTCATGTATTTATAGTCTTGCAATTATCAGCAGAATTGTAGAATATTTTTATCACTACCCCCAGAAAAATCCCAAAGCCATTGGCAGTCACTCCCATTTCCCTACAATTCCTTCGGTCCTACATATCCACTAATCTATTTTCTTTCCCTTCATAGATTGACTCATTCTAGATATTTCATATAAATGATGGAATCATACAGCATGTGATCTTTTTATCTGGCTTTTTATTTTACTTAGCATAATATTGTAAAGGCCCATTGATGCTGTAGCATGCTTTGGTATTCCATTTCTTTTCATTGCCAAATAATATTTCCATGTATTCTTTTTTCATTTTATTTATTCTTTCATTCGTCAATAATTATATATGAAATTTGTTTCCACTTTTTGGCTATTATGAATAATGCTGTACAGAGCATTTGTGTACAAGTCTTAATGGTATAGATAGAATTATAAATATGTTGTATTTATTTTATTGTGAGATTTTATACATAAAACTTTACTAATCTACTCTAGAATTACATTACAATCTTAAAATAAACTCTGTATTTCTTCCTTTGCCCCTATTGCAAACCCCTGACCTAATAAAATAAAATCCCTGACAAAAGGAAAACAAAACAAAAAAAACCCGCAGAATGGATGCCTATCTAGAACTCTAAGCATTAACTTTAAATCAGTTTTCGGGGAATTTTGATGAATGCTTTTTAGAAAAGATGAGCAGACTACCTAAACACCACACAATTTAAAATCATTGCCTTGGAATGACATTTACTTTCATGGGCCGAACTGACAACGGTGTGTATTTAGTACTTGACATAATATTCCCATGGGCTTTAAGAAATCCATGAGGACTTCCAATAAGATAGTCTTTGTATTTGCGTGTGTATGCACACCAGTGTAATTTGCATTTCCATCTCCTGATGTGCAGGTCTTGAATTTGTGTGTGTGTGATATTTGTAGTGGAGCAATGGTGACAATTGTTAAAGAAACTGATTCTCCAATGGGTACTATTTTTCTTTTTAAAATATTGATGGAATAATATCATCCACTTTGCTGAAGAAAAAAGGGATCACAGAAATAATGGTTTAATGAGAAGATGAATGTGAGGAATGCTATTTTATGTCATGTGATACCTCCTTTTCCCTCTTTCTGCACATCTGATTATTCCCTCCTTTACCAAGGGTGAGCTAGATAGTTGGCAATTTATGCCTTTGTTTCTTTGTGCTGTGTGTATGTGCATGCATGTGTGTGTCTGTCTGCATCTGATGATTTTTTTTTTTTTTTTTTTTTTTGAGATGGAGTCTCGCTCTGTCGCCCAGGCTGGAGTGCAATGGCATGATTGCTGCTCACTACAGCCTCCACCTCCTGGGTTCAAGCGATTCTCCTGCCTCAGCCTCCTGAGTAGCTGGGACTACAGGTGCACACCACCACACCTTGCTAATTTTGTATTTTTAGTAGAGATGGGGTTTCACTGTGTTGGCTAGGATGGTCTCGATCTCCTGACCTCATGATCCACCCGCCTCAGCCTTCCAAAGTGCTGGGATTACAGGCATGAGCCACCGTGCCCGGCTGCATCTGAGGATTTTTACAATGACTCTTCAGATTCATGAAGTATGTTATTTTTTATTGCTTTCTCCCCTGTGATATTCCTTACTCTTCTGGATACTCCATACGTCTGACTGACCTACTTATTTCTTATTTATCATTTCCTACTAATTTTCTCATAATTTTAAAAGGCTTATTCTTCTTGCATATAGGCTGACATGAGGAAGTAAGTATCTGTTCTTAGAGAATGACACAGGGAACCAAGTAAAATTGTGTTTTCTGAGAAAATATTGATATGTAGGTTTTAATTATATTAGAAAACCAACTCTACTTTTGAACTACTGACTTTGGTCATATTCAGTGTTTTGAGTTTTTAGGGAACAATCCCCACCCACTGGTTTCTTTCCAGAGTAGAAATTGTATCTATGACTTGTAGAAATAATTAATATTAATCATGTCTTATAAAGCTTTTCTACATAAAGGCTTTCTTTAAATAGAATGAGCTCTTTATTGGCCTTGACTAGCAAATGTCTCCCAATTATAGCAACAGGGTTGCTGTATTGAGAAGAATAAATTTTAAAATTCTATGATTATATTACAACAGGAAAAAAAAAAAAAAAACAAGAAATGCGATCTTTCCAACACTTTTTTTTGTACAGGTTCATTTTCTTTATAAAAAGTCTGAGCAAGAAAGGGTCTTGCTTTGTTTTTTCTCTTTAGAGCAACAAGTGAGGCCTCAGCCTATAAGAAAGGAAAAGCTCCCTGTCTCACGGCTCAATCGAATTGATTCGGTGGGGCCATCAGTGTGGTAGGCAGTGGATTTACATTGGCCTCATAGTCTGTCAAGCGGCAGAAGGGAATTTGCTTGCCACTGTGAAGGTAGTTTTCTGAATCTGTCTCCTCTTCCCGCTTGCCTTCCTCTCCCTCCCCCTTGTTAGGAAGATCATGGCGTGAAGACAAACAGATGCCTGCTGCCAAAATGCGCTACTTAACCTGACCCTCAACCAGGCCCACAAAGGAGGGCTTTGAGATCCCCAGCGAGGCAGCCCCTGCATTTTATCACGCCGTGAAATTTGGAGTGAAAGCCCCATGCCTCTGGCTGTTTAGCCATGAGGGATATGGTGATGATGGTGCCTGGAGGGAATTGGGAAGCCAGCGAGAAAAAACACAAAGTAACAGCAGGGACAAAGGCGGCCTCCCCCCACTGCCCTGCTTTGATTGTTAGGTGGTCTATAAACTCCGAGAAATAGAGGGCCTAGGGCACAAGAGCATTTTGTTGTCACTGGTTCATTTAGTGTTCTGGATGGGGATGTGGTGGAGGCAGTGATCAGGAAGGAGCCTTTTCTGAGCTAGAGGGGTCATTGATTTTGCTCATTAACAAAGAGCGACAGCAAGTACATTTCCCAAAGAAAGAGAGAGAAGCTTACCACTTCATGGGAAGGACTTGCCTTATCTGACAGATGTGTAATCTCCAAAAATATTTAGTCCACTCTATTTCCAACAGAAGATGCCATTCTGATACTTTTGCCTTGCATTCTCTTTGTAATACAGTCTTTGCGTGTTAGTCTATCACATTTCCTGTTGAAAATGAGTAAGTTGGATGTGAGTTTCTTGTTTTTCTATAAACATGAAGACATTTCTATTATATTAAAGAAGCAGAAGAGAAGCATTCTATAAATTATAAACGTGCATTCAGTGACAATAGAAATAAAGCAAATCTGTTTCCTCTTGGTGAAGTGAGGGTACATTAGTGGCAGCATCTTGGTGAAACAGTTTTCTGAGGATACAGGGTATTTAAGTTACTCTTATGAATTGATACATGTATAACAATCTGAATGAGTTGGGAAGAAACTAATAAAACTTGGAAAACAGTGTCTTTTACTCTTCCTTCTGTGTGTTCTTGTCCAGTTAAACTGTTACATATAGTGGCATTAAATTACATGAAGCTGCCTATTCAAATTTGTGGGATTTGTACACTTTATTTTAAATCTCCAAAATGATTTCATGTGTGAGTGAGATTCTTTTTAAGCTCCCCCCAAGTGGAAGAAAGCAGGCATTAATGGCATCATCTATGTCATAATTATCACATGTCTGTTATAATAAGGATGTTCTTATGTAAGTTATTTTCAGGTGCATTAGAATTTCACTTAGGGACTCTTTTTTTTTTTTTTCTTTTTTTTGAGACAGAGTCTCACTCTGTTGCCCAGGCTGGAGTGCAATGGCGCCATCTCAGCTCACTGCAACTTCTGCCTCCCAGGTTCAAGCAATTCTCCTGCCTCAACCTCCTGAGTAGCTGGGATTACAGGCACAAGTCACCACGCCCGGCTAATTTTTGTATTTTTAGTAGAGATGGGGTTTCATCATGTTGGTCAGGCTGATCTCGAACTCCTGACCTCGTGATCCGCCCACCTCAGCCTCCCAAAGTGCTGGGATTACAGTTGTGAGCCACCGCGGCCGGCCAACACTTAGAGAATCTTATCATTTGATAAAGCAGACCTTTGAGTGCTGTCTTTTGGGGTAATTAAATTACTAGTTTTACCAATGGTGTGCATGCTTTTGGGAAAGGAAAGCTAGGTTCTTTCTCTCTGATAAAGGAAACATACATTTCTTCAATAAGAGTCATTTTCTTTTCTTTGTTCTACTGGTCTACATAAAGCCTGCTATACTTCTAAAATATATCCAGCAGTCGCTGTAAGCATTGCTAAGATCCAAGCTCCCACTTGCCCCAAAACTAAAGTTGACTCTGAATAGCCTGTGAATTGTAGATCATTTGTCTTCATCTCAGAACACAGCAGAAACCTTTGGAGTGCCTCTAGCTTGCTGAAATTTACAGTTTTATTTTCATGCTTAAAAAGATCAAATCTATCTGGAACATACTCTTTCTCATCCCACCTGCTTTTGCCTGGTTAATCCTACTCATTTTTTTTTTTTCTTCTGTCTACACATATCCCTTTGCCCAGGAAATTTTGCATAGTTGTCACTTGGGTTAGGTTCTCCCCATCTGTACTTCTGTATACCTTTGTCTCATGGCTTTGAGCCCACTGTACTGTAATGGCTTAATTTTGTTCTCCATCATACTCTAAGGTCAAAGCATGAAGACTGTGTGTTTGATGCATCCATGTGCCCCCAATATCTCTTGGATTGCCCAACACATAAATGTGAATCAATAAATACATATGCAGAGAAGGTAGAGAGGGAGGTTACAAAGTAAAGGGAGACTCTTGTAAGATTAGAAATGAATATTGGTGACACAATAGATAATCAGAAAAGCTGTGGCTACATTCTTTGCATTTTTGATGTCACAAGAGTTAAAAAATTTCAGTTCACATGTATCATCTTAGTTGCTTGCATCAGGTAGTGTCAGTGAAGAAAACAAACTACTCCAGGTACATAAACTGGAACGAACTTAATACAAGAGATTAGATGCTTCTAAAATGATTAGAGGTGTTGAAGGAATGGACTCCAGGCTCAGCCTCCAGAAATGACTCTAAAACAATCGAGAGCTGACTCTCCTGCTTGCTCTGAGCCCTCTCTGGTGTAACAATGTGGGAGTCAAGAGCAGTCCCCTGATGAAGCCTCTACAGATACCCAGGAAGCTGGAGAACGAAGACTTGAAGACTGCAGCAGAAAACCTTCACACTTCCACAAGGTTCTAAACCATAGAAATAGTGAACAAGGCACAAGGAAGAAAATACCTTCTGTTTTCTTTTTGCCTTCAAATGCTGCATAAATATATTGATAAGCATAACCTAATTGAATTCAGAATTTTAGTGGCATGATCATCTGGGAAATACAGCTTCTACTTCCTCTTCCACTAGAAGGTGGGTGTGATGGAAGTTGAATGCATACTTTTGTATTTTCCTTTTAACTTGCTCAGTTTCTTCTCTCCAATATGGTAGCCATCAGCCACATATAGCTTTACAGATTTCAGTTTATTAAAATTAAATATTTCATCTTCCAGTCTCATTGGCCACATTTCAAGTGCTCAACAGCCCCATGTGGCTGCTGGTTGCCATATTGTACGGTGTATGTACAGAGCAATTCCATTCTTGCATTATGTTGGACACCACTGCTCTAGATAATATGAGCTACTCCTTTTTTCTTTTTTCTGCATTTTTTTGGTTCAGCAGAGCAACTGATGAATGAATGGGTAAAGGGGTTATGAAGGTAAGCTGAGTTAATCAAAACGGTGTTAAGTTAGCTAAGTTGTAAAATGCAAAACAACAAGAGGAGGAGACATCTTTGGTTGAGTCCTTAAATGTGTATTTCAGTCAAGGGGATAATAAGGGAAAACAAGCAAAAGAAACTGACATTTGCATTGCCCACAGTATGAAGGAGGTGCTTCTAAACCCTGTGCAAAGTTTCTTGAAAGACTGCAATAGTTTAACATAAAACTCTCATGATCAAAAGTTACTGAGTTAGTGTTTGCTGCCCGTTTTGGTTGGGTTCACAAATAGCTTTCATTGTTATTGTATTATGATGGCATTCCACTGGCCACAAGAACTTCAACATCACTCTTTTTGGGGTGAAGAGAGAATAAAATTTATATGAAAGTGAGGTTGTACACATTTCAAGTTTGGGTTAAAGGCCAAACAGGTTCTATTATAAATGGAGTTTTCCATCCATAACTAACATACATTCTCCACCATGGTGTTTCCTTTTAAGCATCTGAAAAGTTATGAATATGATGTCTAACTCATTAATCTGGAGCAGACCTACCACATAATGCCAAATTGAATGGGTTTGCTCAGGGATGCACTAATGTCTTAGAGGAGCTTTCATGTTGACAAAGCTGGGGTGATTTGATCTGGCAAGGGAGACAGGAAACATGAAAGTCCCCATGAGATTTGGCTCCCTGGTCTTTTCAAGAGCACACCATGCCTTCCTTGAGTTTGACATATCAGACAACCGAGCCACACAGATAGATATTAAGCTGTCAGTGTTACAAGCTCCTTCTATCAGAAGAGGATTAGTGTTGACACTGTTGCTGATTGGTCTCACTGCACAGACATGCTTCATTTTAGGTTCTCTCTTAGAACCTACTATAATCACTCACCTCTCAGACAAAGAGATGCATTTCTTGGAAACAATAAGCCAACAGCATATAGTTACCCATGACCTTCTTATATATTACTGATATAAACAATCTTGTTAAGCAAGAAGCAGATATTATAAATAAGACAGGCTTTTAAGTAGCTCTGTGAGATTTAACATAGGGACAAAGAGCAAAATCCCATTCCTCCTGTGATGTGTGCCGCATTTTATAAGGTCATTAGCACAGGAAAAAAGGACACCAGGCCACCCAACTTGGAAATACAATTGACATGGTTCTCCAGAACTACCAATCAAATGTTTTCTTAGGAGATGTGTGTTGTCAAGAAAATGTGTAGAAAAAATATATATATGGAGATGAGGATCAGAGCTAGATGTGCATAAGCTTTTAAACATAGCACCAAGTGAGGGAAATCCTAATCTCCATTCAACTTGTCACAGAGGAGTTTTTTTTTAACCTCGCAGCACAGTGATGTCAGAATCATGCTGTGCAGATTCAATTCTGACTTTCACTGGGGAGACGGGCCTGGCTGTTTAAGCCCTTGGAATGCTGTGACTGGTGATTCCAGTTAAGTTACGCAAAATCTGATCTAATGAACACTTGAGATTCTGGACGCACAACATGGGTCCCCTTAATTCAGCCTGCAAAAGCCGGCTAATGGCTCTGCCAGGATTCTTGAGTTATTTTGATTACCTGGGGGTCAGTATTGGAGAAAGCTGAGCGGTGGATTGGATAGTCTGCCAAAGGATATATACAGATGTCCTATAATCAGATTATAATTTAAAAAATTGTGTGTGTGTGTTACAGTTTCTGGGTTGGAAATTACATGTACAGATAATATTTTCTAGCCCTCACTGATTTTTTAGCACTTTGATTAAATATGCACTTTTATTTTCACACAGAAAAAGCTGTCTTGTTATGTGTATCATTTTATTAAGTTGTCCGTGCGCCAATACATTTCCCACTGAGGGTGAGTTTTTTGTGTCTTTAGGAAAATGTTCATGTGAGGATGTAAGCTTCCTCCTGTGAGGAAAGGACACCTACTCCTCCTTTCCTGCTCTGTCTTGGCAAAACACCAACATCAGTTTTCCTTCATTGGGCTTTTAATAAACACAGACTGATTCTGCTGCTTTTAGAATTCAGGTATGAATGTAGCCAGGGAGTGAGCATACTACTGAAAGCTAATACACATGCCGTGCAGTAGTTTGCAACTGCAAAAGAAGTAGGTTCTATCCATCTCCTGTCTTCCTTGCGAGGAACATTTTGCTTGGATGTTGTAAGGAGGATTTATCTAGTATAAAGGAGAGAGGGACAAAGTGGGTCCAAGAGGCAAATTGGACCACAGTGTCCAGTGACCTCGTTTCCTGTGTTTTGTAATTAGAGGTGATGGCAGAGAGGAAGGACAATTGGGATCCTTACAGAGTCACCCTGGAGCTTACCTGCGACTTCCAAGATGATCGAGGCTATGCTGGGTCCTCTACTTTAGGGTTTCCGAGGCTGTGGTTAAACCACCAGTCTATACAGCCTATTAGAACTGACTTTGTAGAGCCTAAAAGATTCTAGGTTTTGTCTCTTTCTTCTTGAACAGTTGCTTGGGAAAACATATTATCTAGTTGGTATGAGGTTTCAGATCTGAAGCATTTGTCTTTAAATCTGTTTATCCCTATAAGCCCATTGATAGGAACTTAAATTTTTTAATACTCTTTGCCCATATATTTATATCCGTAATAGCTTTTTAATAATGCCAGCTAGAGAAAACTTGTAATTTGAGATTTTAAATAATTTTAAGATTATTTTATGAATTTATTTTTAATTTTAACTTTAAAAAACACACTTAAGGGCCGGGCGCGGTGGCTCAAGCCTGTAATCCCAGCACTTTGGGAGGCTGAGACGGGCGGATCACGAGGTCAGGAGATCGAGACCACTCTACTAAAAAAATACAAAAAAAAAACTAGCCGGGCGAGGTGGCGGGCTCCTGTAGTCCCAGCTAGGCAGGAGGCTGAGGCAGGAGAATGGCATAAACCCGGGAGGTGGAGCTTGCAGTGAGCTGAGATCCGGCCACTGCACTCCAGCCTGGGCGACAGAGCGAGACTCCATCTCAAAAAAAAAAAAAAAAAAAACACACACACTTAAGAAAGTTATGAGAACACTGCAAAGAACTTCCATATACTTTTCATGTAAATCAGGGTATTGCAAGCTCTCTGTCAAAGATTCGTAAATATTCTTTGCTGGCTTGGTCTTCTGTTGCAGCTACTCAACTCTGCTGCTGTAGTGCAAAAGCAGCCACAGGCAATATGCAAATGAACAGGCAAAGCTCTGTTCCAAACAAACTTTATTTACAGAAACAAGAGGTGGGCCACATTTGGTCCCTGGTTTCTAGTTGCTTGACCCAGTCTAGACTTAGCAGTCGTTTTTCCTTTTCTTTTTGGCCATATTTGCTTCATCATATTCTCTCTCTCTGCATATACACAAATGTGTAATGTATACATATAGACTATGTGGATATATACACACACATACACTTGTAATGGTTTTTTTCCAACCATTTGAAAAGAAGATGCAGCCATCATGATTCTTTACTTCCAAGTAATTAAGCATGCACTTCTTAAGAACAAGTGCATTCTCTTAGTAACTACTAAGAGAATGGAATTATCAAATGTAAGTGATAACACTGATATAATACCATCATTTGATAATACAATTATCAAGTGTAGGTGATTTAACATTGATGTAATACCAACATCTAATCTATGGTTTATATTTAAACTTCACTGATTGTCCCGATATGTTCTTTATAGCCTTATTTTGTCTGATTCAGGATCCAATTCATCATTATGTGTGGCATTTGTTGTCATGTATATTTAGTCTACTTTAGTCTGGAACCGTTCCTCAGTCTTTCTTTGTCTTTCAGGACATTGATATGTTTGAAGACTAGAGGCTAATTGCTTTGTAGATTGTTCGGTATTTCCTCTTGGTTAGATTCAGGTTCTCTGTAATGGGCAGGAATCCTGGTGCTGTGAGATGCTGAGTCCTTGCTAGTGCATCCTTTCAGGGGACACCTGAGTTTGGTTTTGCTTTTTTCCCCCATTCTTGGAGGCAATGTCTTTGATCCTTTAGTTAAGGTGCGCTCTGCTAGGTTTCTACACTGGAAAGTTAGCACTTTCTCTTCATAATTAGTATCTTTTCAATTTGAGCAGTGACCATGGGAATACTATTTGAAGCTTCAATACTGTACTAAAAATGCCATATTAGAAGATTGCGGTTGAAATATAAGAATGCAAAGAAGGTGTGCTTTGTCTTCCAGGTAACAGAATTCCATGACTTTGTCTACTTCAAGAAACTTAATGATATGCATGATGGTATCATTTAAGTGAAAAAGAATTACATTGAGAGTATGGTTTTCTGATAATAACTACCTTGAGTAATTGCTTTCCTCTCATTTAGTTATGTAGTTTCTAAACACTTCCCGTGAAACTCAAAGGACTGCCTTTGTTGTGAAAAAGTAGTTGTGATAAAATGAGGCCCATGTTTCCTGATAAGCTTCGCAGTGAGAGACTCATTAGCTTTCGGATGTTTCAGAGCAAGTTGATTTGTGATGTGAACCGTCTCAGGCCTGATGCTGTTGTGCTGGGCTGGCATGCTAATCCTCTGTGGTTGAGGCTGCAATGATTGTTCAACTGCACTTCAGAGGGCTGTCTGCCAAAAGATTTCATTATTTTGGCAAGACACAGTGTACTTTTCAACACACAGGATTGTAACAATTTCTATACAGTACCAATTTAGAGCTGGAGGGAGGCCATGAATACTTCTAAAGGCAGTAGGGTGCACATATTTTAGGAAATATATTTGGGAGAAAAAATACAGCTTTCATCTAAAAAGCAGGTCTACAGCTTTTTAGAGAAACTTGCTGCCATTAATTCAGAAAACAGAAATGGTCTTTGTAAACTTTTGTAGGTAACATTGTTATATGATATGAATGTATACCCATATAAAATAAAAAGTTGGAGGTGTTTTTTATTTTTTTATTTTTATTTTTTAGAACCCCAAGGCTTATTCCTTATATCTAGGCAATACTCCAGACAAAATTAAGTATAAAGCATTATTTGATTTTTAAATTATTCAACAGAAAATACTTTTGTAAAAGAACAGGTACTGTGCTCCGGTCTCAGGATATCCCTTCTCATTCCACGTTCTGGCCACACACAGAATATTACCACCCCACTCAATCTTAGCTTTTGGAAATGTGGGCAAGAAATTTGGCACTTTAAAAAACAATTATTACAACATGCTTGAGAGACTGGAATTAAGAGAAATTTGAATTTCTTTTCCAATTAAAAGGGAAAATGTAGGTAGGCATTAGGGAAATATGAAAGAACTATAAAATAAAGTCTCCTTATTGGTCCTCTAGAAATGGAAGAGAACTAGATTCACTAAGTACCTACTATGTGTAGACACCTTAAAAGGTGGTCTTTATAAATTTCATTTGAAAAAAGTCCACCTGAGCAAATATTTTTTCACTCTTTTATGTATCAGAAACCTATAGTTTAAAGAGGCTAAAATAAAACCTGAATGGGAAAAAATCATTTAGCATAAGGTAGATGAGGGATTCTCCTCTGGGTCAGTCCAAATCTAAAACTCAGTGCTCTTTCTGTTGCCTTCAGACTTGGCTAGAATCATGACTTTCTGAGTCCCTCACCTGGGAAGTGGCCTGACTTATCTATCCATTCAAGACTACTAAAGCCCAGCCACCAGAATTGCATCCATGAAGGCACACACATCTAAACATCAGTGCCTTCCCACCATATTGGAAACCTGTGGCTTATTCGCACAGGTTATCAACATGCCACGTGATCATTGTCACATTTCTCTACATTCAAACTCTTACATCCTCTAAGCTGGAGTGAAACTGTACATTCATGTCCAGTCCTAGGCAGAGCCATGGATCTAAACCCTACCACTTGGCCATTGCCTCTTTGAAAATGTTTCCGTTCTCAAATCTGGAAGCTGTATAGTGTTGGGTTCAGTGATATGAGTGATATGTTGCCTCTCTAAAAATTCATTGTTTTCATATTGTAACCCCTACAACAGTCTCTGGGACCTCGGTCAATTGATAATTTCCTACTTCTTCTACATCTTCAATCATCCTGATCTTCAGTCAGACTTCCTCCATTTGATCCTTTTTTTTTTTTTTTCTGGCTTCTAACATGTTCCAATCACCTCATTTTGAAGCACAAACACATAAGGAGAGAACAGAACAGATTAAAGAAAAAAAAAACTTTACTAAACCATGAAATCTCATACAGGTTGCCATTCTAGTTTTCACATAGCCCAACTCCTAAAATTTTTGACACTCCAATTTAATTTTTTCCGTACCTCTTCTCTATCTGTATCTTCAATGTTTGCTTGTAAATGTACATGCTGCCTTGATCTTTCTAGAGACTGTAAGGTCCTTGAAGTCAGTCCCTTGTGTGGTTCATAGATTTAGCAGTGGACCCATCACTTAGCATGATACTGTGGTTATAATTAGAACTCAGGAAATGGTTGTAAAAGGAATAAATTAATGAAGAGAGCAAGACAAAAGAAACTTATAATGCCATCATTAACTTTAACCTTTATCCTAAACTGCATATCCACAATTTCAATAGCTTGTTGGACAACCCTCCTTGTACGTTCCCTGGACACCTCTAACTCGTTGTGTTAAGCACTCAGTTCCATATCTTTCCCCATACTTGTTTCTCCTTCTTCCTTGATCTTGGTGACACCATCACTTCCCTTGAGATCTAGATTGGAAACTTTGGTGCCTTTCCCCATTTTATTTCTCTCATCCCCACTTCTCAAAACAATTGGTGACTATGTTGATGGGATTGCACTTCCATATTCCCTTTCATAGGTTAACATCCTTTTCCTCCTTTCACCCAATGTCCTCTGACACCCTGGTGGCATATTGACACTAGAAATGGCAGAGAGAAGATTGAAAGATGTTGTAAAGACTTTTGCTCTGGTTTAATTCACTGCAGTGTCTCACCTCTCTAATCCATCCTCTATTCCAACACCCAAGTCTTCATAAACACAAGTTGGAGCAAACAGTTCATTCTGAGTGTATCAGTGGCTCCTCATTGAATCCAAGGGCTATCCTTCCAGCCTTGTTTTCTGCTATGTATTTTCTCCTACTAGCAATCACACACCATACTCCCCACTCCATACATTCAATATTATCCTCATCCCAAATTTACTTACAGCTGGTCAAATCCTAGTCACAGTCACCCTTCTTTTTTTTTTTTTTTTTTTTTGAGACGAAGTCTCGCTGTGTCGCCCAGGCTGGAGGGCAGTGGCGCGATCTCTGCTCACTGCAAGCTCCACCTCCCGGGTTCACGCCATTGTCCTGCCTCAGTCTCCCGAGTAGCTGGGACTACAGGTGCCCGCCACCACGCCCGGCTAGATTTTGGATTTTCAGTAGAGACAGGGTTTCACTGTGTTAGCCAGGATGGTCTCGATCTCCTGACCTCATGATCCGCCTGCCTTGGCCTCCCAAAGTGCTGGGATTACAGGTGTGAGCCACCGCGCCCGGCCCACAGTCACCCTTCTAAGCTGATTTATGGGTCCCTAGTTCTATGAAGTTCTTTTCAATGATCCTCTATGAAAATACATATCCTTTTTTTTTCATTTCTTATGACTTTTTTTGTTTGTTTTATTTGTTTATTTATTTATGAGATGGAGGCTCACTGTGTCACCCAGGCTGTAGTGTAGTGGCACAATTTCAGCTCACTGCAACTTCCAGCTCCCAGGTTCAAGCATTTCTCCCACCTCAGCCTCCCAAGTAGCTGGGGTTACAGGCGCCTGCCACCACACCTGGCTAATTTTTGTACTTTTTGGTGGAGACAGGGTTTCATCATGTTGGTCAGGCTGGTCTTGAACTCCCGACTTCAAATGATCCGCCCACCTCGCCCTCCCAAAATGTTGGGATTACAGGCGTGAGCCACCGCGCCTGGCCAGCATTTGTTCTTAACTCATTTATTTTATGCTTCACTGATGCAGACTTACTTAACTACATATTTTTCTCCCATAAGAGATTCTACACTCCCTCAGGGCAGAATGAATCATGCCACATTTTCCCCCGTCTTGGTGACTAGATAAGTACTTTGTACATAGGAAATATTAATCCATATTTGTTGATTTAGCTAATTTGTTGCTAATTTGAACAGATTGAAATCTATGGACCTGCTGTTTGCTTTGTTTTGGGTTCTAGTCATTTAGCATAACCTGATCATGAGTTCTACTGGTTGATTATTGGGCAATGTAAAATTTTGAATTTTGTGTGAACCTTTTTTGCTTTAGAATTTATTGTGATGGCTGTTTTGGTAAGAACATTTCTTCTGCTGTCCTTTTATGAAAGTGTTTGGTTAAATGTAAAGTATGGAATTTGGTGCTAAACTGGCCAGATGGTGATTCACCAAATTAGTATCCACAATTTCCTTGTTGATCAGTACTTCCACTCATGAGTTGGAGGTCTTTCTCTGTGACATGAAATAGTCTTATTGGTTGTGCTTATATGAAGATCTTAGAATGCGTAACACCTAGGGCATTCTGGAACTGAATCCCAGAGAGGTCTGAGAATATCATAGTTTACTAATCCCATGGATTTGCAAAGTACTTTTCAGTGTACAGATATCTTTTATATACATTGTCTCATGAATCCCCTGTAGCAAGTGGCATAAAGTGCTTTATCATGGAAAATACCCTTTCTTTGAGTGTGCTAAAGCATGGGTTCAATCCCAATTGCCCCAGTCCCTCCCAGAGCCACTAGCTTTGTTTCCTTAACTTCTCTTAACTTCAATATTTCCTCTCTAAAATGTAAGAATAATTGCCTTTTTTTTTTTTTTTTTTTTTGAGACAGGGTCTTACTCTGTTACCCAGGCTGCAGAGTGCACTGGTGTACTCTGTAGTCTCAAACTTCAAGGCTTAAGTGATCCTCCCACCTCAGCCTCCAGAATATCTGGGACTACAGGTGCACACTCCCATGCCCAGCTAATTTTTTTTTATTTTTAGTGGAGACAAAGTCTCACTATGTTGCCCAGTCTGGTCTTGAACTTCTGGGCTCAAGAGATCATCTCGTCTCAGCCTCCCAAAGTGCTGGGGTTACAGACGTGAGTCACCATTCCCAGCCAATAGTGCATAATTTTACATACTTCTATAGATGTGTTGTGATGAGGCTCCATTAGACAAACAGTTTTTAAAATAGTCCATAATCTGTAAAGTTTCTAGGTTAAGTAGAAACATACTTACTATCTACCTGCCGAATGATGACATATGCGATTAGCTCTCTCAATCTACATATTTTTCTTTGAAATTTAAAGTGTTTCTTCATTGGAATTGAAGCAGTAGCCTCAGAAGAAATGATTTTAGTCTATCATCCTAAAACTTGAAAGCCTAAAACCTTTGCTAAAAATATAAACTTTGGTTACTCTTTTGGATAGTTTTAGGTAGTACATGATCATGGTGCCTCTGTGAGTTTATGTAATAGATTCTAAAGCAGTTGTCTCCTGGAAGTAGTATTTCTCTCATAATCACTCCTCTTGTGGAAGAGAGATATGGGGTTGTCACACGGTAAACCCCAAAATTGGGGTTCAGTCTGGGAGGCCATATGGGTTCTTGGCTTCATGCAGGAAGGAATTCAAGAGCAAGGCTACAGAGTAAAGTGAAAGCAATTTTATTAAGAAATTAAAGGAATAAAAGGGTGGCTGTGCCATAGGCAGAGCAATGGGGTGGGCTGCTTGACTGAGTAAACTTACCATTATTTCTAGATCATATGCTAAATAAGGGGTGGATTATATATGAATTTTCTGGGAAAGGGGTGGGGAGTTCCTGGAACTAAGGGTTCCTCCCCTTTTTAGACCATATAGGGTAGCTTCTGGACATTGCCATGGCACTTGTAAACTGTCATGGCACTGGTGGGAGTTTCTTTTAGCAAGCTAATGCCTTATAATTAGTGCATAATGAGCACATGGACAACCAGAGGTTGCTTTCATTTGCCATCTTGGTTTTGGTGGGTTTTGACTGCCTTCTTTACTGCGTCCTGTTTCATCAGTGGGGTCTTTGTGACCTGTATCTTGTGAAACTAGTCCTGCCGACCTCCTAGCTCATCCTGTGACTAAGAATGCCTGACCTCCTGATAATGCAGCCTAGCAGTTCTTGGCTTCATTTTACCCAGCCCCTGTTCAAGATAGAGTCCTTCAGGTTCTAACACCTCTGGCAGGGCTGCAGTCTTTTGACATACTTTTTTTCTTTTTAATTGCTTGGAAAAATGGAAGTTTTTTGTTTTACATGAAGTATGAGAGAAAGTGTGTCATTGTCGTTTTCTCCTGCAACACTTTAGCTTTTGTTGAAATCTTTTTTTCTTACTGGCCAGAGTATTATAAAGAAGTAGACTTTAGGCAAACTTATCCTGCAAACATTTACTCAGATGATCGTATATAGGTTGTGCTTGTCAGAGAGATTTCATGGAGGATTACTAAAAGAAGATGTTGGCTGTCATTAATAACATTTTGAAAAATGTCTTTAGATACTGCTGATTACTAGTTATTAGATCTGAAGCAGGAATGCAATTAAAATAGAGCTTTAAATGAATTATATATACTGATGCTAGACTTGGCAGAGCTTCTGGATTAATAGCAAAACAAGTGTGTTGTGCATTGCTTTGATTAGCATTCCAGAAATATGCCTATTTTTGTAAATGGTATTTGTTTTGTATAAGGTATTTGACTATTCCACAAGCTCTCAGGACAATGGTTATGTGGGATTATGGAGATTTCAAAGACTTGAGATTTTTTGTGCACCGATGTCTATAGTTGTGAAAATGCAACTGTGTACACATGTAGCAGCATGTTTTCATAATTTATATTTTTTGCAATGAGAGAAAACAAAAATCACATGCTTATTTTCAGACACTGTTAGCCACATAGCATTTAACAGTTTCTTTATGGAATAAATGTTTGTTGAGTGTTTCTTGAGTGAAATGATAAAGACTTAACTTGCAAGTGGCAAGAGTGTCATGTATTCATTTCAAATGGTCTTGATGAAGAATTAGGTATTAGCATACTTATTAAATAACTACTAAACATTTTTGCCTTGAAGCAAATGTCTAGAAAAAATAAGTAACAAGAGTTTTGAGGACAAAGCATTGATGTAGCCGTAGGAAACAAAAAACTGGTTCTTTAAGGAAATCATGAGATAAGTAAGTTAGGTAAGTTTTTAAACAATGTTTAATTTCTATTAAAATTGTTTTACTTTTATAATTACTATATTGGTGAAAATTTTGTTTTTGAACATGCTTGAGAGAAGTAAGCACTGTAACTTGGGACAGGCTCATATATGTCTTAGAAAAGAATTGTTAAAGAGCTCAAGTTTTTTTAAAAAAATTAAAATAATTAAAAATGTTCATATGCAACATTACTTATGAAATCTAAAATATTTTTATGAGAAATATATGTTCTTAATGACACTTATATGAAGCAAGAAAGAGACATTACTCCAAACAGTAATGGTCTGGGGATTGTTCACAGGCAGAGATTCAGCTACTTGCAAGGTAAGTCTTTGTCAACATCCAACGAGCATTTATTCCATAAAGACACTGTTCAATGCAAACATCAAATTGATGGCAGTTCTTTTTAAAGTTTAGTAAGCATCAGAATTTTCAGTAGAACTTGTTAAAAAGAGATTCCTAGGCCCTGGTCCCAGAGATTCGGACTGTAGGTAGAGAATGTGGCCCATGAGTTTTCATTTCACACAAACTCCAAGGGGTGCCCATAATATCAGTAATTGATCGCACTTTGAGCATTATTGTTATAAAGAATTGACAGTTGGCACAGGGGCAGTTGATTTCATACATATATTTGATTAAAAAATGACAATAAATATTGAAAATTAACTTTCTTCATAGAGTCTTCCAGTGTATCTTCTAACTATATCTGTATTTTAAAACATGGCGGAGATTACTAGAAAATAGAGTGAAAAAGTAGTATTGCTTCACCATATATCCGGAACTCTACATTATACATGTCTGAAATTTAACTGAGAATTTTTTACTGTCATTGGAAAATTCGTCAATAATGAAATAGAAATAATATAGATAAAATAACCATGAATGTATGAGGGCTAGGGCTATGCCTATATTTAGATGACTGACATCTGACTATATATGACTATTAATGTTTAAAATTACAACTTGCATGAAATATAATTTTGAGAATCAAGTTTCCATGCATATGAATGTAACATTTTTTTTTTCAACCATGAGACCTGGCTACTATCAATCAGGCACACACAGACATCCCAAATGTACACACTATATATACTTTATTTTTATTTTTATTTTTGAGACAGAGTTTTGCTCCGTCACCCAGGCTGGAGTGCAGTGGCCCGAACTTGGCTCACTGCAACCTCCACCTCCTGGGTTAAAGCAATTCTTCTGCCTCAGTCTTCTGAGTAACTGGGACTACAGGCGGGCGCCACAACACTAGGCTAATTTTTGTATTTTTTGGTAGAGCTGGGTTTCACTTTGTTGGCCAGGCTGGTCTCAAACTCCTGGCCCCAAGTGATCTGCCCACCTCAGCCTCCCAAAGTGCTGGGATTACAGG
The DNA here is from genome assembly GCF_008728515.1 of Papio anubis. Classification (NCBI taxonomy): domain Eukaryota; kingdom Metazoa; phylum Chordata; class Mammalia; order Primates; family Cercopithecidae; genus Papio; species Papio anubis. Next base: position 137,190,842 of record NC_044996.1, read on the forward strand.
CTTGAGCCACCACACCTGGCCTCAGACTATATATATTTTATATATCATGTATATATATAATATATATACTATGTATTAGTAATAAACTATATTATATGTGTATATAATTTGTTTATCCAGCAATCTTACTGTTTATTGTTACAATCGTTCTTGAACCAATATTGGAGTCTGGCTAGTGTCTTTGATTTATTGGAATGTATATAGTAATAAGTTATATGCATGTATGTTTAAGGAAACCTCATTTTCTGTTATGAGACTCTCATGTCATAATCTAACAGATTTATTCAGTGTATTTTAATGGAGTGATTAAACTGGATGTATCTGAATGCTGTTGAATTCATTGAGATAAGGATACAAGTTAACAATACATATGTGCACATACATACAGACATAAATTTAATACAATGCGTTTTCACTTAATTACTTGTAGAAGAGTATGCAAAAAAATAGCCCTGTGCTGCTAATTTAAAGGAAATGTAATATTAAGTTTTATGAGAAAAATTTCCTCTGAAACAACCTTTAGAAAGTATTTCTTGGCTGGGCGCAGTGGCTCACGCTGTAATCCCAACACTTTGGGAGGCTGAGGAGGGCAGATCACCTGAGGTCAGGAGTTCGAGACCAGCCTGGCCAACATGGTGAAACCCTGTCTGTACTAAAAGTACAAAAATTAGCCCGGTATGGTGGTGTGCGCCTGTAATCCCAGCTACTTGGGAGGCTGAGGTAGAAGAATCACTTGAACCTGGGAGGTGGAGGTTACAGTGAACCGAGATCGCACCATCGCACTCCAGCCTGAGGACAAGAGCAAGACTTTGTCTCAAAAAAAAAAAAAAAGAAAAAGAAAAGAAAGTATTTCTTACTGAATAGAAAATATTTCTTACCCCAATTCCTCCAGCTGATGGTGACAATCATTACTTTTCCTGTAAGTCACTGACAGGCGCTGTAACTTTTCCTTTTCAATTGTGTTGAAATACATTTTTTGGTTTGCTTTCTGTAATGGTGCTTTTGTTCAGATTCGTATTATACCCAGTTTAAAAAAGCAGCTGATTCTTTGGTTTTCTAAACTAACCCGAATAAACGAGCATTGAAAAGCAATAATCACAGGTGAATTCTTTTTTCCTCTCAGCTTTGTTTCTTTGTTTCCATGTTTTATTTATTTTTATTGTTCCTCTCTTCCAGTGTCTGGAGCCCTGCAAGGAATCCGGGGACCTGAGGAAACACCAGTGCCAAAGCTTTTGTGAGGTAGGAGACCGTCAGTGATACTTAAAACACTTGACCCAAATCTGACTATGCTTATGTGGGTCATGGGAATGAATGGCCCTCTTATTCTTCTGCAGCTTGGGGAGTTCATTAACTGCAGGTGTGTGTGGGTATATGTAAATTCATGTAAAAAATACAGAGCCTTCTTAAAACCTGGCTACCCACTGCTTGCATTATTGGCTAACCAGACAAAAAAAAATTTATGATGCGTAGATGGAAGACTACAAGCTTTCTAAAGGTATCGATTGTCACCACCCTCTCACCTTATATCATAGCTATTCTGAGCAGTTTTTACATGCTTTTGAAGTATTCATGCCATTTGGGAGAAGAGACTCGTATTATTACTTATGGTGTTTCTCAAATATTTTCATCTCTTTGTTCCCCCTTGGGGTTCCTCCTCATATCCTGGGCAGAATGCTTGCCTGCTTTTAACTGTATAGGAGAGAGGCATTTTACTTCACCTAACTATCAGTTAGTTTAGTATCTATCTGTTCATCTATCCAGCCGGTCAGCCAGCCAGCTAGCCAGCTGGCCATCTATCCATCCATCTATCAATCCATCCATCCATCTATCATCTATCCATCCATCCATCTATCCATCCATCCATCCATCCATCCATCCATCCATCCATCCATCCATCATCTATCCATCCATTCATCTATCCATCTATCTATTATCTATATATATTTATCTGCCTATCCATCCATTCATCCATCCAGCCATCCACCCTTATATCTACCCATTCATCTCTCTATCCTCCTTATTAGAAGAATGTGTAATATTGTCCTGAAGGACTACTGTCTAAAATCACCAATAGCACAAAAAAGGAGAAGATCTGCTTTACTGGACTGTCTTCCCCAGGGAATACAGGGGGCACAGGCCCTGTACCAGCCTGGATTCTGCTGAGAAGTAACCAGACACAAGGCCAAGCAGACTGCCTGGTTCCAAGGGTTCCAAGGACAGTGGACTTGAGAAGTAGAATCTGAAGGTTTGGGGGGAACAGTAGAGAATGAGTCAAAAGAGTCCATTTTGGCAGTCAAGAAAGCTCAGTTGAGGGTCTTGGCCAGAAGAGGTGCCCCGACATCAGAATGAAATGGTGTTATGGATTATCTTTGAACAGAACTGGGGGGTGAAAGGGAACTCTTCCAAGGATCCAGAGACATTGGTCTGGTCTTCATCCACTACAGCAAATAAATACTGGTGTAATCCCATTGCCTGTGTTTCACTCTGGATCTTATTCTGAGAAAATGACTGCAGAATTAGGACAATAATGGCTTCATCACTATGTATTGTGTGTAAAATATCTTCCAAATCTTACTTGACCTTTCCCATATTCCTGTAGTTAAGCAAGGCAGGTAGTAAGTCCCCAAGAGTTGTGTGTAGAAGCCAAGAAGGACTGGGAAGTTGAAGCTCCTCAAATGAATGGCTTGTCCACGGCCAACCCTCCAGGTAGAAAGGCTGGGTCTAAAACTCCTGTCTTTTTATCCCTCTCACTGATTATCTAAGTGTTGTTCCTGGTCAACTCCACTTGGCCAATCACCAGGGATCATAATGGGTTTGGGACCCTTGAGATATAGAAAAGACACAGCAGAAATAAACAAAACTGATGATTTGCTGCAAGGATAAAGAGAGTGAGGCCATCCCATGTCTGTGTTCTGCTTTTACCTTTTCTGTGTTCCTATTTTAGTTAATATTTTAAAAATATCTATTCATTCATTGATTCAACATGAACTTTTTGAATACCTATAACGTGTCCTGCAGTTTGGTAGTGATGTGGTAGTAAACAAATCACGCAAAAATTCCAGCCTTTGTGGGGCTTATTTTCTCCTCAATGAAAGATCTCAGCTGTGAATGATGGTAACTTGATTCCAATCCTAACTGCAAAACCAACTTACTCTATGAATTCAGTTAAATCAATTAACCTGTCTTCAACCTCATTTTTCAGATGAGGGATTTATCCTATTGATCTTACACGGTGTTTATTAAAATAGATAATGAATGTAAGTGCATGGTACAGAGCTTATCAAGCTGTACAAAAGTAACACAATGATATTGTATTATGATTGTATACAAATACAATGATTTGTATTATGTGTTATAGGCTTGCGGGTCATAGCTCTGTGAAGTATCTGAATCAACTATTGATTCTGAATTTTTACCCACATTGGTAATCCTTGTCAACACAATTAGAGCACACTGTCTAGTGGAGTGACTGTTGTGCTTTTAACTTTAATTTTCTATTCTATTCCATACACAAACTATACATCTATGGGCACAAAAATAGATTTATAGAATATTTTTTTTTTTCGGTTGCCCATGCTGGATTGCAGTGGCGTGATCTCGGCTCACTGCACCCTCCGCCTCCTGGGTTCAAGTGATTCTCGTGCCTCAGCCTCCCAAATAGCTGGAATTATAGGCATGCACCACCATGCTCAGCTGATTTTTGTATTTTTAGTAGAGACGGGGGTTTTGCTGTGTTAGCCAGGCAGCTCTCAAACTCTTGGCCTCAAGTGATCCACCTGCCTCGGCCTCCCAAATTGCTGGGATTATAGGCATGAGCCACTGCGCCTGACCTGTTTATAGAATCTTGAGGAACAAGGTGTTTGTTTTATAAATTTGTTATCCCTAAATATCAGTGACTCTGGGCTGATATTTTTACATCTGATCTCTGAGAAGGAAGATATAATTGAAGGTAATTTGAAAGCTTTCTTCCTGTAAATTTCAAATTCAAGAGCAGGTTTCTGTAACTGCCATTCTCTGAGGTAACTGTGAGGTGTTCTGAACCAAATCCAGTTTATTAAAATGGGACTCAAGTGTTTGAATTGTGATCCCTTCTGGCAGGAAAGGTTAATTGAAACTTGAAAGGTGGGGAAAACAGATGCCATTTAATGTGAGGAGCTTTGATGAGTTGCTTCAACCCAACGGTTAAATAACTCAAGACTTGATGTTCCATTTTAGTGGCTTTGATTGTTTTTACGTCCCTGTGTGTTTTTTGCATCTGTTTTATTTTGCAGTAAGTATCTGACTATTGTGTTGAAGTAGGCTGAACCTTGAAAACACTGATGGCTGTTTCAGCATTTTTAAGCCTAGTCACTTATGGAGACAGGTCTAATACAATCCCGTTCATTCTCCCCATTCTCACATTATTTGTTAAGAATGCATACAAAGTCCATATTGTCATGACTCCAGGCTTTCCCTTTGTAAAAGTTCAGACCTAAAAGGGACTCTAGATTACATTATCCTTAAATTGAAACAATTACACTGTTAGACATGTTCGGCCCAGTATGTTTACTTGCAGGGCAGTCTGAGCTTATTTGTCTTCTAAGGCATAGGTTTGCAAACCATGACTCGCAAGGCAAACTGGTCTGCCTCTTGTTTTATAAATAAAACTTTATTGGAACACAGCCACACTGGTTTGTTTACATATTGTCCATGGCTGCTTTTGTGCTACAACAACAGAATTGAGTAGTTGTAACATTATATGGAACTTATAGCTGAAAATATCTATTATCTGGCCCTTTATAGAAAAAGTTTTTTAATTCTTGCTCCAAGAAAAAGAACAGGCTGGGCGCAGTGGCTAATGCCTGTAATATCTGCACTTTGGGAAGCCGAGGCAGGAGGATTGCTTGAGGCCAGGAGTTCGAGGTTGCAGCGAGCTATGATCATGCCACTACAGTCCAGACTGGGCAACAGAGTAAGAGCCTGTGTCAAAAACAAAAAACAATATAACAAAGAACAGTCATAATTATATCACAAAACTCACCTTACCATTTAGAGTATTGTTACTTCTTAATCTGTATTACCAGCACCCATTTCTAAACATAAAACATTGTTCTTGGTAATTTTAATCACAAAATAAATTTTCCTACATGGAGGAGACTTTTGGAGGCACATTAATAACATACCTAGAATTGGTTCAGTTCGTACTCATATCCTGATCTCTCTCACTTCTCATCTGATTACCTATTTTATTATAATTTGCAAGGTAACTTTGGTACTTTTGCTACTTTTAGGCTGATGTCAGAGGTAATAATGTCTTCTTTTATTTTTTTTATTTTTTATTTTTTTGAGATGGAGTCTTGCTGTGTTGCCAGGCTGGAGTGCAATGGTGCAATATCAGCTCACTGCAACCTCTGCCTCCCAGGTTCAAGCAATTCTCCTGCCTCAGACTCCTGAGTAGCTGGGACTACAGGCATGCATCACCACGCCCGGCTAATTTTTGTATTTTTAGTAGAGACGGGGTTTCACCATGTTGGCCAGGATGGTCTCCATCTCCTGACCTTGTGATCCTCCCGCCTCGGCCTCCCAAAGTGCTGGGATTACAGGCGTGAGCCACTGTGCCCAGCCCAGTAAATGTCATTTTTTTTTTTTTTTTTTTTTTTTTTTTTGAGACGGGGTCTCGCGCTGTCCCCCAGGCTGGAGTGCAGTGGCCAGATCTCAGCTCACTGCAAGCTCCGCCTCCCGGGTTCACGCCATTCTCCGGCCTCAGCCTCCCGAGTAGCTGGGACTACAGGCGCTGCCACCTCGCCCAGCTATTTTTTGTATTTCTTAGTAGAGACGGGGTTTCACCGTGTTAGCCAGGATGGTCTCGATCTCCTGACCTCATGATCCGCCCATCTCGGCCTCCCAAAGTGCTGGGATTACAGGCGTGAGCCACTGTGCCCAGCCCAGTAAATGTCATTTTTTAAATGAAGAAGTTAAATGTTTGTATCAAAACAGGAAAAAAGTGAGATATTTCAGCAGTCCTCTAGATTATATGAGAATTTTTTTTCATGTATCAAGTTTTTGGAACATGGCATGTAATCATAGATACATAGATAGGCAAATAGATTCTGTTTTGTAGATTCAGTTTATTAACTAACCATTATCACTGTTCTCTTATTTTCTTTTCTTTTTTTTTTTTTTTTTTTTTTTCCGAGACAGAGTCTCAATCTGTCGCCCAGACTAGAATGCAGTGGCATGATCTTGGCTCACTGCAACCTCTGCCTCCCAGGTTCGAGCGATTCTCCTGCCTCAGCCTCCTGAGTATCTGGGATTACAGGCATGTGTCACCACTCCCCCTTATTTTTGTATTTTTAGTAGAGATGGGATTTCCCCCTCTTGGCCAGGCTACTCTCAAACTCCTGACCTCAGGTGATCCGCCCACCTCAGCCTCCCAAAGTGCTGGGATTACAGGCATGAGCCACTGCACCCGGCCTGTTCTCTTATTTTCAAAAATCTTACAAATGATGACAAACCATTTTTTTAACCAAATACAAAAGGTACATTTTCCTAGATTGAAACTTTCCTTTTTCACAATCAGTGGAATCTTAAATTTTAAATGGCAATATTTCTTTCTCATTCTTAATGATCTTAGTTTTGGTGAAACTTGATATATCATTGTTTATGACTTGCTTCCTTGCTGGATGAAACAGCTCCCATCTTTGATTTTGACGTTTCTGATTCATGGCATCTCAACCCTAAGTAAGAACTCAGTGGACGTCAGCATTGGATAAAACAGCTGCCATCTTTGACTTTCATGTTTCTGATTCATGAAATCTCAACACTAAGTAAGAACTCAGTGGATGTCAACATTGGAAGTATGCAGTACATGTTAATGTCATAGAAAGCTGAAACCTTATTGACTTCAGGGATCAATCAAAGCTAAAAATATAAGTTGTTTGGGATGAATATGCATCCTGAGATATGCAGTCTTTCTCAGCCTGGAAATGGGAAGGAAAAGGAGGTTTTCACTTTACTACATATATAATCATCAAGTAATTTATTTGCAATTTTGCATTTTGAAATGTCTTTCAGGCTTATAGATTTGATTCCCATAACAGTCCTTGGAAGAAGTTAGATGTGAATTTCATTAGGTAAGCTTGATGGACAAGGAAACTGATACACAAGGAGAAGGAATTTATTTGTCCAAGATCACATGGTTGGTTAGTGGAGTATAAGATCTAAAATCCAGGTGGTGTAGCTTCTAGTTACATTTCTTTCCTGCTGTATTGTAGGGTTTCCCTCCTAAACCTATTCTGTGTCACAGCACACAGAGCAGAGGATGATGTTTTACTTCCTTCATCAGGGAATAAAAGATGAGCCTGTGTCAAATGTAAAGTTCTTGGCCCAGTCATCCCTGCTTGGACAGGCTTATCCTTAAATGAGAAGGAAGTTTTAGTGGTTTAAAATCATACTTAATTTTTTTTTTTTTTTTTTTTTTTGAGACAGAGTCTCTCTCTGTCACCTAGGCTGGAGTGCAGTGGCTCGATCTCAGCTCACTGCAATCTCTGCCTCCCAGGTTCAAGCGATTCTCTTGACTCAGCCTCCCGAGTAGCTGGGATTACAGGCACCTGCCCCACGCCCAGCTAATTTTTGTATTTTTAGTAGAGGCGGGGTTTCACCGTGTTGGCCAGGCTGGTCTTGAACTGCTAACTTCAGGTGATCTACCCACTTCGGCCTCTCAAAGTTCTGGGATTACAGGCATGAGCCACGGTGCCTGGCCAAATCATAGTTAATTAATGGCACCTCAAGGAGAGAAGGAAGACAGGGCTCCTTGCCCCTTCACGTGGCTCTGAAAGAAATATTCCAACACTACTGAAAAGAGACCTCGAAAAGTAAGAGGGTTAACATGCCTCTCCTGTGGGGATTTCTTGCACTCAAAACTTTTTATCTCTTCAGTGCTCTACAACCGGTTTTATGTCTTAAAATTTAGAGTGATAATTAAATGCAACCCTGTAGGAATTGGAACAGAACCTGTACCTGTCTGGATATGTCTGTAAAATAGTTAAAGGTCTTGAAAGAAGCTGATGAAAGCTAAACGTGAAAGTGACATAATATGCCCCAGATGTGTGTTGGGGTGGAAAAGGATAAGCACATAGAATTTAGTACCATTTAGCAATATTTTGCTTTAACATATCCGAACAATAGCTTCCGCAGTTAGAATATATTTGTGAAGGGGAAATAAAGATGAACTTTGTTGCTATTCTTCTTACACAGATATATGTCCAAACTGAAAGATGGACTCAATTTTTATTACAAAGATTTTCGATTTGGAAATATTTTCCTACAAGCATTATAGTATGGCTCTTGAGTACTTCCTTTTAAGGAAGTTGTCAATTCTTCAGAAACACTAGAATGGGACCTGCGGTAGTGTGTCTAGTGGGTGAGACACTCAGGCTTTTTCTTTTACTTGGTACAATCTGATCAACTGAGCAAATGAGAGACAGTGGTGGCTCAATCCAGAGTGGTCATGGTGACAGATTCAACATGAGGAATGGGAGAAAGGGTTGAGTCAGTGGTGTCGCCAACTTTTGTCCTTAAAAACTAGGGTAAGAAAGCTGGAATGTACGAGATGTGGGATATGTGTCGGACACAGATAGTTTTGGGGGTGAGGTGGGGAGAAAGAATAGACCAGAAGTTTGGTGTTGAGCCTGGTATGTTTCAGATGCAAATGGAAATCCGTATGAGATGCGCTGTAGGGAAATAGGCACAGGAGTTTGGAATTTAGGTGAGAGTTCTAGGCTGAAAGAACAAATGCCATGCGTGAAGGTACTGTTTAAAGTCATGAAGCTCAATGAGGTGACAGAAAGAAAACAGGTCTATGAGTTAAACTCTGAATCACAGAAACATAAGAGGAACGGGGAGATAAAGAAGGAGATATAAGAGAGGCCAATACGTTGGGAGAAAACACAGAGGAGTGTGATGTTCCGATAGCCAAACGATGAAAGTTTTTCAACAAGGAAGAGGTAATCAGTTGCGTCAAATGCTGCAAGAGCATGGAGACTTGAAATTTGATCATCGGATTCTGCGACAGGGAGCTCACTGTGGACTTTGACAAGACCAGTGTTATTGGGTGGCAGAAGAAAATGCCTAATTGGCATGAATTTCAGATAAATGGTTGGAGGAAACAGAGAGGGAGTATAGAAACGTTTCAGTGAGCATTACTGTAGAAAAAAGTGATGAGGGGCGCAAATGAGATTGTGGGAAGAGGTGTGAACAAGGTAATCAAACATTTAATTGTTTTTACAGTAGAGAACTAATTATATTTTACAAGCAGATGGGAATTATTCAGAAGATAGGGGTTATTTGGATGTTGGAGGAGCAAGGGAGGAATTGCTGAAGCACATAACCTTAAATGGCAATGTCTACCATTGTGTGTGTGTGTGGAGGCAGGTTTGAAATGGGAGCAAGCTTCTACGTCCTGGGACAGGAGATGCATGAGAATTCATGGATGCATGGGATTTTAATGGACCAGATGCAGTGCATTGGTGGGTGTGAAAATGGCATCTGTGGAACTTGTCTTTTGAATGCTTTACTTTTCTCAGTGAAAAAGGAATCAGGGTGACCAGCTGAGAGTAAGGATCAGACAAAGGGGTGGAGGCTGGGGTGACTGACACATAGACAATTTTCTTTTCTTTTTTTTGAGACAGGTTCTTGCTCTGTCACCCAGACTGGAGTGCAATGGCATGAACTCGGCTCACTGCAACCTCTGCCCCCCAGGTTCAAGCGATTCTCCTGCCTCAGCCTCCTGAGTAGCTGGGATTACAGGCACCTGCCACTGCACCCGGCTAATTTTTGTATTTTTAGTAGAGACAGGATTTACCATCTTGGCCAGGCTGATCTTGAACTCCTGACCTCGTGATCCACCTACCTCAGCCTCCCAAAGTGTTGGGATTACAGGCGTGAGCCACCGCGCCCAGCCACATAGACAATTTTCAAAAAGTTTTTAATATTATAAATAATAGGCTTTTATTTTTAGAAATGATTAACATTGGTCTTTTACATTTTTGTAACACATAAAAGTGTTACTTGTATTTCTGGATGGTGTTACTTGGGCACCAGTGAAGAGATGCAGAATTCATCTAAGTCTTCTTCTTTTCAACTTAGGGGGTGTAGTAGTAGTAGAGTGGAAATGTTTTGAAGAATGCTTATGAATTTTTATAATTATTATGAGATTTTCTTTGCCAACCACCATATGATGGGTGCAATCTGCATTGTATCAAATTTTATAGTTCTGGAACATAAACTTTTTTTCCTTTTTTAAGCACTGAGACTCAATTTTCATTGGATTTTTTATATTACTCGGGGGAGTATCAAATTATTCTAGACTCAATCATAGGAGAATTGATGAGTTTTGAAAATTTATGGGACCAAGACTGGAGATTATTCAGAATAATTTGAATACCTAAGTCTGAAAAGAAGGGCTAGGCAAATAGGCACATAAGGAGTTAGGGGAGTATCATGAAAATTGCAAAAGCACTAAATTTAAGTAAAAAAATTTTTTTTGAATGCATGTAAAGCACTTAACCAGTATCTGAAGATAACATACATTACATATTTATTAGCTACTTTTACTTTGAAAGAGGAAGACAAGGTCAACACTTTTTAATTGTATTGGAGGTCAGTGAGATGCGGACTAAAAGGGCTCACTGAGTTTTGTAGTTAGGAAGTCACTAGAAATCTGTGTGGGAGACTTTCTGTGGATCAATAGTAGGTAACACATACAACTCTGGGTTATAGAATAAAATGTAAGGAGGAAATTCAGACCAAATACATGCAACTCTTTCTATAAGTTTAAAGTCTTTCCCTAAGACTGTCTCTAGAGCATAGAGGAGAGAGAGGAGGCTCTGGTTAGGGGGAATTCACAGTTGAGAAAGTGAATTTTGTGTTTTACCTTGGAAAGACTGGAATACATTTATAGGTCAGGGGAAATGAATGCTGTCAGGAGTGTGAAGTCAGAGATACATGGAGCGCTAACTGGATAACTTGATTTCTGGAATAAGGAACTAGGGGCGAAGGAAATTTCAATGTGGAGAGGGAGACACTCGTGCGTCCAAAGATGCCAACTCCAGTGTCCAGCATGATCCAGAACTGGCCTTCTCACACTTGGTCACGCACACAGATCATCTAGGAATCTGCTTTAATGCAGATTCTGATTAAGTAGGTATATGGTGTTCAGTAGGCATATGGTATTCAGAAGGTATGTGGTGTGGCCAGGAGAGTCTGCATTTCCAGCAAGCTCCCAAGTGATGCTAATGCTGCTGAACTAAGGCCTAGCCTTTGAGTAGCAAGTATGTGAATGTCCTTCTTGGATACTGGGGCCCCCTATTTTAGGGATAGCCATGTTTGTGCCTGTGGTGGCACATGCCTGTGGTCCCAGCTACACAGGAGGCTGGGGCAGGAGGATTGCTTGAGCCCAGGAGGTCGATACTGCAGTGAGCCATGTTTGTGCTACTGCACTCTAGCCAGGGTGACAGAGTGAGACCCTGTTTTAAAAAACAAACAACAAAAAAGCACTCACTTGAAGTTTTCTATCAATTCTGTGAAACCTTCTGTGATTTGTGCAGTGATATTCTATAGGGAGAAAATGTGCAATTGCTTAAAATGATTAAAAATCAGCAGGTGATGCTAGGCTCAGTGGCTCACACCTATAATACCAGAATTTTGGGAGGCCAAGACGGGAGGATCACTGGAACCCAGGAGTTTAAGACCGGCCTGGACAACAAAGTCAGACCCCATCTCCTCAAAACATAAAAAATAAAAAAAATTAGCCAAGCATGGTGGCACATGCCTGTGGTCACCTGTGGTCCCAGTTAGACAGGAGGCTGAGGCAGGAGGATTGCTTGAGCCCAGGAGGTCGAGGCTGTAGTGAGCCATGTTCGTGCCACTGTATTCCAGCCTAGGTGACAGAATGATACCCTGTTTCAAAAAAAAAAAAAAAAAAAAAGGAACAAGAAAAAGAAAAAATCAGCAGATGAAAATGGTTCTTTATAAATAAAAATGAAAAACGCGATTTTATTATTCAAGATACAGAATTATAATTGTTAATTTATCTTTATTCCCCAATGCAGTCTAAACATGATAGCAGGAATAAAGTTTAGCCTTCCTGTCTCATGTAACTAGCAGAATGATGTACTCCAGTTAAATGAGTCAATGAATGAAGAGAGTCTCCTTTTATCTGAGTTGGTAGAGCTTTCATGGAGGAACTTAGAAATAATTCTGATATTTATCTTCTCTAAGAAGTAGAAGCTCCTGTATGAGCATTAAGTTTATTTATTTACTTATTGAGACTTTTATATATTATTTCCATGTTTTAGTAGACATAGGACTATTCACGTTGTCTATTTCTTCTTTAGTAGTGTTTATAACCTGTGTCTTTGTAGGAAGTAAACGATTTCATCAAAGTTATCACATTGATAAAAATAGAGTGGGTCATATTATTGCCTAATCTACCTTTATTGTTAGCATTTTGATGTCTGTTAGGTCTGTAGTGATGAACCCTTTTTGCAATAATGACATTGGTAATTTATGTATTCTCTACTTTTTTCTTGATACATCCCAATAGAATTTTGTCAATTTTAGTGCTCCTTAAAAAAAATAACTTCTTGTTTTATTGTTTTTCTTTATTTTTGTCATTTTCTATGCTATTGATTGCTGTCCTTCATTATTTCCTTACTTTTGCTTAATTTTGATTAGTTTGACTCTCTTTATATAATTTCTTATTGCAAGAGCTGACATAATTAGTTTGAGACCTTATTTTCTTCTCATATATAAGAGCTTTATGCTATAAATTTTGCCCTATGCACTACTTTAGCTACAACCTACATTTTGTGTTACAGCGTGTTTTTATTTTTACACAGCTATTTTCTAATTACTTCTGTGATTCCATTCTTGAATTTCATATGAGTGTATGGTTTATTTTGTAAATTTTTGAGAATTTTACATATATCTTCCTACTGATATCTAGTTAAGACAAAACTTAGGATTTCTATCCTTTTAAATTTTTTGAGAAATGCTTTTTGGAACACAGTATGTTTTATCTTGAATGACTTCATGTATAATATGAAAATGACATAACAATATACTTTCCTTTTTTTTTTTTTTTTGAGACGGAGTCTCACTCTGTTGCCCGGGCGGGAGTGCAGTAGCCGGATCTCAGCTCACTGCAAGCCTCCCAGGTTCCCACCATTCTCCTGCCTCAGCCTCCCGAGTAGCTGGGACTACAGGCGCCCACCACCTCGCCCGGCTAGTTTTTTGTATTTTTTTTAGTAGAGACGGGGTTTCACCGTGTTAGCCAGGATGGTCTCGATCTCCTGACCTCGTGATCCACCCGTCTTGGCCTCCCAAAGTGCTGGGATTACAGGCTTAAGCCACCGCGCCCGGCCAACAATATACTTTCATTATTTACTCCCTTCATTTGTATTATTAGTGTCCTAAATCATACTTCTACATTTGTTGCAAGCTCCACATCACATTTTTATGGTTTTTGCTTTAAACTTATCTTCTTCCAGAGATATAAAAATAAGAAAAATCATCTTTTAAATATAATCATGTAGTTATTATTTCTAGAGCTCTTCATCCTTTGGGTGGACCCCAATGTTCATCTGTTATCGTTTTCCTTTTGCTTTTAACATTTCTCATAATGCTGGGTTGGTGGCTATGAGTTCACCTTTTGTATACCTGTGGTAGACTTTAAGGCATCTTCCCTTTTCAAAGATATTTCATGGGTATACAATTCTAGGTTGATTTTTTTTTTAAATAGTGTTTTAAAGATACTGCTTTATTTTCTTCTGGCATGCATATTTTCTGAAAAACCTTTGAGATTCTTATCCTTGTTTTACTATATATAAAGTGTCTTTTAATTTTTCTATCTGCTTTGAGGATTTTCCTTCAGTATCTGGCATATGAAGCAATATGATTAAGTATACTTTGATTTAATTATCTTTGTTTCTTCTGCTTAGGGGTAATTGAGATTCCTCTAACTTTGGACATACAATTTTAATAAAATTTATTTATTTATTTATTTTAAATCATTGTCTTTGCATTCCTTTTAAGTAATCTTATCTTCTGTGGTGTCTAACATTTAAAAAATCCTACTTGGTATATTTTTCTTTTCTTTTTTTTAAATTATTACACTTTTAAGTTTTAGGGTACATGTGCACAACGTGCAGGTTTGCTACATATGTATACATGTGCTATGTTGGTGTGCTGCACCCATTAACTCGTCATTTACATTAGGTATATCTCCTAATGCTATCCCTCCCCCCTTCCCCCACCCCATGACAGGCCCCAGTGGGTGATGTTCCCCACTCTGTGTCCAAGTGTTTTTATTGTTCAATTCTCACCTATGAGTGAGAACATGTGGTGTTTGGTTTTCTGTCCTTGCAATAGTTTGCTCAGAATCATGGTTTCTAGCTTCATCCATGTCCATATAAAGGACATGAACTCATCCTTTTCTATGGCTGCATAGGATTCCATGGTGTATATGTGCCACATTTTCTTAATCCAGTCTGTCATTGATGGACATTTGGATTGGTTCCAAGTCTTTGCTATTGTGAATAGTGCCACAGTAAACATACATGTGCATGTGTCTTTATAGCAGAATGATTTATAATCCTTTCAGTATATGCCCAGTAATGGGATGGCTGGGTCAAATGGTATTTCTAGTTCTAGATCCTTCAGGAATCGCCACACTGTCTTCTACAATGGTTGAACTAGTTTACACTTTCACCAACAGTGTAAAAGTGTTCCTATTTCTCCACATCCTCTCCAGCAGCCGTTGTTTCCTGACTTTAATGATCGTCATTCTAACTGGTGTGAGATGGTATCTCATTGTGGTTTTGATTTGCATTTCCCTGATGGTGAGTGATGATGAGCATTTTTTCATGTGTCTGTTGGCTGTATAAATGTCTTCTTTTGAGAAGTATCTGTTCATATCTTTTGCCCACTTTTTGATGGAGTTGTTTGATTTTTTTTCTTGTAAATTTGTTTAAGTTCTTTTTAGATTCTGGATATTAGCCCTTTGTCAGATGGGTAGATTGTAAAAATGTTCTCCCATTCTGTAGGTTGCCTGTTCACTCTGATGGTAGTTATTTTCTTGCTGTGCAGAAGCTCTTTCGTTTAATTAGATCCCATTTGTCAATTTTGGCTTTTGTTGCCATTGCTTTTGGTGTTTTAGTCATGAAGTCCTTGCCCATGCCTATAGCCTGAATGTTATTTCCTAGCTTTTCTTCTAGGGTTTTTATGGTTTTAGGTCTAACATTCAAGTCTTTAATCCATCTTGAATTAATGTTTGTATAAGGTGTAAGGAAGGGATCCACTTTCAGGTTTCTACATATGGACAGCCAGTTTTCCCAGCCCCATTTATTACATAGGGAATCCTTCCTCCATTTCTTGTTTTTGTCAGGTTTGTCAAAGATCAGATGGTTATAGATGTGTGGTATTATTTCCAAGGGCTCTGTTCTGTTCCATTGGTCTATATCTTTGTTTTGGTACCAGTACCATGCTGTTTTGGTTACTGTAGCCTTGTAGTATAGTTTGAAGTCAGGTAGCGTGATGCCTCCAGCTTTGTCCTTTTGGCTTAGGACTGTCTTGGCAATGTGGGCTCTTTTTTGGTTCCATATGAACTTTAAATTAGTTTTTTCCAATTCTGTGAAGAAAGTCATTGGTAGCTTGATGGGGATGGCATTGAATCTATAAATTACCTTGGGCAGTATGGTCATTTTCACAATGTTGATTCTTCCTATCCATGAACATGGAATGTTCTTCCATTTGTTTGTGTCCTCTTTTATCTTGTTGAGGAGTGGTTTGTAGTTCTCCTTGAAGAGGTCCTTCACATCCCTTGTAAGTTGGATTCCTAGGTATTTTATTCTCTTTGAAGCAATTGTACATGGGAGTTCACTCATGATCTGGCTCTGTGTTTGTCTATTATTGCTGTATAGGAATGCCTGTGATTTTTGCACATTGATTTTGTATCCTGAGACTTTGTTGAAGTTGCTTATCAGCTTAAGGAGATTTTGGGCAGAGACAATGGGGTTTTCTAAATATACAATCATGTCATCTGCAAACAGGGACAACTTGACTTCCTCTTTTCCTAATTGAATACCCTTTATTTCTTTTTCTTGCCTGATTGCCCTGGCCAGAACTTCCAACACTATGTTGAATAGGAGTAGTGAGAGAGGGCATCCCTGTCTTGTGCCTGTTTTCAAAGGGAATGCTTCCAGTTTTTGCCCATTCTATATGATATTGTCTGTGGGTTTATCATAAATAGCTCTATTATTTTGAGATATGGCCCATCAATACCGATTTGATTGAGAGTTTTTAGCATGAAGGGCTGTTGAATTTTGTCAAAGGCCTTTTCTGCATCTATTGAGATAATCTTGTGGTTTTTGTCTTTGGTTCTGTTGGTTCTGACAGGTTACGTTTATTGATTTGCATATGTTGAACCAGCCTTGCATCGGAGGGATGAAGCCAACCTGATCGTGGTGAATAAGCTTTTTAATATGCTGCTGGATTCGGTTTTCCAGTATTTTATTGAGGATATTTGCATCAATATTCATCAGGGATATTGATCTAAAATTCTCTTTTTTTGTTGTGTGTCCGCCAGGCTTTGGTATCAGGATGATTTTGGACTCATAAAATGAATTAGGGAGGATTTCCTCTTTTTCTGTTGATTGGAATAGTTTCGGAAGGAATGGTACCAGCTCCTGTTTGTACTTCTGGTAGAATTTGGCTGTGAATCCATCTGGTCCTGGACTTTTTGGTTGGTAGGCTATTAATTATTGCCTCAATTTCAGAACCTGTTATTGGTCTACTCAGGGATTCAACTTCTTCCTGGTTTAGTCTTGGGAGGGTGTATGTGTCCAGGAATTTATCCATTTCTTCTAGATTTTCTAGTTTATTTGCATAGAGGTGTTTATAGTATTCTTTGATGGCAGTTTGTATTTCTGTGGAATTGATGGGGATATCCCCTTTATCATTTTTTATTGCGTCTATTTGATTCTTTTCTCTTTTCTTCTTTATTTGTCTTGCTAGCAGTCTATCAGTTTTGTTGACCTTTTCAAATAACCAGCTCCTGGATTCATTGATTTTTTTGAAGGGTTTTTTGTGTCTCTAGTTCCTTCAGTTCTGCTCTGATCTTAGCTATTTCTTGCTTTCTGCTAGCTTTTGAATGTGTTTGCTCTTGCTTCTCTAGTTCTTTTAATTGTCATGTTAGGATGTCAATTTTAGATCTCTCCTGCTTTCTCTTGTGGGCATTTAGTGCTATAAATTTCCCTCTACACACGGCTTTAAATGTGTTCCAGCGATTTTATCTTTGTTCTCA
The DNA here is from genome assembly GCF_008728515.1 of Papio anubis. Lineage (NCBI taxonomy): Eukaryota > Metazoa > Chordata > Mammalia > Primates > Cercopithecidae > Papio > Papio anubis. The sequence continues at coordinate 137,208,183 of NC_044996.1, forward strand.
TTGGTTTGTTGTATCTTTGTTCTCATTGGTTTCAAAGAACATCTTTATTTCTGCCTTCATTTCGTTATGTACCCAGTGGTCATTCAGGAGCAGGTTGTTCAGTTTCCATGTAGCTGAGCAGTTTTGAGTGAGTTTCTTAATCCTGATTTCTAGTTTGATTGTACTGTGGTCTGAGAGACAGTTTGTTTTAATTTCTGTTCTTTTACCTTTACTGAGGAGTGCTTTACTTCCAACTATGTGGTCAATTTTGGAATAAGTGTGATGTGGTGCTGAGAAGAATGTATATTCTGTTGATTTGGGGTGGAGAGTTCTGTAGATGTCTATTAGGGCCACTTGGTGAAGAGCTGAGTTCAATTCCTGGATATCCTTGTTAACTTTCTGTCTCGTTGATCTGTCTAATGTTGACAGTGGGGTATTAAAGTCTCTCATTATTATTGTGTGGGAGTCTAAGTCTCTTTGTAGATCTCTAAGGACTTGCTTTATGAATCTGGGTGCTCCTGCATTGGGTGCATGTATATTTAGGATAGTTAGCTCTTCTTGTTGAATTGATCCCTTTACCATTATGTAATGGCCTTCTTTGTCTCTTTTGATCTTTGTTAGTTTAAAGTCTGTTTTATCACAGACTAGGATTGCAACCCCTGTTATTTTTGTTGTTGTTTTGTTTTGTTTTCCAATTGCTTGGTAGATCTTATTCCATCCCTTTATTTTGAGCCAATGTGTGTCTCAGCACGTGAAATGGGTCTACTGAATACAGCACACTGATGAGTCTTGACTCTTTATCCAATTTGCCAGTCTGTGTCTTTTAATTGGAGCAATTGGCCCATTTACATTTAAGGTTAATATTGTTATGTGTGAATTTGATCCTGTCATTATGATGTTAGCTGGTTATTTTGCTCGTTAGTTGCAATTTCTTCCTAGCATCAATGGTCTTTACAATTTGGCATGTTTTTGCAGTGGCTGTTACCGGTTGTTCTTTTCCATGTTTAGTGCTTCCTTTAGGAGCTCTTGTAAGGCAAGCCTGGTGGTGACAAAATCTCTCAGCATTTGTTTGTCTGTAAAGGGTTTTATTTCTCCTTCAGTTACGAAGCTTAGTTTGGCTCGATATGAAATTCTGGGTTGAAAATTCTTTTCTTTAAAAATGTTGAATATTGGTCCCCACTCTCTTCTGGCTTGGAGAGTTTCTGCCGAGAGATCCGCTGTTAGTCTGATGGGCTTCCCTTTGTGGGTAACCCGACCTTTCTCTCTGGCTGCCCTTAACATTTTTTCCTTCATTTCAACTTTGTTGAATCTGACAATTATGTGTCTTGGAGTTGCTCTTCTTGAGGAGTATCTTTGTGGCATTCTCTGTATTTCCTGAATTTGAATGTTGGCCTGCTTCACTAGGTTGGGGAAGTTCTCCTGGATAATATCCTGCAGAGTGTTTTCCAACTTGGTTCGATTCTCCCTGTTACTTTCAGGCACACCAATCAGATGTTGATTTGGTCTTTTCACATAGTCCCATATTTCTTGGAGGCTTTGTTTGTTTCTTTTTACTCTTTTTTTCTCCACACTTCTCTTGTTGCTTCATTTCATTCATTTGATCTTCAATCACTGATACCCTTTCGTCCACTTGATCAAGTTGGCTACTGAAGCTTGTGCGTGTGTCACGTAGTTCTCATGCCATGGTTTTCAGCTCCATCAGGTCATTGAAAGACTTCTCTACACTGTTTATTCTAGTTAGCCATTTGTCTAATATTTTTTAAAGGTTTTTAGCTTCTTTGCGATGGGTTTGAACATCCTCCTTTTGCTCAGAGAAGTTTGTTATTACCCAGCGTCTGAAGCCTTCTTCTCTCAACTCGTGAAAGTCATTCTCCGTCCAGCTTTGTTCCATTGTTGGTGAGGAGCTGTGTTCCTTTGGAGGAGAAGAGGCACTCTGATTTTTAGAATTTTCAGCTTTTCTGCTCTGGTTTCTCCCCATCTTTATGGTTTTATCTACCTTTGGTCTTTGATGATGGTGATGCACAGATGGGGTTTTGGTGTGGATGTCCTTTCTGTTGGTTAGTTTTCCTTCTAACAGTCAGGACTCTCAGCTGCAGGTCTGTTGGAGTTTGCTGGAGGTCCACTCCAGATGCTGTTTGCCTGGATATCACCAGCGGAGACTGCAGAACAGCAAATATTGCAGAACAGCAGATGTTGCTGCCTGATCCTTCCTCTGGAAGCTTCATCTCAGAGGGGCACCTGGCTGTATGAGGTGTCAGTCGGCCCCTACTGGGAACTATTTCCCAGTTAGGCTACTCGGGGGTCAGGGACCCACTTGAGAAGGCAATCTGTCTGTTCTCAAATCTCAAACTCTGTGCCAGGAGAACCAGTACTCTCTTCGAAGCTGTCAGACAGGGACATTTAAGTCTGCAAAAGTTTCTGCTGCCTTTTGTTCAGCTATGTCCTGCCCCCAGAGGTGGAGTCTACAGAGGCAGGCAGGCCTCTTTAAGCCCACTGTGGTGGGCTCCACCCAGTTCGAGCTTCCCAGCTGCTTTGTTTACCTATTCAAGCCCCAGCAATGGCGGACGCCTCTCCCCAGGCCTCGCTGCCGCCTTGCAGTTCGATCTCAGACTGCTGTGCTAGCAGTGGGCGAGGCTCCGTGGGCATGGGACCCTCTGAGCCAGTCACGGTATATAATCTCTTGGTGTGCTGTTTACTATGGCCATTGGAAAACCTCAGTATTAGGGTAGGAGTGTCCCAATTTTCCAGGTACGTACCATCTGTCATGGCTTCCCTTTGCTAGGAAAGGGAATTCCCTGACCCCTTGTGCTTCCCAGGTAAGGCGAGGCCCCACCCTGCTCCCTGGGCTGCACTCACTGTCTGACAAGCCCCAGTGAGATGAACCCAGGAGCTCAGTTGGAAATGCAGAAATCACTCGTCTTCTGCATCACTCATGCTGGGAGCTGCAGACTGGAGCTGTTCCTATTCAGCCATCTTGGAACCTCCCATATTTTTCGTTTCTTTGTTTTTTACTTCTGGAATTTCTATGCAGCTTTGTTCTGTATCTTTCATTCCTGTCCTCCCTATGTCCATGTTTTCCTCTACATTCCTGGGCATATGGAGCATATTTATATTAGTTCTTAAATGTCCTTTGCTGTTAATTATACCATCTCTATAATTTCTGGTCCTGCTTCTGTAGATCCCTTTTTTCTCATTTTCTGTGCCACAATTTCCTGCTTCTTTGCACACTGGATTATTTTTGATTGGATGTCGAATTTTCGTGTGTTGAATTTTGCTGTATCTTTCTAGAAAGTTTTAGACTTTGTTCTGGCATGTAGTTAAGTTCCTTTTGAGATTCATTTTCTTATTTTGAGGTTTCGTTTCAGCTTTCTTGGGGGAGGGTTTAGAGTAGCCTTTAGACTAGGCCCAATTAATCTCATTACTAAGATGATATCCTTCTGAGGACTCTAGCCAATGCTTCATGAATTGTGCATTCTCTCCACTCTGACTGGTTGAAATGTGAGTTTTTGCTAGAATGGTTTCCTTTATTGCTGTCTGGTTATTCTTTCCCCAGACTTATGCAGTTTGAAGCCATGCACATTAAAGTCAGTATTCAACCAGAAATCAAAGGGTCCCTTTAAACCCCTCTAAGTTTCTCTCTTCATGCAGTTTCATCCTGCTTGATAGTCTGCCCACAAGATCTGGCCATCTCAGCCTCAAGCTTTAATCTCTCCACAACTTGGAAAAATTGCAGAGCTATCTTCGGATCAGCCTTCCTTGCACTGTGGATTTGAAACTATGTCAAATCATTTTTTTGGCAAAATTAGAGCTCATCTCATTTGTGTCCTTGTAGGTTTTCTTGTCTTGTGCTACCTATTGTCCAATGTCTGAATAACATGGTTGCATACACAAGAAGACTTCAGAAAGTTCATGGAAAAATGGAATCAAAAGCTAAAAATAAAACATATAAGCTTTGTTTCCCAACATAAGCTCCATCAAGCTTAAGACACTTTTGTAAGTGATGTTACCAGCCACCTAGTCCGTCCCTAAAGAACTAAGGGTCCTGGGAATTTAACCATGTCAATGTAGGTTTTAAAAAATATTATTCACTGAAGAAACATGGGTGCTCTTTAAAGAGTCTTATAAGAACAGGAAATAAAAACAAGTCAGAAGGAGACAAATCAGGACTGTAAGGTGGATGCCTAATGATTTCCTACTGAAACTCTGGCAAAATTGCTGTTATTTGATGAGAGGAATGAGCAGGGCCACTGCTGTGGTGGAGAAAGGCTCTCTGATGAAGCTTTCTCAGGCATTTTTCTGCTAAATCTTGGGTTAACTTTCTTAAAATGCCCTCATAATAACATAACAGTCAATGTTCACTTTGGGACGGGGTTTTAGCATTAAAATGAGGTGGAACTTGGCTCTTTACATTGAAAAGTGAACTACAGGACATAGAGTTTTTGCACAGCCTCTGTAATCTAGCCGAAACTGGCTTGTGGTCTGCAGTTGCTTATCAGAAAATAATCTTTGTAAGGCCAGTCTTCTGTCCAGTCATAGTTGTAGAGGTCTGGGTTGTAAATCAGAGTTGATAGCTCCTATTGTTAACAAGTTTAGCTGTAGGAATTTAGAAATGTGCCATGCCAACCAAGCCCCAAACCCTTTACCCATAGGTAACTTGGTTTCCTTAACCTTAGTGTACCTCTCAGTTGATAAAGGGGCATCTATTTTGGTCTCTCAGATCATACCCACTAGATGCCAATAACATATTCCTTCCAGTTGTGAGGAACAAAAATATCTCCAGATATTACCTAATGTCCCCTGGGAACCAGTCCTTTAACTTATGGAATTTGTACTTTTCCTTACTTGTTCATAATGAGGAAACTTAAGTTCTATGTACATTAGTGTATTGGTCTGTTTTCATACTGCTGTAAAGAACTGCCAGAGACTGGGCAATTTATAAAGGAAAGAGGTTTAATTGACTCACTGTTCAGCATGGCTGGAGAGACCTCAGGAAACTTACAATCAAGGTAGAAAGTGAAGCGGGGAAGCAAGGCATCTTCTTCACAAGGCAGCAGGAAAGAGAAGTGCTTAGTGAAGGCGGAAGAGTCCCTTATAAAACCACCAGATCTCGTAAGAACTCACTCACTATCACAAGAAGAGCATGGGGGAAACTGCCCCCATGATTCAATCACTTTCACCTAGTCTCTTCTTTGACACATGGAGATTGTGGGGACTACAATTCAAGATGAGATTTGGGTGGGGACACAAAGCCTAATCATATCAGTTAGTTTCTATCTCATTTTGTGATGATTTAACCAGTCCAGAAGTGGTATAATATAGTCGTGTATAAACAAAGAAATAAGAAATTTCAAGGAATATCTCTAAGAGATAAAATATGGGATATTTTTTTCTTGTAGCTTGGATAGATGTGATGAGTTTGTAGAATTTGAAAGTGTTTGTAAAATGAGATGAACAAAGAAACTGAACAATATAAATCAAAGAGTAAACAACGGTATTTGACAACTTTCTAATTTGTTCCTCTTCAAAAGAAATTATTTACATGAGGATTTTAGGCCATCTATAATTAAGTATATGGATTCCTATTGTTTCTTGTAAAATTTCTAGAACTATGTTAATTCTGATGCTAATAAAGGTGGCTAGCACTGATGCCACCTTTATTATGTGCTAGGATCTGTGCTAAGTGTTTTGGAAGCTTTATTTAAGGCTTAGGATAATATTTTATCCTCCTTTAATATTTTGAAGAAACTGACAGTTGCCCAATTAATTTTGCCCCCCAAATTGTACAGCAGTTATCTTACTTAAGTATTTGTCATGCTCTGAAGGGGACAGACTGTATTTGTTTCTGTTCCCTCTCTCTTTTTCTTCTGTTTTCCACATCACTTTTACCTGCTTAAATCATCAGTATTGATGACTTGTCTTTAAAGTTTTGTCCTTGTCTAATTATTTGTTGATCTCGTGCATATATCTGTAACTTCCTGTGTCTACCTTTATTATAATGCAAACTAAACTGTTTAATGATTTTTACCTGTTTGTTAGTAAACATGTAAACTATAAGCATAGTGGGTCATCATTTTCACAGTTGCACCTGTTCACTGTTAAATTCCTAGTACCTAGAATGCCAGTTTGGTCTATAAATCAGTATATAAATGGTTTAGTGGGCTCAACATTGCATTGGCATTCTTGGTAATCACTACTAACAAATGCAGAAAGTAGGAGAGGGAAAGAAATCAGTTTAAATGTGGTACCTGAACCATCGCTAATTCTCTAGGGATTTGTGAACTTCTTGAGCTATTTATGTGCCTCACGATCTTCTAGAAATATTGCAGCAAGATTCTGAAGTGTTGCTGACTCATACAAGGTGATACATTTGTTTTCAAAATAAATAGAAGAGCCAGGTCAGGAAGAAGGAAGCCAAGATAAACATAAGTAGAGATTACTATAATTGAAAGAAGAGGGTATGTACTTGTAGAAAAGTGACTTCCTTAATATGCATGTTTCTGCTTTTCTCCTAATTTTACATTTTCCTAATTTTATATTTTCCATGGCCAATGTCTATAATTTGCCTGGGAATCCAATTAATTGCAATCACATCTAACAAATTAGTATTTATAATTGGGTTTCCAAACAAATTATAGTAATACTTCCAAGCATAAATTAGTAACATTTGAATGGAGAGTTATTTTTCTTATTTCATGCATAGTGTTTAGATGTCTTCTTTGAAAGACACACTTGGCAATTTTCCTTACTTTTTAAAAAGTACACTCTATTTTCTTTTTTTGAGATGGTGTCTCACTCACTCTGTTGCCCAGGCTGGAGCACAGTGGCTCAATCTTGGCTCACTGCAACCTCCGTCTCCTAGTTTGAAGATTCTCCTGCCTCAGTCGTCCAAGTAGCGGGGATTACAGTTGTGTGCCACCACACCTGGCTAATTTTTTGGATTTTTAGTAGAGATGGGGTTTTGCCATGTTGGCCAGGCTGGTCTCAAACCCATTACCTCAAGTGATCTGCCTGCCTTGGCCTCCCAAAGTGCTGGGATTATAGGCGTGAGCCGCCGCACCCAGCCAAGTATACTGTTTATTTTTGATAGAAACTATACATGTCCATTAAAAATTAAGAAAACAAACTGCACAGAAAAGTAAAACCAAACCATCACTCCAGATTTACCACATAGAAACAGCCACGGTTTACCGTGCAGAAAAGTGTTAACACAGCAAGGCCAAGACTGTTCTCCTAATACCTACTTAAATGACTGGCCACAGACCAGCACCTGGAAGTTTTGTGCACACTAGTTTCAAATAAATGCTTAAAGTTTAATATTACTTGAAGGCAAAAGAAGACAAAAGAGACCCCAAAATATTATAAAGAAAATATTATAAAAGATATTATGAGGTTGGAACTGTTACTCTTTCAATTCTATATTTGTTTTGTTATTTACTGATGTTCTAATATAAAGTTCAAGATAAGTCACACTCATAGGTTTTCTCCACCACTCCTTCCACCTACCAGTTTTTCTAATAAATTGTTATTTGAAAATTCTTAGTTTTATCATAGCAAATCCTCCCTCCTAACCATCATTCTTATTTTAATATTAGTTTCATATTTATGTACATGGAAAAATAATTTTACTGATTCTTTTTTCTACTTTATGCTTAATTTTGTAAATTTATTTCATATCTTTGTTTTTAAAAAGGGGTCTATGGATGAACACATGTTTTCTTTAAGTTTATGCATGAGAAATTTTACCTACAGTTATATCTAAAGTACACTTGGATTGGACAACTTTTTTTTCTTCTGTAAGTATTACTTTATTTTATCTGGGCACTGAATATTGTACTAGCCCATTTGTTCTTGTTTTCTGTTTACGATAGGATCGCTAGGTTTTGCCATTGCATGGCACTTCCTCCCCTCTGCCCCCCACACAACCCCCCCACAAGACACATCCACTCACACAGAGTTTATTTTCCTTAGAATTACATAGACATTGCTTTGTTAGCTTCACATACTAAATTTAGTAGAGAGACATTTGGTAGCAATTATATTTTATTCCTCATAATCAGCTTGCCTTTTTTACCTGAATGTCTGAAAATTTAAAGTTTTCCCTTTGGTGTTCAGAAGCAGAAGCTATATTCCAGTGTTGCTTGTTCTTTTCAGTTATTCCTGGCACATAACATGCCCTTTGATTTATAATTTTTTTCTATTTCATTCCTTGATCTCTCTCTCTCTTTCTCTCTCTCCTTCCTTCCCTCCCTCCCTCCCTCCTTCCCTCTTTCCCTCCCTCCCTCCTTCCCTCCTTCCCTTCCTTCCCTTCCTTCCTTCCTTCCTTCCTTCCTTCCTTCCTTCCTTCCTTCCTTCCTTCCTTCCTTCCTTCCTTCCTTCCTCCCTCCCTCCCTCCCTCCCTCCCTCCCTCCCTGCCTTCCTCCCTCCTTCTGTCACCCAGGCTAGAGTGCAGTGGTTCAATCTTGGCTCGCTGCAAGCTCTGCCTCCTGGGTTCAAGGGATTCTCCCATCTCAGCCTCTTGAGTAGCTGGGATTACAGGTGCCTGCCACCACACCCGGCTAATTTTTGTATTTTTAGGAGAGATGGGGTTTCTCCATGTTGGCCAGGCTGGTCTCAAACTCCTGACCTCAGATGATCCTTGATATTTCTAGTTTATTTCTTAACTTTATGTTTTTGTCTTATTTCACATTTTATATTTTTGTTTAACTCTTTTCTATCCCTTTTCATCTCATTTCATTGTCTCGCTACCTTGTCTTCATGCTCTTGTATTGAATTCACGTTCTGTTCACCTCACTGTGCGTTTTGGGAGTGAAGTTTTCAGAAATTTGGAATCAGACCCTTTGGCCAGGTTAGGGAGAGGGCAACGCTGAGATGGGGGCAGCAGTGGCGGAAGTCAAGCTTTAATGATTTTAACATTTTCAAAGTGCCCAGGACGTGTGTACAAAGACACATTTTATGGAAATTGTGCAGGTTGCTTTTTTTGTTTGAACCTTTGAAAGAATTTAATCTTAACATTTTCTGATTTAAAAACTGTAAAATCTTGTTTAACAAAAACTTTTATGTATTAAGATACTATTTTCCTTTTATTACATAGTTGTTTATAAAAGTTCATTCGTTAAAATTAAGGATCCTTTTTAACACCATAGCATTTGTACTGTTGCTTTTTAATATAGTGAAAATACAAAAGGAAGGGCATGTGCTATTTTTTTGATGTCACTGACTTCAGAGACATTGTGTACAAAGAATTACCAACATACTTTAATTCAATGATTGCTTGGTGTTTAGAATGTCAGTTCTTTAATTTTGAGCATCCTGAAATATATCTTTTGTACATACAGAGACTGATGTATCAGAATCAGATTTTCAGTAACCCCTGGATTATAGTTTGGAGTAATTTAATTTAGTTACCCTCAGTGATCTCTAGGAGTTTATGTACACTTAGATTTCCTGTTTATAAATGCATTTGTTTTTTCTGTATCTAGGTAAATGGAGCTATTCAACTACTCAGCATAGAATTAAGATTAAAAATTCGTTTGCTAAAGAAAAGGAATACAAAAAAAGAAATTTGAAATCACCCTACTGTCTCTTCCCAGGAAGTGTAAGATTGCATTTTTGAATATTCAGATTATTTCTAAACACGTAGAATCATGAAATCTAATAACTGAACACAAATTAGAGAGCTATTCATCCAGCAGATTTCTAGTCTTGGCCAGACATTGGGACCATCTACAGTTCTTTCCAAAGTGCAGTTTCCGGGGTCCATGCCTGGAATGCTGAAGAAACGGGTCAAAAGTTCACCCAGGACATCAGTTTTAGAAGCTCCCTGGGAAATTCTAATAGGGAAGCAAGCTGAGAGCCACTGGGCGAGCCCAGTCTTCTTATTTTACCCTGATATGGTGGGGTCCTCAGAAAACACTGGCTCTCATCGTTGCCCAGACTCTTACGTGTTTCGTGATCTGGGCTATGTTAGGATCTCCCTGAGCTGCTGTTTCCCCATTTGTAAAGTGGAAATAATAACAGCTGTGGGGACTGGGCAAGAATAGGTGAAATGAGAAAGTAAAGCAGCTGGGGTAGAGTGAGGGATGTGGTAGACATCAGCATCTCTTGGTGACTAACTGCCACTGCTAATGATGATGGTAATGACGGTGATGGTGGTGGTTATGACAGTGGTGATAATGATGGAGCACTCACTTCAGGAAATTGTATGTTCGAAGTTTCATTGTAGTCCACAATCCTGGTTGTTGGCTAGGAGCAGGAAGAGAAGCCCCCAATTCCTTGACTCTTTGCAAAGGCAATTATAATCCTAGAGAATTGACATATGGTAGAAGTCTGTTGAATTGAACCAAATAGCCAAATGCAATGTTCTCTTCAAAGCTGAAGCCTAGTATTTATGTGATTTTAAACACATTAAGGTAATTTACTGAATTGGATGTCTTTGTCATTTCATGATTGCTGAACAGATTATTTTACTGTACAATACCTTGCATTTTATGCCAAACTAAACAAAGACAGTATTGTCTCTCTTTTTGAAAGTGTTCAAGAAATGTTGCCTACTTTTGTTAGTATTTAATTTTATTTTTAGCCACTTGCCACAGGTGGATAAATTAATGTTTTATTCATTTTCTTCTTAGTGGAGCGTAGCATATTACCCAGGTAAGGCACTAAAAACCACATTTTAGTTTTTAGCTCTTAGGAGATGACATGTAGGAGGGATATATGAGAATTCATTAATACTGCATATTAATATATAGTATAACATATATCTATTCTTTTTTTTTTTTTTTTTTTTTGAGACCGAGTCTTGCTCTGTCACCCAGGCTGGAGTGCAGTGGCCGGATCTCAGCTCACTGCAAGCTCCGCCTCCCGGGTTCACGCCATTCTCCTGCCTCAGCCTCCCGAGTAGCTGGGACTACAGGCGCCCGCCACCTCGCCCGGCTAGTTTTTTTGCATTTTTTTTTAGTAGAGACGGGGTTTCACCGTGTTAGCCAGGATGGTCTCGATCTCCTGACCTCGTGATCCGCCCGTCTCGGCCTCCCAAAGTGCTGGGATTACAGGCTTGAGCCACCGCGCCCGGCCGCATATATCTATTCTTTAACATATGAAAGATTTTTTACTTAATCCAATGCACCTCAAAGATATTTTTCTTTAACACTTTGCTTTATCTCTTCTTTGGAGGCATAATGACATCCATTAGATACTATTAATCACTGATCTAGAAAAATACATAGTCTTTGCAGACTATTTCTTTCTTAGTTTTGGGGACAGTAAGGGCAAAATAAACAAAGTTAATGGGTGCAGTGACCATATTCTTTTCAAATTTTAAATTGGAGCCAATGACCTGGCAAAAGAATGACATTTAGCTGGGTATGGTGGCTCACGCCTGTAATCCCAGCACTTTGGGAGGCTGAGGCGGGCAGATCACTTGAGGTCAGGAGATCGAGACCATCCTGGCCAACATGGTGAAACCCTGTCTCTACTGAAAATACAAAAATTAGCTGGACATGGTGGCACATGCCTGTAATCTCAGCTACTTGGGAGGCTGAGGCAGGAGAATTGCTTGAGCCAGGGAGTTGGAGGTTGCAGTGAGCTGAGATTGTGCAACTGCACTGCAGCCTGGTGACAGAGTGAGACTCTGTCTCAAAATAAAAATAATAATAATTTGAAAGTGACATTTGTGTGATTTGTGAAATTAATCATATGAATAGTTTTATAAAACTGAATTATAGTTATAAAAACTAAATTTACAGTTAACAATTTGCCTTCATTGCCTGCATATAATTGTAGAAACAGGAAATAGAACATGGAGCATATATATATATATATCTCTATGTTGTCACACGTGTTTATTCACCATAAAATTGATGGGTATTACATGCATACTGATTTGAATGTCTTTTTCTAATATTTTCTCATTCCTTTTAACAAATCTCTGGGTAATTAACTTGTATTACCACATGAAATTTTACATGCTTAATGGTCAGAAGTTATTATACTTTTGTGACACTCAAATTACCTTTGTTCACAGGATTTCCTGCTGGAGACCAATTTGCAGATTTTGTTTATATCTAGAGTATTAATATTCACACAGCATTTTCTCTGACCTGTACACATTTTTCTCCTTATTCCATTCAATTAGTAAATTCTCATTAAACTATGATTAATGACCTGGAGAGAGACCTTATGTACACATACCATATGTTCTCTAATTTATATTCAAACAAATAATTTTTTTCAACCTAATCCAAGAGAATTATGAAAAAAAATTAATAGACAGCATCAAAACCTCCCTTTGATAAATCTGCCTTTAATAGGACAGCTAAATAAAGCTCCTCTGTAAGATTGTTGCACCAAATCCACACTGCTCTAAGATGAACTTCATTTAAGTACAGGGTACAATTCCTTAGATGCAGATTTCAGTGCTTAATCTGGAAGTAGTGGGTTGGAATCTAGTGGCTGGACACACTGTGGAAAAATACAGACTTCCTTCTGTCTGTGGATCTTACAAAATTTTCATCAGCATGGCAGAAGAATTTTGAAATGTTAAAGAGTAAGCTTGTAGCAGTGGGAAAAGAAAAAAGACATAAATTAATTATTATTGAGTATGTATTGTGGGCCAACTATGCACAGTAGTGCTTAGTTCTTTGTGTGCATTACCTCATGTAATATTCATAATGTTACCTGTATTATTTCAAGATTATAAACCAGTCTAGGAAGCATGAGTGCAAAGATGAACATATGCGTTTCTATGATCCCCAAAATAATCAAAGAAATCATGTTTGAATCCTTACCAAAAAGGAAAACATTGATTATCCATACAGAATAACTCTCATATCAACTGAAAGATCTAAATTGTTGGGCTAATTTTGATCATTCCCCTTTTATAGTCATTGGGAACACATACTTCGTAACTATTCTAGGTCACTGTCTTTGTTTATTTGTTTTTATGTCTGCCCCAATAGTTCAGTAAATAATGAAGATAAGGAGACATGGCCTCTGTTTTCCTGTCCCTCACAGTTCAAGTGTGTGGCAGTTGGCGTATAGATAATTAGAATAATATATGAATAGAGGATCCAAACTTTATCTGATTCTTGACTCATACTCTGTTTTCATAGGTGAAGAGTATGAACTGAGTTGATTTCATTATATCATGGTGCAAACTAAGTCACTGTGATTTCCAAGTTACCAAGCAGGAAACACTTGCTGGATTTAATACAAGTATTTCTACTTGGAAATCTCAGCCCATGAGGCAGTGGCCAATGATTTTGGTATTAAGTATTTTCTTTCATTGTGTGTAATGTATATGAACTGTTGAAAAAAGAAAGTTGGCAAACACTATATAATTGTCACAGATCTGTTAGCATACTTCCTTGATTATTAACTTAGATCTGAAACTAAATTTAGAGCTTCAAAACTCAATGAAGTAAAATACATCTAACAGCTGAAAGAAAAATGAACTGCGAAATAGAGTAAGAGAGAAAAGCCTTCAGAGTTGATAATGCTTTAAGTGCTTATAAAGTTTATTTTAATTAATTAGCTGTAAATTTATCACAATTCAATATTGACACCACGGCCCTTCTAAATTTTACCTTAAAGTTCTTAAATTGAGAAATAATTTTAGTTCAGTCAACTCATGTTATTTTCACATTTTATATATGATTAATTACTAACAAACAACTTTATATGACATCTGCAATTCTAATTCAAACCTTGAAATTACAGTTTTTCTATCTAGTGTTTCCACTGTTTTCCTTTTGTTAATCTAAGAAAAGAACAGAATACAATACAAGAATTGTATTTAACTTGTAATGAAGTACTGATGCTTTGTCATCCACTAAATTTACAGTATCAGAAAGATTATTGTCACTATGAAACAATACAATGTGGTGCTGCACACATTCTCATCACAATTTTTTTTTTAATTGTGGTAAAATGCACATAATATAACATTTGCCGTCTTAACTCTTACGCATATTTTAATTGAACATTGTTTGGGGGAAATAACCAGGTGAGACAGTGGAGAATAATTTATGTTGAAATTGTAGTTTATCCTAGGATTACTAAGATATTCCTTGCTGAAGTTATGTTTTGAGTCTTCAGTGGAATTTCCAGTCATCATCAATCTGAGAATCATAGGCTAAAATTAATGAACTATCTGTCTTTTTGGAAAAGAGAGATATTCCTCCCACCAACCTCCCACCTCCCACTAGAGACTTTGATAATGGTGGTTTTTTTGTTTGTTTGCTTGTTTGTGTGTTTGTTTTATAACATACCTCTGCTATTGGTGAAATACTCTCTAGTTAATAGCCCAAACCATTCACTGTCCCCTGCCTAGATAACCTCCTGTCTCCAGGGTATCTAGGTGCTACCAGACACCTATCTGACTAAAGGGTCATGCTTGTTTGACAGTGAGGAGCAGCCAGCAGCATGCTGGCAGGTTTGGCAGGTGTTACCTCGCGGTCGGGAACCATATTCAATCACTATTGAGAAGCAACAGCAACACATGGGCTGGTCTTATCAGGTGTTTTCCAGGTGTTGCCCAGGCATTATGAGGCAGTGGTAGGGATGACCTGGTGTTACACAGGTGTCACGATGGTACAGAGGCATATTTAGTCATCAGGGAGCAGCAGCAGGCAGCACACAGGCGAGTGTTCCCAGGTAGCCTTCAGGTGTAACCCAGGTGTTCCCAGTTGTTACCAGTAATGAGCCCTGGTTAGGGATCACTGTGGAGCATCAAACAGCATGCTGGCGTTGAGCTGCATGATGTTCCTATTCTCCCCCTGGACTTCTGTTCACCAAAGCCACCACATTTATTTCTTATATTCCTAACCCTGTTGTGACATCAGATAAACAGAAAGGGTCCTCCTTGTCCATCTTCCACTTCCAACGTTGAGCAACCATGGCAGCCCTTCACTGGATGGCCTTGCATTGGTTCAAGTAGCCTGAATGGTTGTAGCGAACAGAGCTTGATATGTACAAGAGTTCAAACATGTGCGTACTTGTTTTATGCCCATGGAGCAGTTCAAGGCAGCTGTTCCGGCAGGGTGCTGTCCTTCTCCATATGGGCAGACAGCATTCTGGCATCGCTCCTCCTGTGGCCCCATCATTCCCTACAGCTGTGGTGCTACCCATATCCAGCTAATAAAGAACATGAGGGCACCATCCCCCACCATCTGCAAGCCTCGGTCCACAGTGGCACAGAACTTTGCTGATTACATTCCATTCACAACAACATAGCCACCCCTAGGTAAAAGGAAGACAGTGAAATTTAACCTGGCTGTGCACAGGCATTCCAGGTGAAAATGCATTTTGATAAGAGAAAATGTCACTTTGATAGGAGAAAAGAAAACAAATACATCTATTTTGTTAAACATTCAAGCAGACGTCATGTGTCTTTAATGGAATAGTAGTTATCATGGAAACCATCTCCCATAAGGATAAAAGGAGGCTTGGTGTAAAAGTTAGGGTTATGGTGATCATCTTTTCAGCCATCTTCTATAAAGCAAAAAGAGGGTTAGGGATAGGGCTGGGTGGAGGGCTGGGGCTGGTGGGGCTGTCTTGGCCATTCTCTTCCATAGGAAAAAGGAGGGCAAGAGCACAGAGAGCATCCTTCCCTTTCTTTCCCTGGGTGGGACAGCTTTTAGAAGTCTCAGCAACTCCTCTGTTCAGTGGCAGAAAAAAGCCATTATCTTCCGATTGCAGCTCTTGTCTTAGGGATGACCGAGTGCTGTCCTGAACCATTTTTTCCTAAGGAAAAATAGGCATTTGATAAATGGCTCTTTCACATTACTCAGGCTTTTTCAATAATGCATTCCTCTAATAAGTCCAGGGCTTCCTATTCTCACTAATGGTTGATTGATTCTGGGCTCAACCAAAATGTCCTCAGCAAGATGCTGTTCAGACCCCAACTATGTCACAGATAACATAGGTGTGGGCTGATTTTTAAAGAAGATTCACATTCTTCTACTGCACAACTCATTGACAATTCCATGTTAATCATAAAGGCTGGAAATTATTGAAATATGTTCAATTAGCAGGCTTAGACAACTGTGCTATATAATTCCAACAAATATGCTATCATTGTGAGAATTGCAAAGTTTTTTAGAGCTCCTGCTATTTTGATGAGTATTTATGATACATGAAAAAGTAGCCAGGTACAACGGCTCATGCCTGCAATCCCAGTGCTTTGGGAGGCTAAGGGTGGGAGGATTGCTTGAGGCCAGGACTTAATACCACCCTGGGCAACATAGCAAGACCTCATCTCTACAAAAAATAAAAATTAGCCAGGGATGGTGGTGTGTGTCTATAGTTCTAGTTACTTGGGAGGCAGAGGCAGGAGGATTGCCTGAGTTTGGGAGTTCAAGGCTGCAGTGAACTATGATTGCACCATTGTACTTCAGCCTGGGTGACGAAGTGAGACCTTAACTGTAAAAAAAGAAGAAAAAAAAAGAGAGAGAGAAAGAAAAAAATTAAAGAGAGTGATGTGCTATACATGTAATGTATACAATCCAAAGAGGGCCCTCAAATTGTACTGAACAGGTTTGGTGACTATTTATAGTCAGTTTTTTTGACAAACATCTTTGACCAAGGTAGAATATATGATCTGTGGACGTGGGCGCATATACTTGGTGTGTGTCTGTTGCATGCAATATAAAATCATCACTTATGGATTATGTTCCTTTGAGAAATCAGCACAAAATGTGTCACTTTGGTAGGAGAAAAGAAAACAAATATATGCATTTTGTCAAATATTCAAGCAAAAGTTTGACAGGGAAAAAATGTGGAACTTCCTTTCAGATGTCTTGGAAATCAGACTTCGTGTGTCTTTAATGGAATATTTTTTAAAATTCTTCTTTGTCTTAGCCTCTCTTCCCCAAGAAGAGCTACGAATGCTTGACCAGCTGTGAGTTCCTCAAATACATCCTGTTGGTAAAGCAGGGGGACTGCCCGGCTCCTGAGAAAGCCAGTGGATTTGCGGCCGCCTGTGTTGAAAGCTGCGAAGTTGACAATGAGTGCTCTGGGGTGAAGAAATGTTGTTCAAATGGGTGTGGACACACCTGCCAAGTACCCAAGACTCTGTACAAAGGTAAGGGGCAGCACTAGGGGTGTGAAGAGACATGCAGTGTCACATGTATCTGTGCCTAGGGAAGGGTGTCCATCGTAAGCGTGAAAAGTCTAAAAAACAAAATCTTAAGAAAATTTATTTTATACCACATACAGACATCTTAACATATTCACAGACCCATAGAGATCAACCATATTAACTCGACTTGGGGCAGAGCAAGTCATTCATATTAATTCTTTTTCATTTGACAGATGTGATGGACAGCAACAATTCAGGAAGGTTTTTGTCTTTTTCTCCAGTCAGACTGATTCAAGTAAGCTCTACTAGGTACACTAGAATAAATCGAAATATGTAATGAAATAATTCTACAACTCAGCATTACGTAGAATTGGTGGGAACCCTGGGCTTGTTTTCCTGCAACTGGATGGTCCCATCTGGGGGTGACAGGAGACAGTGACAGATCATCAGGCATTGGGTTCTCATAAAGAGCCTGCAACCTAGATCCCTCACATGTGCAGTTCACAACAGGGTTTACGCTCCTCTGAGAATCTAAAGCTGCTGATGATCTGACAGGAGGTTTGGGTGGTAATGTGAGTGATGAGGAGTGGCTGTAAATAGAGATGAAGCTTTGTCCACCCACCTACCACTTATCTCCTGCTGTGTGACCCAGTTCCTAACAGGCCACAGCCTGCTACCAGTCAGTGGCCCGGGAGCTGGGGACCCCTAATATAGAGTCAGTCAGCAGGCAGTATTCATTAAAGTACAGAGAGTAACAGATGTCTTTCTCTCTGTGTGTCTTTCACACACACATGCCAAATCCATATTGTTTCTAAATACTGGTACTTAAAAAAAATGTGTATAAAGCAGTATTCACCATCAATGCCAGTTTTGATTTGTGTGCTGGCTGCCTGTTTTTGGAAGTCCATGTTACTCTAACACTCATAACAATTCACATCTCCCAGAAGTTAGGTGTCTGTCCCATCTTCCTTTAGCTCCCACTTGGGAATACTTTCCTCTGAAATCTATGTAATTCAACCATTTATTTTCTTTATCGTTGGAAACACACCATAAGTACTATGTCTTACATTCAAAATAATCGCTGCTTTTCTCTTCTTACCAAGTGATGTTTCTTTAATAGTTTTAAGGTTTTATTGTGTTCATGCCTCTTATTTTAAACTACAGCAAGTCACTATTGCGAAATTTAAAACCATCTAATTTTTAAAGCCTCTGTTAATATGAAATTTTATCTGTCATTAAAGATAATATGCTATGTATGAGTAGCATTCACCATAAAAATAGGATGCTTTTGGAATGGTCTTTTTAAACCCTTTTGTAAAACCTATAGTGTTTTAAAGAGATAATATAAATTAAAATATGCACTTTTATAAAAGGACTGAAGAGTTACTATGAATTTCAAATATGCCTGTTTCACTAGAGAATAAGCGGAATATTGTAGAAAGGGCCAGAATAAATGACTAATGATGCAGAGATACTTTCAATGTAAAACTACATTTAACGAAACCAGATGAACTTTTGTTAAAGTACTGAAGTCACTCTTCTACTACAAATTAGCTCTTAACTTAGATTTTTGTGGAGAGAGACAGAATCAATGGGAATCAACTACAAATAGAATAAACAGACTCTGTTGACCTGACAATGACTTTTGCGTAACGAAGGCAGTCTAGTTAATAGATTGTTATTTTGCAAAAAAAGACATATATGCAGGTAGATATTTTTTCTTGCTTTCTTCAGTAGTCCCTCAAGGAAGGCTGTCTTCATGTCCTGGGAGCTTTGACAGTGCCTCTGAATATGTTAGTGTGTGTAAAAGGAGGGCAAATAGAGCCTGTAGCAACTCCTTCACCATCTTAGCTAATGAGCCATTTGAAGCCCCTTTTGGCATTCCCAACCTGGAGTCCAGCTGCTTCTTCACTCTCAGAAGAGGAGAGGGGAACTGATATACACAAGCCCCAGGGAAACAGTCCGTTCCAACCCATCCCTTGACTTTGCGAGGAGAAAACCATGTGCCCAGTCAGCGCACAAACCAACCTGCAATCTTAGGATACTCATAATCACTGTCTTTCCTACCTCCAAGATGCCTTCTTATTGCCCCAAACAAACTAATGTGAAATAAGATTGCCTCCCTCTCTCTGTCTCTGCTAGGTCTGTGTAATTGTTTTCCTTAATAAGAGTGGGAGTCATGGTGGGTTGAGATTAACTAGTCCTTGGCTCTCCGTTCACAGCTGCTGAAACTGAGGTTGCAGCCTATGCCTAAGTGATTTGGTAGTAGGTAGCAGAAATAGATCTAATATCTGCTCCCACCTGGGCTAGCTCGCCTGTCATTTTTGTTTTGAATGTATGGAGCCCTAATGGAAACACTCACTGGGCATCATTGTGTTATTATATAATAGGCTAACTAAGGCCTGGCACAGTGGCTCACCCCTTCAGTCCCAGCACTTTGGGAGGCTGAGGCAGGAGTTCAAGAGTAGCCTGGGCAAGATGGCAAGATATCCCCATCTCTACAAACATAATAAAATTAGCTAGGCATGGTGGCACGTGCCTGTAGTCATAGCTGCTCGGGAGGCTGAGGTGGGAGGATCATTTGAGCACAGGAATTCGAGGTTACAATGAGCCATGATCATGTCACTGCACTCCAGTCTGGGCAACAGAGTGAGACCCTGTCCCAAAATGTATCTAAATCCATTATCTACCTACCTGTCTATCTAATAGGCCAAGTAAAAGATTTGTCAATATAGAATATTTTTAATCTAACAAAATCACTACTTTATGAATCATTTTAGACTAATTAATAACATGGGATTGTTACATTGTAGGGTTGAAGCATATAAAACTAGATACAGTGTGTGCTGTATAGAGAACCAAATTCTATGGGATAAATATTGAAAACCTGAAGTTCCTCATTCATTCATTATTTATGTATTAAAGTGTTGCATACTGCTGTTTGGAAATCCAAAATAACATTTTCTTAACATTTTCCCCAGTTTACCTTTACAAGGGGCTGCTGTCACTTGATTGGAGAAGCATTGACACATTTCAGTTAAATACACATTTATGGAGTGCCTACTATTTTCTGTCATCTATAATGGGCATTGGGGTACAAGGATCCATGTGACACTAACCCCCGACATGGTCCAGTAGGTTATTACTGAGATTGTCATGCTCACAATACTCTTTAAGTGGGCAAATTGTTTTTCTAACCTTTAAGTAAATGGACATTTACCAACCTCTGTATATGTTTCATTTTATTACTTATTGAATTAATTTTTAAAAATATTTTAAAATTATAAAAACCCATACATACATACTTTCTGTTTGGTCTGTTGTGTTTGTGGAAGGGAAGATAGAAAGTACTGATTTTATAGCTTCAAGAGCTTTTTATACTGGTCACTTGAGTTTTTAAAAGCGATGGGTGTCTTGAAAATATGATCAATAAAATTCCCTATTATATTTGAGCACTGCATTTGGGCTATGCTGTAAAAACTGCACTTAACTGATGCCTGGAAGTAAGTTAACCTTCATAGACTATAGTTTAAAACAAACAGCAGAGATCCTTTCTTTTACTTTTTAAATAAAATTATTAGCATCAAAATAGAAGGCTTGGAAATAGTAACATGATTGGAGATGCCTGCTGGTGCTAGTTCTATGAAATGCAATTCTTCATAGAGCTGTAGAAACTTTAAAAGGCTTATCTTCTACAGGTAGAACACAAATGAGTGCATTTGGGGGCACTTCCTTTTTCCTTTCTATAGTACGTCTATTTTATGGCTTGGTGAGACAATCTTTCCTCCAGAGAGTGATACATTTTACTGTTTTGTTGCCAAATCCCACTGCCTCTCTTGGCTTCCAACTGTAGCAAAAATGGTTTGGGCAGGGAGAAAGAAAAGTTAAAAAATTTTACAAACCTAAAGATTCAGACTAATTTGTGACCTATAGTTTCCCTTTGCCGTGGATAAACCAAGAATTCATTGTACGTCAATCGGTTTCTTTTCAAAAAGACCCGAACACAGAGTTGATTTAGTATTTCCACAAATAATTAATATATAAAATATTTAAACTTCAGACCTCTGGAAATAGATTTCTACAACTTCTCACAAATACATTTTCAACATTTTGCATCCAGTAGCCAGCCCAATGCCTTAATGTGATGTAAATACACATTCTAGAGTTCTAATTACCTTTATGAGAGATATCAAGTAGTGATTAAATCACTAGAACAATACATCTTGCTACATTTTTATGTCATTTAGATACACGATAAAAATTAATAGTAATAATAAAATCTCACAATGAGTATGCAATTGTAGATTGCTTATCCTAATTGATTTTTCTATCCATAGATTTTCAACATTTTTAAAAAGCATTGGGTTTTTGTTCTTTTGATTTCAGCAGACTATTTCTTGCATTTTAAAGAAAAAAAGTGTATGTCACATATTGCAGGGTGCCATATGATAATGTTTGCTAATTTTTCAACAGAATCATTTAGATTTCAGATGACTAATTTGTTCAAAAATAATTTTAAAGAGAAAAATGCTAATCATTTACATAATAGAAAACACATTGAGAAGAGATCCAGTCTACACATCTGGTTATGCAGTTGGGATGCTGGTTCAGCCAGTGAGGACTGTGCGCACAGGCAGTGAGGGCTGGAGGTCTTGAGCGGGGCTGAGCCCCATCTGCACACAATTACAGTAGAGTGCTGGAGTTACTTCCAATCAAAGGAGCCAACTGACTTTAATGGAAAGCAGATGGACCATTTCTTAACATGCAAATTGCAGGGTCATGCTTCATCATAATTAAAGAGATTTTTAAATGAAGAAATTTGAACTGACATCGCCCTGATGCTCATTACATTTGATTAAGGCTGTTGGTCCTTGAATGCTACTCAAGATTAAAACCTTACAGAGAGGGGACTGGGTTGCTTGGATTGGCTTCTGGTGAGTTCAGGTTACTTAGGAGGCTATTTACTGTAGCTGTAGTTACTCCAAAAGATTATACATTGGAAAGCCAAAGAAAAAGGTAGATTTAGAAGTCTCGGAGAATGCGCTCTATGAGTTTGAAGAATTAGTCATCATTTTTTTTACTATGCACCAAGGAATCAAGTAAATCATGAAATGTCCTCTGCGACTGCTCTCTCTTGCCTTATCCCCTTCGGTAGAACTATTTGTCTTGCATATGCAGGCCAGCCTTCAATGCAAGAATGATACTAAATGATCGCCTTGTTGAGATTGTTTTTTCATCACTCTGAACAAATTTTTGTGACTTTTTTCTTGACACAAAACATACAGAGCTGCTTCTATTAAAATCAATTAACTTTGGAATTTCTATCCCATCAGGAATTGGTCTTTTTTTTTTTTCTTTTTAATGGGAAAGTCCTATGGTCAATGTAATAAAAACGTTCTATCTTGTAAACATTTTGGCATTGCTTTATTTTCTGGTATTTACCTTTTTAAAAAACAGAGTGAATGTTCATGTGAGTAATAAACCCATGCTGGAAAAGAGATGTGAGTTGCTTGAAACAATGTATGATAAAGATGGCAGTACAGAATATCTATGATAAATCTTCACCCTGCCCTAGGTGACTTTCAAGCAGAGTAGGGATTACCATTGTTGCTATGGTTTGCAGAAATGTTGCCCTAGTCTCTTATTTCCACAGATACATTCTTGAGTGAAGAATAAGAAAGTGGGTTTGGCTATTCATTCAGCAAACATTGACTGTTCATTGAACATTTGCTATTGCAGAATGTTCTCTTCTGGGACATTGTGAGGTGCGGGAATGAAGGAGACATGGTTTTTGACCTCTGGGGGCTGTGGCTCAATGGGAAGACAGGCATCATTAAATGAGTTTGCTGCAGCAAGAGGCAGTTAAATGCATGTCTTGACAGTTACAGGCTCAACATTGAAGGGGGGCAAAATAATAAAGCCTTTATTTCCAATTGGGAGGTTTAGGGGAAGTGTCACAGAGGGATGGCATTTGGTCCGAGCCTGGAAGTATTCAAGGGTCTACAGTTAGAAAACAGAAGGCAAGACATTTCAGAGTGAAAAATAATAATAATAAAATAAACAGGCCATGGTATTATTAAGTACCTGGCAGTGTGTTTGTAGGAAAGCTGGGCTTAAAGATAATATCTGTGACAAAAACTAAAGATGTACCAGGAGATAGACTGACAAATAAATGGTAGCCAATTATGAAGAAGGATGCCTTGAGGGGGATGCCAATAAGTTTCCCTTCATTCTAGAGAAAATGGGATGCAATTAAAGAGTTTGGGAAGCTGAAGGAGAGAACTTCGCTTCTACTTTAGAAAAATAACCACAAAGTACCAATAAGGGGACATTAGAAAAAGAGATTGAGATTCAGGGAAATAGCTTGAAAGGTCGGAACAAGGAAGGGAGTAAAGTCAGGTGGCCATCATGGAGACAGAATGATTTGATAATTCTTGAAAATGTACTAAGCAGTAAGACAACTAAATGTTGTTAGCTGCAAGAACAAATCAAAAAGGTTCTAAGATCCCTTAGACATCCTAAAGAATAAAGTTGTCATAAAGGTAGATATCGCAGGAGAAGGGACATATCTAGGACAGAGAAATTCAGCAGGCAGGTGGAAAAGATGGTCTGCAGCTTAGCCAGGGATTAGAGATAGACTGGAAAAACATTTGCTTAGCAGCAATATGCTAATCATCCAAGTCAAGGTACCCCCATTGCTATGGTTATGCACTGAGATGAAAAGTTTATGATACAAGCTTGAAATAAATGCATGTCTGGCAGAACAGGAGTCAAAGACTGACTTGGTGAAGTTCCAGATCCACCAGGAAAGCTGAGCATCTTAGAATAAGAATGTCCAAGGGATTTGCATATCTATCAAAACCACCTCTTTTCTCTATCTCTCTATGTGGCCTTTTCTAATATGAAATGTAGAAGGAAGCAGATAATTCAGAGAGAAACCTGAGATCAGATTGTAGCCCCAGGCAACTAATTTAGTCTTCCTTAGACACAATTATCTCCTATTCAACATGTAGATAATTAACCCTTTACCCACTTCACAAACTCACAGTAAGGATTAGGTGAGACAAATTTATTGTAAACTAGAGGTCACTCCTCAGCCATGACCCACCAGTAATAAAGGAGACTGCAATAGGTACGGTCAACATTTTCTCCAGAAAGTAGTTTTTTTTAGATTAATGACTTTTGACCATATATAAATATGCTTTAAAAAATTATTCAATTCCATCCATCCAAATCTTTGATGACTTTAACATTTTCTTAAACAAGACTTACCATGAATTAAGATCAAAATGAAATAGGATTTGAAATTCAAGCATGTCAACATGCATCAAACCTTATTTGCATTTGGTGTTTGCACATTTTCCAGTTTCTTCTGTGTTTAAACTTACAAAATGCAAGAAGAAATAGAGCATTCTTAACTAGCTTTTGAAATGAGTTTTCAATGCTTTCAGCAAATTGTGGACAGAAAATGATATTAATGGTAATTGGTGTTCTTGGTGTTGATGGCATTCACCATCATGGAGCCATAGATTCTGTTTCCTTCAGTTAGTTTTGCATATTCTATTAGTATTACAAATTTCTTTACAAATTCCCTTTTTGAAATGCCTGCTATTTTGAACTGTGGTTCTTCAATATATCAGTTGCCAGACAACTTGCATGTACAGAAGGCGAGAAACAAATCAGAATGATTAACTACTTTAAAATGAAACACCTGTGAGAAACTTTTGAAGCAGCGCATTCACTCATGCCAAAACCAAACATAATAAAGTCATTATTTTCCAATGTTAAGCCATTAAGTCTATAGGGGAGTGCTTGAGCAATCGATTGGGGGAATCCAAAAGACTTGAACTTTGGAAATCACTCTTAGGAGATTTCACATGAAGAGATTTTGCTTTGCAGTGTTTTCCTTAAATGGAAAACTCCCTAAGAAAGAAGGAAGATCAAATCTGGAAACTGTGTTATAATGACCTTAGAACATGTCAGTAGACACAGAGCATGATAAAAAATGGGAAAATGACTTGAAACTCTTTATAATGATCTCCTAGTGTGAATTCCATGTTAACCTCAAGTGAAACAACCTTGTAACATGATTTATTCACAAGAATGCACATGAAATGATTGCTCTAGAGATTACTAGGGAATAAGCCACTTGTTCAGAATCAGGAA
Source organism: Papio anubis (assembly GCF_008728515.1). Taxonomy (NCBI): domain Eukaryota; kingdom Metazoa; phylum Chordata; class Mammalia; order Primates; family Cercopithecidae; genus Papio; species Papio anubis. The sequence continues at coordinate 137,233,405 of NC_044996.1, forward strand.
TCAATTTAGACTGTCTTATTAAAAAAAAAAAAAAAAAAAAAAAAAAAAACAAGGCAAGTTAAAAGAAAAAGGAGCAAATAGCTGAACTGAGTGTCAGAAGACTTCAGATGTGAAACCCTGTATGGAGAGGCCACTTTTGTGAAAGGAAATCTCAGCTGTCATCAGTTCAGATTCATCTCTTCCATATTTGTTCTTCCTCAACTTTTACTTCAATTTGAGTCACACGCAGATTGTTTTAATTGATACGGTCCTATTTCAGGTGTCCCCCTGAAGCCCAGAAAAGAGTTACGATTTACAGAACTGCAGTCTGGACAGCTGGAGGTTAAGTGGTCCTCGAAATTCAATATTTCTATTGAGCCTGTGATCTACGTGGTACAAAGAAGATGGAATTACGGAATCCATCCTAGCGAAGATGATGCCACTCATTGGCAGACAGTGGCCCAGGTAAGAACCTCATATAGACTTTGATTTTCATCCTGGAGGTAGTGTCTGCTACATACATATGCACATACAATTAATTTACTATGCCTCAAAATAGCTTGACTACAGAAATTACTTACTCAGATATGAAATGAACATCATAGGGGTCTTCTAAAGAGAGGATGAGGTTCATAGATACAAACAAATGTGCTCAGAAACTGGACCATTGGCTTAATTTGTTCAAATACACATGGAAGGGTGTTAATTTTTTATAACGTGATTATTCACATGTATTTTCTCCAAGAACTACATTTTCCTCGGCTAAACTCAAAGCCAACTAGAGTAGGGGAAATGCAACATTATGAGGACTAATTTGACATTCAACAATCTAAATGCCTTCTCTTCTGTTTCTCCTGCATTTACACCTTTATTCCACCCACAGACTTTAGGAGCATGGGATAAGATTTGTATCACAAAATTACTTAGTGGGACATAGCCAGCAGCCCATAAATCTTCACTAAGTGCTTTCTTCTTTGTCTTAGTCAACTTAAAAACTGATACACCACCTGCATGGCAACACTCCCAGAGAGTGCTTCCTCCTCTTCTGTCTTGTTGATGAGAAAAGCAAAATATTTTCTTTCTTTTTAAGAGCTGTTAAATCCACTACCAGCTGCAACCACCCCCCCAACACAAAAAAAGACCCTACATGGATATAAAAAGTAACAGATTCTGAATGTGAATGTGAAACTGTTTCATGCCTTTAGACAACTAAAACGCCTTCTCCACATCTATGTCTATAGGAAAAAAATCTCACCTTATGTTGATTAGATCATTTTTTCCAAGGACTAGATTCCTATTTTTTTTTTCAGTAAATGTAAAATAAATGTCAATATTTAGGTGTTTGGAAGAAGAATATCTTCTGAATAGCAGTATCTCAAAGGGGTTAAGCACTAAAATAAAACAATGTAAAGACCCCAAAATAAATAAGAAGTTTGATGTAAAAATACAACATTAAATTAGAAAAAAAGAAAACAAAAAGCTGGGCAAATAAATTTAGTAATTCTATTCTATACCTATATTTTATATAAAAAAAAATTTGCTTCAGTAAAACATAAAGCTACTCAGAATACAGCCTGAAATTCCATTTGATTTACACGGCATGCTTTCATAAATCATGGCACAGATTCGTTTGTAATTTTTCCAAATTACGTAAAGATTTATGAAAGTAACTGACAATAAGATCATCTCTTTTATCTCCAAAAGATTTTTGGAAAGTGAAAAGCTATTTTATTATTGCTGTTGGTATTATTCTTTCCTGTTAATGCTACATGTAATACTTCCTTCTCTGCTAAATGCTGTGGATACCACGCTGACTTTAAGCTTTTTAAATTCACAGCTGAAACTCTAAATGACAAAGGTGAAAGTGTTTAATCAAAGTCTGCCAAATCAGGTAGAAAGCCACATGTAAGAGTTCATATTCTTCCTTTGATCTCAGAAATGTTCAGCTTCTTTTAGATATTGATGTAAACATGACAGTCATTTTCACATTAAGTTATTTTAAGCTGAGGTTATTATAACCTCAGTTATTATAAACTGAAGTTTGGGAGTGTTCAAATCCAATCCTGTTTCCTTAGTTTCATCCACAGATCCAAGTTGAGTTTGGCACCTGATATAGATGAGGGCATAGACCGTAGATGGTTATTTCTTGGAATTCAGGGCAAAGGTTTTCCGATCTACCAATAGAAACAAAACACAGAGCATTGTTGAAAGCAGATATGTAGTATGAAGACTGTCAAAGTTATTTGACATCTTAAAATTGTAGCACTAGAGACAACAAAACCTTCTGGTCTTCCCCAGTGTCTGTTTTTTTCCTTTTGGGCATTTTATTGAACAAATATATGCTAACACATCTCGCCCTGTTAGATCAGGAGTGGTTCTTCGTAGATGTTATGTGATTTACTCCAGAGATTTTTAAACAGTGGCTTGGGTTATAATTTACTTCCAGAAATTGCTAGTGGGTTGCATGTGAGTTGTTATACCTATTTTACTGTTACATTTGGCATGTGAGTTAAAAAGAAATTTTCTTTCTATAATCTGAAGATGACTTCATCTTCTTGCTGTAATGTAACAATTACTACACATCAATATTCTCTATTGATTGAATATCTCAAATGCTGTAATTAGTCACCAGATTTTAAAATAGCCCAAGCTCTTGTCATAATGTTTTGACTTCAAGAGATGTTTAATTCTTTGGGGTGAAATATCAGTGGTTCCTTGTTCCCTGACAGCTCTCTTCCTAACTGGGCATGAGAAGCCCCTCTTATCAGGAGGAAGATAGACTGAGTTGCATTGGCTGATGGGTTAGTGTATTTTTTAAAACAGATCCGACCAACATATTGGAATAAAAAATGACATGTTTCCTGTGCTCTGTGACATGTCCCCTCAGACCACAGATGAGCGAGTTCAACTGACTGACATAAGACCCAGCCGATGGTACCAGTTTCGAGTGGCTGCTGTGAATGTGCATGGAACTCGAGGCTTCACTGCCCCCAGCAAACACTTCCGTTCTTCCAAAGGTCAGCCCTCCTTTTCTTCCCAGACACAGAATACTATCCTTGCTCCCAGGCACACATGGAATGCAGATTCACTGTCTCTATGTTCATATTTATAGTTAGTCAACAGGTGGCTTTGCTGTTTTAGAGAACGGGACCAGATGTGTTTGAAGGTACCATGTACATTTATGGTTAAGGACAAAATTGGAATTTTACCTGCAGTATCTCATAGAAGATAACATAAGGGAGTTTTTTTAAACTTTGACGTGGCAAGGGGTTTTCATTATCAACATCTGTTGAGTTTTTGCTTTAAGATATTGGGAGGCCGAGACGGGTGGATCACGAGGTCAGGAAATCGAGACCATCCTGGCTAACACGGTGAAACCCCGTCTCTACTAAAAAATACAAAAAACTAGCCGGGCCCAGTGGCGGGTGCCTGTAGTCCCAGCTACTCGGGAGGCTGAGGCAGGAGAATGGCGGGAACCCGGGAGGCGGAGCTTGCAGTGAGCTGAGATCCGGCCACTGCACTCCAGCCCGGGCGACAGAGCGAGACTCCGTCTCAAAAAAAAAAAAAAAAAAAAAAAGGTATTCTGTATCGAGCACCATTCAATTGATTTTCAAAGAGAAACACTGAATTTTAGCTATTCTAGACAAAATAGCCTTTCTTGAAATGATTGTTAAGTTGAAAGTGAATTTGACTCCTACCTTTGCTTCATAACATCTAGAATTTAAACCCCTCCCGAGTCATTTAATCATTGCTATAATTTTGTTCAGTTCTGACTGCATCGATATTTTAAAACCTCTGTGGAATCAGATGAACAGTATGCTACATTCGTGGTTGATCTGTGATGGTTGAAGGATATAATTTGACCAGCTATTAATAATTTCTTCAGGTTTATTTTTCTAGTTGTGTCCATATGGCTGTGTACCTTCTAAATTAATTAGACATCTGCTTCACTAATTATAAGGATCTGGTTTCATAAATACAGATTAGTTACATTGTTCTCTTACTAATCACAAGTTATCTTCTTACACAGAAGCTAATTTAAATTTATTTTATTTTAAATAAATTTATTTATTGTGACATTAATGAATAATGTAACCCTTTACATTTAAAAGCCTCTTTAAAAAAAAAAAAAAAAGTATTTTTTTTTTCTCCCCAGGGAGGCAAATTCATGAACTAAACAAACTTTAAAGTGAAATTGTAAATAAAGACATCAAACCTTGTCTTAAGACTCTGTCTCCAACTGATTTGAAAATTTAGAGAGGCAAGTGAAATAAATAATTAATTGTGGGTTAGGAGGTGTAGTGATCAATAAAAAGCCTCAGAATGCTTCACCTTGAGTTTCATGGTTCAAATGTGATCCAGACATGTTCTGGTCAAAATGTGTTACCATCTGTTCAGTTGCCTGCAGGATTTGGGCTGGTGCTCTGTGAATAAGACTGCAAAATCAGACATTAGACAGAAGTGGTTCTCAGCCTCTAGAGACAGATGCTGAATTAATTTCCTTTAAGAGTTGCAGTGGCACCTCCTGCCTAGTGGAGGTGAGCAAGGTAGTTTTGCTCCCATGATTGTTACAGAGCCTTGCTATCACAAGATCCTCAGGATCTGGAGAGAGATCCTTTGACAGCCCCAGGGTCATGAGGGTGCTAACTGAAAGTAGGAAGGCCAAGCTGTCCTGACACTTCCTAGTATATCGGAGCAACTTAATAATCTAGAATGGAAGCTGCATCTCCCAAATTTAAGTGGACTTTTATTGAATGAAAATGCAACTATTGCAGTTTTCATTAAAATGTTGTTCTGTCACTGTTACAAATACACCCAAAATTCACACTTCCATATGTCTTATTGTGAGGAGCATCCCAAACTTTAGTTCTTGCAATTTTACAAACCAAAAATGTCTGTACAGAATTTGTGGAAGATTCCATTATATTTTCAGTGAAGATGAGTCCCAGAATGACGGGAGTTTAACATATCAGCCAAAAGGCGGTAGACATTCCTTCTATGACATCTCTAAAGCAGACTTAATCACTAACAAGGTGGGACATCTTTCCACACTTTTCTCATTCTCACCAAATGTTGAAAAGAGACTCACTGGGAAAAATGTTTTAAAGAACTTCATTGAAACATGATTTCTATGCTATAAAAATCACTTACTTTAAGTGTACAGTTAAATAATTTTTAGTATTTACTGAGTTGTACAACCATCACCATCATCTAGTTTTAGAATGAGCCCATCACCCCAGTAAAATCCTTCATGACTTACCGGGAAAATGTAAAGATAGAAATAAAGTTAATTCTGTGTCTTTTGCCTCTTTTATTACCCATTTATCAGAACTGCAGTCCTATAGAGTGGGAGTATCCTGCAGCTTGGTACTTAATCTATTCCTTAGAAAAGCCTATTTGGGGGGGGAAAAAAAAAAGGCCAAAAGTATAGCAGTCACAGTGATCGATAAATGATTACTGTCTTTCTGGAAATACAAGCATCCCCAAGGAAATTAAGGACTTTCCCCTTAAGCACTGTTTCTCTCAATAACCTCCATTTGAGTAATCGACAATGCTGCTCTTGCAGCAGTTTGTGGCAAAAGAGGCCTGCAGTCATTCTCGATTCTAAACATTTTCTGCAAGCTACTGCAAATCCTCAGATCTGCCTTGATTCACCTTTCCCTGTGTTTCCCCTAATCAGCTCAGTTCTGTCTTTAACTGGGAATTGTATTAGCTTCCCAATCACATCCCCACTTCTGCCTCCTGGCTTCTGCCTTAAGGCTTCTGGATTCCTGTTTACGGATCCTGGCCCCTCATTCCTGCTTTCGGATCCCCACTTCCGGATCCTCACTTCCGGATCCTGGGTTTCACACCCTGGCCTGTCATCCCTGCTTCCCGATTTCTACTTCTGGATCCCCTCCTTTTTAGTGTTCTCTCAACACAGCAACCTGAGTGATCTTACTAAAATCTGAGCCACTTCCCGTCAGCTTTTTGCTCAACGTGTCCAAGCAGCTTCCCCTACCTGACTCAGAGTAGAAGCCATGTACTTTACAATGGATTTTAAGAGCCAGTTGACCCCCCTTTCTCCTTCCTCTTAGACTTCATCGCTACCCTCCCTGTTTTCCTGCTCAACCCGCTAGGCTCTTCTGTGTTCTCTGAATACTATATTCTTTCCCTTGCTTCAGGATATTGGCATTTACCTGGTGCTGGACTGGGGAAATGTTCTTCCTTCAGATTGTTGAAAAGCTGGCTGGCTCACCTCCTTTATACAAGTATCTCTTTTCCAGCAAAACCGTCTTTAGCCATGCTACTCGTATGTATAAACAAACAAGCAAACAGATCCATGTCGTCCATGTTGTATTTTTGTTTTTATTTTCTGTTAAGACTGTCTATCCTGCCTTAGTATTTTGCTTATTCATCTTGTCCACGGTTTCTCCTTGCATCCAATCAGGATGAATGTGTGTGTCTCTTTCTGTGTTTCATAAGAGCAGGTATGTTTTCTTTTTTACTTACTATTTCCACTGCCTAGAACAGTACCTGACACATAGTAGCTGCTCAGCAAATCCTTGTTCAATATATCAAGAAATGAAACATGAGTAATAAAAAGAGAAGGTAAGACAGAAAATGTTGTTTCTACCTTTAAATTTTCTCAGTAAGGGATGAAGGATCAATCTTTTTGGGTTGACGGACTCATTTTAGAACCTAGTGATGGTGACGGTTACACAACACAGTAAATACAAGAATGTCAGTGAGCACTTAAGATGAGAGAATTTTATGGTATGGAAATTATATATTTCAAAAAAGTTGTTACAGACATTTTTTCCCAGTGAGGGTCTTTTCTACTTTTGATGAGCTTGAGGAAGGTAGGGAAAGATGTGGCAGAATCTTGTTAATGTACTGTTTAAGTCTCCTTTATACATATCCTGGAGGGTTTGTCTTCCACCGTTTTACTGATTTGTTAAACTCCCATAATTCTGTGGTGCATCTTTACTGAAAATATAATGGAATCCACTATGAATTCAGTGCTTACATTTTTGGTTTGTAAGACTGTAAGAACTAACATTTGGGATGCATCTCAAATTGAGACATATGGAAATGTAAACTTTGGGTGTCGTATTAGTCTGTTTTCATGCTGCTGATAAAGACATACCCAAAACTGGGAACAAAAAGGCTTAATTGAACTTAGAGTTCCACATGGCTGGGGAGGCCTCAGAATCGCGGTGGGAGGCGAAAGGCTCTTCTTACATGGTAGCAGCAAGAGAAAATAAGGAAGAAGCAAAAACAGAAACCCCTGATAAACCCATCAGATCTCATGAGACTTACTCACTATCACAAGAATAGCACGAGAAAGACCCGTCCCCGTGATTCAGTTACTTCCCCCTGGGTCCCTCCCACAACTTGTGGGAATTCTAGGAGATACAATTCAAGTTTAGATTTCGGTGGGGACACAGCCAAACCCTATCAGGTGTATTTGTCAAAGTGAGAGATAGAACAACATTTTAATAATAACTGCAATGACCGCGGTGTTTCAAAAAATGGTGCATTTTCATTCAGTAAATGCCGATTTATCCCTGTTTGCTCCAGAATTGAAAGTGTGCCAGTCTTCCGGTGGTTTAAAATTACTTATAAAAAACAGTCACCACTTCCAAGGTAGTAGTCTGTGCAAGAAGTAAGCAATTATCTATTGTATTTGGTTTGGGTAGAGAGGCAGTGTTGATAACTTAAGGCTGGGTCAAGGAAAACAGGAAGGGTTTTTATTTATTTTTTTTCATCTACCATGAATATCTCAGCAAATAAAAGTAAAATTAAACAGCAAAAATAGATAAAATGAGTTCCAGTTAGTTTAGGCTCACTGCATAGGATTCATGGACTATAAAGCTGATTTTCATGGAAAAGCCAAATTTCTTGTCCTTATCTTCTTTATATACAAAATTAGTCCATGTTTGGCAAAATGGATTGGCTACTATTTAATTTCTTCTTAAGTCATTTATTTTCCCATAACTTAGACCTAACTCAACATATCTATTTTTATGGAAAACTCTAAGTTATTCATAGATCAGTAAATTAGTTTCATGCTTTTTGTTTTCCTGGTGAATACCAGTTCTGAATGTTTTTATTGCTAACTCTTACCTCTTCCAGAAAAAATGCATAAATATAGGATGGGCACAATCATTAATTTTTGTTAGCGTTTGGGATAATTTTTATATTTGCCTACTTAAATTGTCTATACTGTATTTCCTCCTGGTACTTGAGATGGGAAATTGGCTTTGAAATTAAAAATGAATAACAGTTTAATCGATGAATGCCTAGTGCTCATTTCTACTTTGTGTCGCTTTATTTAGAATATGGGACTGCATCTTTGCACATAGTAAGTTACCTTCACAGGTCACTCCCGGGGGTCTGCCTAAACTTTTCTATCCCATTCCATTTGGAACAAACAACATGAAACCTCTGGGTACAAGATGTTGATATGTCTTCATATTCCTACATAAGTTGATATTTGCTGCTTTGAAACACAAATTTCAACAAATAGAGATTACCCATCAAAGATCAGACACCTTCAGAACCTGATCCAAGTGAAGGCTTTGAGTGTGAGCAGTTTACTTAGGAAGTGATCCAGGAATGTGGTAGGTAAGAAGGGAAGTAGGACAGGGTGTAGAAAGAATACAATAAAGGGCGAATTATTTACCATAGGCAACCTAAGCTTCCTCTCCACTGGGCACTCAGGGAGCTAGCGTGAAGCACACACACCTCAGAACTCCTCGCTGGAGGGGGCTTAAGGGTGTTAAGTCAGTCTTTGTCTGCAGCTGTTCCTAGCGTATCTGGTCTGCATGCTGGCAGAGCTTGCTCTGAGCCCAGACACAACCTTAGGTGAGGAGGTGTGGGAGGGCATTCAGAAGTTGAGCTGATGTGCCCTGAAACAGCATAGCACAAGAAAGTCAGGGCGGGACCCTGAAAACATCTGTTGTTTACCTCTTGTTTAACTCGACATCAGCGTGATTCCTGTTAGAGTGGATCTAATACATTTTGAATTATGGTTTAAAATAAATATATTAATAGTTTCATGAATAAAATGTGGTGAAATCATAAAAGGAATTCCCACATTACTAAATATTCCTAAGCTTCTTCCTCTATGGTACAAAGTTAATAATCAGACACAGGCATCCCTTTCTAGTTTTTTATTTTCACCTCTCTCATTTCCCAAAATCTGAGAAGCTTTACGTTATTGTCCACTTCTTGGAATGAGAAGACCACTAATGTCTAATCAACAGAGAGCCCAGATTTTGGGAATGGCCAATTTGGAGTCAGGGTTACAAATATAAAAATACCTTTGGGTTCCATGTTGCAGTTGCTTATCTTTTTCAGTAAATTGGTGTTTAACTTTTCCTTGATATTGCTGATATGTATCAAATGAGTAAAAATAGTTATTTTAAAATACAAAATTGCAAAATACAAAAATACAAAATATTGCACGCTTAGCATTGGAAATATATATTGCTAAGTAGCTACTACCTATTACAAAATCGTATTTACCAGTTTGCTGAATTTGGGAAATGACGTGTTTGTTTCTGGCTACTGTGACTACATCTGTGTGTCAATATGGGTAGTAAAAGAAGGAAGAGTTCTGATTTTGTGGATAGTATAAGGCAAAATCCAAATTCATTTTTTCGATATGTTGCCAAAAGCGGGCAAGTATATGTTTGTTCATTTGAAATTAGTCAATATCAATTTGACACTACAAAATAACACACTTTTAAGGGATCTTATGAAGAAACATAAAAATCCAACTTAAATTATCCTTAACCTAGCATATTATCTTCTGGTTGTTACATTCATTTCCCTCCAAATTCCAAGTCCTTCATCCATCTTTTTCTCCTTATTTCCCCATGTGCATAGGATACATTACAAAGGAAAAGGAAGCAGACAGCATTGTTTTCACAGCATATAAGTATCACACTGGATGTTATTCCATGCATGCATTACAGAGTGTCAGTAAAACTACAGCAGACATCACTGATGGTAATAAAGTTCCCTGTTGCCCCGTGGGGACCCATGACTTTTTACTCTGTTCTACAGCTGCTCGGGATGTGCCATTTCCAATGGGCAAAAGGCTTGGCTGTACATATGTCTTGAAACTATTTAATAGTTGGAAATTTGCCTGCAGTGTAGCTTCAGCAGCTTTGCTAAGATTTTTTTTTTTTTTTTTTTTTAAAGGGAGAAGGAACACTACCCCAACTGCCAAGTCTGGAAAGAAAAAAGAAAGGTTGAAATATTATTAGAACCAAACTTCTATTTAGTTGAAAACTTTGTGACATAGTTATATTATTGTTTTTAAAATATAACTGCACTTGACCAAAGTTACATCAAGTATATACCACAAGTATACCTTACGAGGTATTCTTACGATGCATTTCTGTATGAAGTTTAATCTATAGACATTACTGGTAGAAATGAAATAAGTAAAATCAACATTCATTTTCTTGAAATAGGTATTGTTCTCCATGTGCACATGTGCATGTTTCTTTATGATGATCTATACTCGTTGCTCTCTTTGTAGCCTCATGGGTTCCTGTGTTTAACAAATAGTGTTGTCTTAAACCTAGAGGAGCCTGCCTCAGAAAAAGTGATGGCATTTCTGCTGGGACAAGCAGAAGTGGTCTTTTCCCATGAGATTCATGTCAGTGCAATAATAGGCCTGCATTTCTCCAAGGATGATACGTGACTTTATTGTCACTTTACCCAACATAGGCTCAAAGTCTTTCCATTGTGTCAAACCTTCGTGCTTGTTACTTTGCCTGTTTGTGGCATGAAACACAAGAGGTTAAGTGACGAAACCTGAAATTTATCTTTCTGAAATCCAAATGTTCCATGTGATCATCAATAAAAGGAACTATTTTTCCCCAAGGCTGAAATTGGGTATACATGCTAAATATTTAGCATATTTTATGTTGGTAATCACATTAATTGTATAGCATAGAAAGAGCTAATACAGCCTTCCTACTTCAGTTATCTCTGAAAATGTGCTTGCTCTCTGCAGTGTGTTTCTGCAGATAATTGTGAAGATTATAAGGAGGGAGTTGGCATCAAACAGAAAGAGAAGTGAGCTGGGGGAAAATGCCCGATTTGAGACTCAGAGGAAGGGTGAGGAGAGCACTGGTCTTGTGGTGTGACTCCCATCCTCTCACTTGAAGAGGCAGTAAATCAAACTCTGCTCTTGAAGTAGTGAATCAAACTGTGATCCTCAATTTCCCCATCTCTAAAATGAGAACAACAATGTTAACATTTAATAGACAAAATACAACTGTATGTTTGTAAAATTAGGGATAAACAGTGCTCATGTCGAGTTTCCTAAACCTAATGGTATCACACTTTTTGAAATTCTCCCAACCAGGGGAGAGCAGTCTGTGGCCTAGGGTCCATATTTGGCCTGTAACCTAGTTTTGCAAATAAAGTTTTATTGGAACATAGCCACACTCATTTGTTTACATATTGTCTGTGACTGCTTTTGAGCTATGAGGGCAGAGTTGAGTGATTGTAACGGAGACCATATGGTCCACAAAACCTAAAATCTTTACTATCTGGCCCTTTCCAGAAAAAGCCTATCAGTGCCTACACTAGACTATTGTAACAGACACTTTTCCCATTAAAAGGCTTTGAATTTTTACATTCTGTAGGGATATTGTCCCTCATTATGATGGTGGAATATATATGTAGAGTGTGGCACGTAGAGGTGTGTATTGTTAGACCTTCAACCCCATTTTTCTGCTCTCATTTTTGTTCTCACACTCCTTGTTCTGCCATCAATGATGTGAATGACCTTGGACATATATCTTTACCTCTCTGACCCCTAAAACCCTCATCAGTTAAAAAAACGTGAAATAAGTTGCAAAATTCCTGAGGGCTTTATAATAACATAGAGTATAGAGTTTCCCTCTCTGACTCTCTGTCTCTCATAAGCCACTGTCTATTTATGCATATGTATATCTATGTATGTATATGTGTGTATATATATACACATATATATATACACACACACATATATATAAATTTCACATGGAAATCTCCAACTACATTTCAAAATTCTAAAACAATTAAAACATCATGCATAATGAAATAAAACATTCTGTATAATTCAGCCAAATGAATACACCTTGTTTCATAATGTAGGGAACCAATTCTCAAGGCAGAGAATGGCTTAAATATAGAAACTTGTTAGGACTGACTAAAATGCTTCAGATTAGACAAACTGGATTGACCCTGTCTCACCTGAACCCCATAGTGAATACGTGGATGAATGAATGGCTTGTTTACAGAGGAGAATCACGGCAATAAACAGGTGATCTCTGCCATTTTCTTTTGGTTTTGTTTTCTTTTTTTTCTTATTTTTTTAAGAGCCAGAATCTCACTCTCTCATCCAGGCTGGAATGCACTGGTGCAGTCATACCTCACTGTAGCCTTGAACTCTCAGACTAAAGCAATTCTCCCGCCTCAGCCTCCTGAGTAGCTAGGACAACAGGCATATAACATCATGCCCCAGTTAATTTTATGTTTTGTTGTTTTTTTTTTTTTTCTGTAGAGACAGGGTCTTTCTCTATTGCCTAGGCTGGTCTTGAGTTCCTGGCCTCAAACAATCCTCCTGCCTCAGCTTCCCAAAGCACTGAGATTACAGGCGTGAGTCATGATGCCTGACCTGGTTTTACAATTTTATGGTGATTATTTTGGGGGAGAAAGAGATGGGAGTACCTCGTCTTGGTAATGGAAGTACACCATTTTGGTATTGTAAACTCAAAATGGGCCTTCCTTTTGAGAAAATGTAAAGAAAATATTATTAATTCATATCTTTTAAAGCATTATTTTCTCAAATGTTGTTTTCATAAATTGTGTTGTTTCATGTTTCATAAAATAGATGATGTTATTCTAGATTATTATGATAACATCTAAGAAAAATTTTCCAGGGCAGGAAATGATGTAATAAATAACATAAATTAAAGAAGATGATCAAATTCAGTGACCTTTTTAAATGTTAAGGGTTTCTTTAGAAGAGGAGATTATTTTGAGCTTTTCCTTATGAGCCTAGAATATCTGCAAAATTCATATGACTACTTATTTTCAGCATATAGACATTCAGGTGCATTGCTGAGAACATGAACGACTGTTATTATCTTCTCACATTTTAATTCTTCTCTTGCCTTGAAGTGATGATTCAGTTGTAAGCTAGGTTCCCTCCCAGGAAGGCTGGTAACTCCCTTTTGTAGGTTAAGGATTGATTCCTACACCAGAGAAAGAGGGGTTGCTTTAATTATTTTATTTCAAACTGGGAAGAACATACCTTTGATTTTGCAATTCACTTTAGGATCTTGTGATTTAGCAATTCTGATTGACAGGGTTTGAACCTGAAACTGAAATATCACCTTACAAATCAAAGCTAACGTTTAGGAGAAGCCTGTCCTTCCTTCATTACTGAGTACATACTGTGGGCTAAATGCTCTTCTGGACTCTGAAGATACAGATGTGAAAAAACAGACAAACATTCCTCCTCTCAGGGGAGTTTTCACTATTGTTAGTAGAAGCAGACAGCAAATAAGGTACCTAATAAGTCAGTTTGTGTATTAGTCAGGGTTCTCTAGAGGGACAGAAATAATAGGATAGATGTATATATAAAGGGGAGTTTATATATACTAAGGAGTATTGACTCACACAATCACAAGATGAGGTCTCACAATAGGCCATCTGCAAGCTAAGGAGCAACGAAGCCAGTCCAAGTCCCAAAACCTCAAAAGTAGGGAAGCCGACAGTGCAGTCTTCAGTCTGTGTTCAAAGGTCCAAGTCCCAAAGCTGAAGAACTTGGAGTCTGATGTTTGAGGGCAGGAAGCGTCCGGCACGGGAGGAAGATGTAGGCCAGAAGACTAAACCAGTCTAAATTTTCCACGTTCTTCTCCCTGCTTTTATTCTGGCTGCACTGGCAGCTGATTAGAAGGGTGCCCACCCAGATTGAGGGAGGGTCTGCCTTTTCCAGTCCAATGACTCAAATATTCGTCCCCATGGCAGCACCCTCACAGACATACCCAGGAGCCTCACTTTGCATCCTTCAATCCAATCCAGTTGACACTCAGTATTTACCATAACAGTTAGTAATAAGGGCTTGGAGAATAATGAAGCAAGGCATAATCATGGTGTTGTGTTTTGTTTTGTTTTGTTTTGTTTTGTTTTGGTAAATGGAGCAAAGCATATGTAGCTATTTTTTTTAAATAGGGTCACCTTTAGTAGACCTGCAGCAGGAAAGGAGCCAGCTGTAGAGACATCAAGGAAAGCGTTTAGGCAAAGGGAGAGGAAAAGCCTTAGTAGTATCGCAGTTTTCCTCTCCAGGAAATAGCATGGGAACCAGTGTGGCTGGGCTGAGGGGCGAAGGTGATAAAAGGAAAGGTGCTCTGGGAGGTAACTGAGGCACGAGTTGCAGGGCATTCAGGACTGTGCAGTACAGAATCATCAGACTGCTGTATTCAGAAAAACCTCTAGGGAGGCAGTGGTGAGCCCTTGGCAATAATCAGGGAGAGGTGATGTTGGCTTGGCCCAGGACATTTAAGTGGTGAAAGGCAGTTAAATTTCCATTACACTTTGAAGGTAGTGCTAACACAGTTTGCTCAAGGGATGTGAGTGGAAAATAAATGTATGGCTTCCAGGGTTGGGGCCAGAGCAACTGGAAAGAGCAATTCCCATGTACTGTGATGGGGGTGTCAGTGGTAGGCTATGTGTGGTGGGATATGTGTTGGTGCTGGGCTATGCGTAGGGATCATGATTTTGCTTTGGGGCACATTAGTTTTGAATGCCTCTGAGACCTCCAAGTGGAGCTACTGGAATGTATTTTTTGAGTATTGATATTTGAATGATTGCATCTGCATTCAGGGGCATAGTCTATGTTGAAGACATCAGTTTGAAAGTTATCAGCACAAAGATTTTTTAAAAACTGTGATACTTGATGAGATCTCTAGAGAGTGAGTGTAGATGAGAAGAGAGAGGCCCCTGAATTCAGACGCAGAATACTCTCCTGTCTAGAGATCATGGGATGTTAAGGATCATGGAGCATGGGGCTGAAAAATAGCTTCTGTTGAAACTGAATGAAAATCCAGTAGAGGCTGGGCGTGATGGCTCACGCCTATAATCCCAGCACCTTGGGAGGCCGAGGCGAGTGGATCACCTGAGGTCAGGAGTTCAAGACCAGCCTGGCAAACATGGTGACACCCCATCTCTACAAAAATACAAAAATTAGCCAGGCATGATGGCAGGTGCCTGTAATGCCAGCTACTCGGGATGCCGAGGGAGAATCTCTTAAATCAGGCAGGCGGGCAGAGGTTGCAGCGAGCCGAGATCACACCATTGCACTCCAGCCTGGGTGACTGGGTGACAGAGCGAGACTGTCTCAAAAAAAAAAAAAAAATCCAGTAGAGTAATGTCCTGAACACCAAATGAAGGTTGCATTTCTAAGAGAAGGAAGTGATCAGCGGTGTTGTGAATATTGATGACTGAGGGAGTCCTCAGATGGCTCTGCCAAATCTCCTTACTGGGGTGCTTCCCATTGCGATAACAAGAGGAAAAAAAATTTCCTCCTTACATATGTGATGTTCAGACCTCATAGGAGCCACCTGATGCAGTACTTGTCTACTTTTGACCTGCAGGTCATCTACCTCATATTACTTGTGTGTTGCATGTAAGATATACATAATCCTGGGTCCCACCTGCACTCAGGGAATCAGCATATCCCAGTATAAGTCTTGGACATTCCAGAGATTCCTGATGTTGATTGAGAATGGCTTGACTCAGAAATACCATTTGATCCAGCAATCTCATTACTGGGTATATACCCAAAGGAATATAAATCATTCTATTATAAAGATGCATGCACACTTGTGTACACTGTAGCACTATTCACAATAGCAAAGACATGGAACCAACCCAAATGCCCATCAACAGTAGGCTGGATAAAGAAAATGTGGAACATATCCACCATGGAATACTATGCAGCCATGAAAAGGAACAAGATCATGTCCTTTGCAAGGACATGGATGGAGCTAGAAGCCATTATCCTCAGTGAACTAATGCAGGAACGGAAAATGAAGGACTGCATGCTCTCAATTATAAGTGGGAGCTGCAGGATGAGAACACATGGACACATGGAGGGGAGCAACAGATACCAGGGCCTGCCTGGGGGAGGTGGGGAGGTAGAACATCAGGAAGAACACCTAAATGGTTGCTGGGCTTAATACCTAGGTGATGGGTTGGTTTGTGCAGCAAACCACCATGGCACACATTTACCTCTGTAACAAGCCTGCACATGTACCCTGGAACTGAAAAGAAAAGTTAGTTTAAAAAAAAGAGAGAATGACTTGACTAGCAGTATCACATAATATGCTTTCGATTAGCCTCTTACCTAAAAAATACTATGAAGCTTTCCTATTTTAGAAAATAAAGGAACTAACCTAACTAAATGTCCAGACATGATATATCATAGAGGAAAGCAATACATTTCAAAAAATACCTTATGTTTCCATCATTCCAAAACCACGAATGACTGAGAGTAAAAACATGGATTTTTTTTCTCCAGTCTTCTTCATTTATATCAAGTTAGATATGACTTTTTTGAGCCTCCAACACAGATGGTACTATAATTAGAATTATTTACAGCATCTTCCCATGATGGCATCTTGAAATGAAACCCTCTGTAAATCACTGGTGGTGAGCAGCATCTCCACTTGCTCAATTTGTAACAGAAAATGAAGTAAAGACCCTCCAGCTTTGCTATATTTAGTCTTCTTCATATATATAGTTTCAATGGAGATTTGTGAGGTGGTAATTCCAGCACCTCATCTTTCTCTTCACAGCTGAGAAGCTTTTCGTTAATAAGACAAACCAGAAATGGTACAATCACAAAAATGAATGCTATCCGTAAGTCATCCAGTGTGCAATGTAGATAAAAAATAGTGCAGGTTTTAATTTTTTTTCTTTTCCTTTTCAGAGTGTTAAAAGGTGATTCTTTGTTGCTTACCTATTTAATGTCAATTCACCCCGGTTGAATTATACTATATTTTACCAAAATGTGTCAATTTCAGCACAGTAAAAATTTGGCTGGGTTGCCCTGGTATGGAAATGCCTAAAACGATCCTTCTGTATTACAAATTTGGACCAAACGAATTTATATTACTGTTTAATAGACTATCCTTTAATATGAGGCTTAACAAGGAGATCTTACTTAATTGCTTGTTGTCAGCTTTGCTTTTCTTTTACCTTTTTTTTTTTTTTTTTGGAGACAGTGTCTCATTCTCTTGCCCAGGCTGGAATGCAGTGGTGCTAATCACGGCTCACTACAGCCTTGACCTCCCAGGTTCAAGCAATCCTCCCGCCTCAGCTTCCTGAGCAGCTGGGACCACAGGCATGCACCATCCTGCCCAGCTAATTTTTTATATTTTGTAAAGACAGGGTTTCACTTTGTTGCCCAGACTGTCCTCAAACTCCTGAGCTCAAGAGCTATGCCAGCCTCAGCCTTGCAAAGTGTTGGGATTATAGACATGAGCCACCATGCCCCTTCACCCCCGTTTTCAGCTTTCCTACCTATAAAAAGCAATGCTTCACGTGTTGACCCTGTAGTCATTACATGTCCAAAGATGTTAGTTTTGTGGATGCATATGATGTGTCTTTGTACTGGAATTTCAGATCCATCTGCCCCACCAGCGCCGGCTAACCTCCGATTGGCCAACTCCACCGTCAACAGTGATGGGAGTGTGACCATCACTATAGTTTGGGATCTCCCTGAGGAGCCAGACATCCCTGTGCATCACTACAAGGTCTTTTGGAGCTGGACGGTCAGCAGTAAGTCTCTTGTCCCAACGAAGAAGAAGCGGAGAAAGACTACGGATGGGGTGAGTGGGAACTGGAGGAAGGATTGTTCTTCCCACAGAGTGAATTTCAACTCAAGGCAACTGGCCTGAAAAGAGGCCTCTGCTGAACTGAGAGAGGCCATGGATGCAGGAAAGCTTCCCTCCCATTCACGTCTACCAAGGAAGTTCACAGAATGCAGGGTCATGCCAGCTGTTCTGCCTTTTATATTTTAGGCAGAAGCATTGGCATTTAGACCGTTGACCTCCTCCTATCTAAATGTCAGTCACAACTCTGGAAATCAAAGGAACAGTTTAAATGATCTCCATCTTACCTGTCTGGCCATAGAAAATGATATTATGCAAAATGTGCTTTACTTTTAGGTGTTTTGTGTTTTTTTTTTTTGAGAGAGAGAGAGATCCTTGTAAATGAAAGAGTGGATATTCATGGCTTTTCTGTTGTGAGGTGTTTCCGTCTATAATCTAATCACTGAGCAGTAACAGCTTAGGAAGGGCACATGTCACAATATGTTCTTCTCATTGATTAAAAGGATCTGGAGTGGTTTATTCGTCAGATGCCAAGAAATAAAATCTTCATTGAACCATTTTCTGCAGTGAGATTCTTACGATATCAATCATCTTGTATTATTTGAAATGCTTACTGCATAAAAATAGTTACTTGGATTCCTTTTAGTATACATTCCTTTATCTTGTCATAAAATTTACATAAAGACCTTTTCCTGTCACTTATAAAGTTGAATTTCGTAGATAAATGTTTAGAAATGAAAAGATAGCAAGGCTAAAGATTTCAATATCTGTGCCCTTCAGAATTATAAAACATGCCTCAAAAGTCTGTATCATTGATATTTAGCCATTATACTATTTTCACTTTATTTTTATGAAATTTTATGACAGTTCCATTTTTCATATTGAAGGATTTTGCTACAAATGACAGTGGTAGTGCACACTTACCTCATGAGCTGAAAGAGCTGAAATTGGGGAGTCGCTTAGGAATCTAGAGGAAAAGGTGACATGATGACATGCTGACAGGCCCCGCCCTCCAGCCCCCCGCCCAGTACATTATGACAGAAAATAATGAAGCACCTTGAAGCATTTTGTCAAGTGAATTTTTCTTTTGCATAGCTTTTGGTGGAAATTTGCTCCTAGAAAATTTAGAACAGATATCAAAGAATTACAATTAGTGCCAGTTCATAATTTTTCCAGGTATGTGGCAACATAAACCTCTGTTACTTTATTACAAACAGCTCCCTTTCCTCTGAGAGGTGGTGTCTCAGAGTGCAGAGGGCTCAGAATGATTTATTTCCATGTTATCTGAGACCACTAATTGGTTTAGAAACAGTATTTTCGAAATACATTTGGCCTTTCTATGAAGTTTATTTTTAGTTTTTATTTTATTATATTTTTTGAGACAGGGTCTCACTCTGTTGCCCAGGCTGGAGTGCAGTGGTGCGATCACAGCTCACTGCAGCCACAACCTCCTGGGCTCAATCTTCCCGCCTCAGCCTCCTGAGGAACTACGGTGCACACCACCATGCCCAGTTAATTTTTTTTTTTTTTTTTTTTTTTTTGTAGAGACAGTCTTGCTATGTTGCCTGGGTAGTCTCAAACTCCTGGGCTCAAGCGATCCTCCCACCTCAGGCTCCCAAAGTGCTGGGATTGCAGTCAGGAGCCATGGCACCTGGCCTGAAGTTTATTTTGATCCGTAGTAAAACTGAATTTTCAGATTCCAAAGATATAGAAAAGTTGGTACAAGAAATCAGAAGTTGGTATGCTTCATAATGACACACGAGATTTTGCAATGAAGATGAGAGACATGGAAGGTTTGTAATGCATTTTGGGTATATTCTCTTAATTTCTAGTTTCAAAATTCTGTGACCCTGGAGAAACTCCAGCCAGACTGTGACTATGTTGTGGAATTGCAAGCCATAACGTACTGGGGACAGACACGGCTGAAGAGTGCGAAGGTGTCCCTTCACTTCACATCCACACATGCAACCAACAGTAAGTGACTGTGTCATGTTTTTCAAGATGACTGTGACCTGACGGGCACCATATCACATCAAGGCACAATGGAGGGAGAGTGAGTCTTTGATTTGGAATAATTACATGGCAAGTCTTCTTACCCACATGCATGTGACTATAGTATTTAAACTATGACATACAAAACAGTTTGACTTTTGAATTCTTTCTTATGGTTTTTATCTATTGTAGGTGCAATTTTGGTGTTGTAATGGAAATTTAAGAAAACTTACCTTGTCTCATTTTAACAGATTGACTGTTTTTATGTTTACATGACGTGTACATGTGCGTATTACATACTTGTTTTTAAGGCGAATACATACAGTTAAACTGTTACAAATTGATGTCATTTCTGCTTCCACTGTTTCTGTAGTTTTTTGTTGTTGTTGTTTTTGTTTTTTTGTTTTGTTTTGTTTTTTTGAGACAGAGTCTGGCTCTGTCACCCAGGCTGGAGTGCAATGGCATGATCTCAGCTCACTGCAACCTTCGCCTCCCGGGTTCGAATGGTTCTCCTGCCTCAGTCTCCTGAGTAGCTGGGATCACAGGTGCGCACCACCACGCCCGGCTAATTTTTGTATTTTTAGTAGAGACAGGGTTTCACCATGTTGGCCAGGCTGGCCTTGAATTCCTGACCTCAGGTGATCCACCCACCTCAGCTTCCCAAAGTGCTGGGATTACAGTGTTTCTCTAGTTCTGTATACAATACACTTATTTTTGTGCAATTATTTTACGTATTTATCTCCCAAATCAAAGTTGGGCACTTTGAAGGCAGAGACCAAAATATATCATAGTACTGAGAATAATGTGTGTGTATGTACGCGAGTGGATGGGGAACACAAAAAGTGATGTGGCATGCCTGTTTTTCTTAGTACTACACAGTGGTCATAATTACTGCTCAAAAGGTTACCTAATACTCCATTGAGTGAAGTTACTAAATCTTTCTCATATTGCTTTTCCTTGTATCTTTTTTTCTTACCTAGTATGTTAGTATGTTTGCTGGGAACTGAGCAAAACAAGAGAAGAGTCTTATATGACACTCATATCAGTCAGAGAATAAGTTACTTGATGTTTCTAGCTTTGTTCAAACATCGATACCGGTTAGAACTTCCATGTAGAGGCTCCTAGCAAGGTTTCAGGAAACTGGGACAGATTAAATGAGAGTAGGAGGGAGGAGGCCTTTGTCTCAGGGGCTCCTTCGATGTTGATTTTTTTTTAGGCTAGCAGGACCACGTCATCATAGCTGCCTTTGATCAGGGCGGTGGGCCTCGTTCAGAAGGAGAAGAATGTGTTAAACATTTGTCTGAATTTAGGAAAGGCAATGCTGGTCTTGCAGAGTGAGACACAGGGGTCGCTCATAATTACCTTCCACCCCTGGGAAAACGTAGGATCCAAATGGGCAGGTTTGTTTGAAATAATGCTTCAAAAAATGGTCCAGAAACAGAGATTTCTGTCTGTTTGAGAAATAGTCTCTTTGGAGATTAAATGGACTTGAAATGGTCGATTTGTATGTGAGTCTCGGTACAATATAAATTTTACCTAAAAGTTCTCATGGAAATATGTTTAGTAACCTCATTCATTTTTAATCCATTCATCCATCTACTCATCACATTGAAATTGTGTGCCTATGAATTATGACATCACTGTGTCTAACGCCAGGAATACTATATTATACATATATACACACTATATGCTGTAATACACTATATACACTATATATATGCACTGTATAGCAATACATTCCATACTTTTCTATAAATATAGTGTGCACATAGGTATACATGTACACATATGCATACATATACACATGTGTCTACAAATACATACAAACATGCACATAACTATACACACACATACATTATTCCCAGCACGATGATGTATTTTGGTTTCTGCCTTAAAAGTGTCTAATTTTGAATTTGGGAGATAAATATGTAAAATAATAACAAAGATCTGTGTGTTGCATACAGACAGAACTACAGGAAACAGTGGAAGCAGAAATGACCGACATGGAGGTGGGAATGAGAATCACATCATCCCTCATGAAGTCCTGAAGAGTGAGCGATCTGCAGGCTCACAAGGAATGGACATCATTCCACACAAATGCAGCAGCGTGGATGAGCGTAGAGAGTTAGAGAAGCATATTGCATGGGCAAAGAACTCAGCGTGAGGAAAGAATGAAGGTGGATGGGCCACTGCTCTCTCCCCTGGAGGTCTCATGAGTTGCAGGGATTTAACCACCATCTGTGTGCTAATGACTCCCTGCCCTTCCACCCTGACCACTCTTTGAACTCCAGAGTCCTACATTCAGCCACCCACTTAGCACCTCCACTTAGATGGCTTGCAGATATTTCTAATAAAATGTTCAAACACGAGGTCTGGATTTTCGCCCATACCTGTTCCTCTCTTGGGCTTGCCTATCTCAATAAATGGCACCAAGATTCAGCCTTTTGCTCAAGCCAAACATGCAGAAGTCATTTTCTTTAAAGAGCAGTCAGTTTTCTTTAGAAAATATCAGTGTACTTACAGATCTCTCTCTTTTTGGAGTCCACTCTCAAGACAGCTACCTAGTTATCTTCAATTCTCACTTTTCCCAAAACTGCATCCTTCACTATATTCTTCTATATTCCTTACCAACCCCCTTCTCAGGCCAAAATGCTTTAAACTTCAGCTCATGCAAGAGCTGTCTTTCTCTACTGGTGGTGGAGATTTCATCTGTTGTATAAAATAAGCATGTCTTTTAGTCTCTTGGTTCTTCCAATAAACAACATTCTTTCCCCATTAGAAACTGGTATGGGATTGCAAATTCCCATAATTTAATATCTGTTAATTTCCAGAACCAAAAGCAAGGAAAAAAAAAGTCCAACCTCAGCTTGTCCTTGTTGAAGTTACATTATCTAGAGCCTTGTCATGGTCTAGCCCACAGACAAAACTTTTATGAAACCCTGGATCTCTGTAGCATATCCACAGCTTTTTCACCCTTCCTGGGGCATCCCCACAGAATCCTGTAACTCAGGGAGATATTCTTTAATTAGATCCTTCTGCTACCCTCTGAAGTATGATTCTAAACCTTTTTCTGTCCTTTAAGTCACATTGCACATGGAGTGCACAGTCCAGTCTAAATCCCTTCTTCTCAGTAAGCCATGCAGTTCCCCATAAATGTAAACATATCTATTCTCATGTCCAGGTTTATCTTCTCCTGTCTTCTGTATTCCAAGGTGGAGTCAGCCTTCCTTCTGTATGTGGTGGACTTCACCATGTGGTTTCTAGACCCATTCCTTCCCAACTCAGATACCTGCACTGACTGAAGTCAAATCTCATCTACGTCAGAGACCATGGATTCTCTATATATCTGGTCACGGTATCCATCATAATCCCTGGCATATACACATGGCAACAAAAATATTTTTGAAACCAAGTTAATTAGTTACTCCCTTGTTTGCCTACAACCTCAACCTATTCCTCTCTACTGGCTTGATCTGCTCAGCTTCCAGTTCTAAAGCAAAGCTTTCACTGATGCTGGTTTCATTCTAGCTACCATCTTATCTTTCTCCTTTCCACATTTTTTCTCAAATTTCTGCAATCTATTTCTCAACCTCACTTTTCCACCAAATCTGCCCCTGCTAATTTCTAAGTCTGGTGGATGTTTTCCATTGCAATTTTATTGACCACTTCTGATGAGTTTGTCCTTGTTTAACTACACTTTCCCCATTGTTACATCTTGACCTTTGTATATTTGACTCCCAGATATCTTAATTTTTCTCGTACCTCAGTTTCCTTGTAGGATCTCCTGCCTCCGTCCAGCTCTTGGACATTGGAGCTCTCCAGGGTTCTACCTTATCTGCTCTGACAATTTAGTCACTACCTACTCATGGTCTGTTCTCAATGACTCAGCTCCAGCCTCGATTTCTCCACTAATACCCGATGTCTCTAGCCTGTCATTCCCTGTATCTGAATGTCATACAGGCATCTCAACCTCAACATACTCCACATTGAACTCACTCCCTCCACTTACAAAGCTTGATGTTCCCAGGTATCTCTGGTCTCCGTTGAGGTTACTACTGACCAGAAGCTTGGGAGACT
Organism: Papio anubis; assembly: GCF_008728515.1. NCBI lineage: Eukaryota > Metazoa > Chordata > Mammalia > Primates > Cercopithecidae > Papio > Papio anubis. The sequence continues at coordinate 137,257,347 of NC_044996.1, forward strand.
TCCTTTTACCACTTCCTGTTCACTTCAGTTTGTTTCTAGGTCCTGCAATTATTTCAGGACCCACAGGTTTCTTGAATTTTCCAGGAACATAGTAAGAGCTCAGTAAATTGATCGTAACTCAGCTGAACGCAACTGTCTTTCCATTCAACCTGCTCTGTGCCACACTCCAGCACTACAGCTTTCTTAAGCTTTCATCTGCTATGGTCATAAATACTAAAGGGGAAGAGAGAAAGCAATGGCTTTTGGTCTCATCTTGGAACAACCAAGGTTGGACATCTTTTACAAGCCATTTGCATGTTTTAACTGTGTCCTCCAAGAGTTTGTGTTCTCACTTGGTTGGCTGTTCCAGAGGAATTATCTTTACCAGTGGGAGTTTTTAGCCAGGTGGGGAGACACTGGAATTATGGCAGTTAAATGAACACAGCAAGCAGTTAAATGAAAGAAATCTATTCGATCGGTTGATTCCCTGTGTTAAGGTCTTTTGCTAATTATCTTTTAAAACTAGGTAATACTTTAGCTGACCAATTAAGAGATATGGTAGTTAACCTATCAAAGACCACTTTATTCTAAAGACTGATTCCTCTTAGATAGATTCAGAAAAGGAATAAAATAAAAGTAAGAAAAAGAAGTCACAGTGCAAAGTACCTATAGTAACACATATTGTTTGGGTCTCAGGTGATTCCACAGAAGAGAGTGACTTTTCAACAGATTATGTAGGATACAGTTGAATGTTTGTCAGGATTTTATATCCCAATGTTGATGTATAATCTCATAAACACTAGTCTGTGACTTTTATAAGAACATTATATATTTCATCACGAACCAACTAGAAGTAAAGAATAATTACAATGTTATAGTATAAGCAAGGGAAATTACATTTTATAGGAAGGAGAGTAGTAAATGTCAGTATATAAATTACTTTTTGAATTATATTTTTCCAGGTCTGCAGGCTACTAGGTGTTTTAATGATAAACATTTCTATTCAAGTGAAGGCTGAATGTTCATGCAGTTTTATGAAAGAGTCCCTTGAAGGAAGTATGATATAGCATTGTCTTTAATGGAATGGTAGCTTGTTTCTTTGAAGACAGGAGGAATATTTTCAAGTTTGACAGGTTCCAGATGTTTTATAGTTGCCTCATGGAACTGGAATTATTTTCTGGCTCTCCAGAACAAGAATAGATGGGAGAGAAAATACTCTGAATCTCTTGATGATCTGTAAAATTAATCAAAACTTGGATATTTGAAAAATAGTGTACATATTTTATTTTCTTAATTTCTATGACTATCGAAGAGTGTAAATCAGACATCATAACTTTTTCAGAATATGGTAGATATGATATTATTCCATTTTTGCTTATTACTGAAAGTAGAGGAGACATTCTTATAAAGTCAGGGTCATACTGCTAGCATTGTAGTATGCACCTTATTCGGTTTCTACCGAATAAAATTAGTGTTGCATGTGTCAGCAACACTAATTGTTGGTGGATTTCTCTTCTTGAATCATTTTAGTAAAGCAACAATGGTTCAATCTTGATATATAAAAGTATGTTTTTACATATATAATTAAATACTAAAGTTTGCCTAGGGCTGGGCGCAGTAGCTCATGCCTGTAATCCCAGCACTTTGGGAGGCCAAGATGGGCAGATCACTTGAGGTCAAGAGTTCAAGACCAGCCTGGCCAACACGGTAAAACCCCGTGTCTACTAAAAATACAAAAATTAGCCTGGCATGGTGATGCATGCCTGTAGTCCCAGCTACTCAGTAGGCTGAGGCACGAGAATGACTTGAACCTGGGAGGCAGAGGTTGCAATGAGCTGAGATTGTGCCACTGCACTCCACTACAGCCTGGGTGACAGAGCAAGACTCCATTTTAAAAAAAAAGAAAAGAAAAGAAAAAGTTTGCCTAGGATATAAAGCAAGTAGGAAGACAAGATTGACATTGAGGTTAAACCTAGTATCTAAACATGATATCTATCTAAACATAGTATCTGTCTTAGTTATCTGGTGGTGAGTTCTCAATATTATCACAGATTATTAGAAACATAAATGGGTTTGTGAAAATCTTAGATCCTGGCTGGGCCCGGTAGCTCATGCCTGTAATCCCAGCAATTTGGGAGGCCAAGGTAGGAGGATTGCTTGAGGCCAGGAGTTGGAAACCGACCTGGGCAACATAGTGAGACTGTGTCTCTTAAAAAAAATTAGCCAGGCTTGGTGGTGCATGCCTCTAGTCCCAGCTACTTGGGAGGCTGAGGCAGGAGAATCACTTGAGCCTAGCAGTTTGAAGCTGCAGTGAGCCATGATAGTGCCATTGCACTCCAGCCTGGGAGACAGAGGGAGACCCTAACCCTTAAAACAATAAAAGCAAAAGAAAACTTAAATTCTTAATTAGTTATGTCATGAAGACTTTGGGTATAAGTAGGAGGACTCTTTAACTCCGTGACAGTGTCAAGAAAGTGATGGACTTTGGCTAGGATAACCATGAGTTTTCTATATCTGATTCCTATCTCTTCTCTTGGGTTCTAAGCTTCCTATGTTATTGGTTATACTGACTCTCAAAAAGTAGCAACCTCATAAATGATTCTGTTATCCACACATTGATTTGAACTCTTTAAGCTAAAATAGCCTAAATGCGAATTTAACAAATGTGTGTTTTTATTTTCCTTTCATCTGGTCTGTTGGATAGACAATTCATTGGTCATGCCAGTGTCAGGAAAAATTGAGTTGATGTAGATTATCTTCTGGGGTCCACAGCTTTCCTTGACTGATCTTGTCTTACCCCAGGTTGGGCGTGTTCTCTCCATCTCATCCTTCTGTCTTCCTCTCACCTGCCCAAGAATGCAAACCTCACTACTTTTATTAGAAGAGTTTCGATAACACATTGTTTATAAGCATAAAATCAATACAGCTTACCCTTTTATCTCTCAAAGGGCTATTTGGAATTCAGAAAGCAGAAATGTCTTGCATCAAAGGGCAGAATTTCTATGTATGCAACCTCTAAATTCAGTGAGATGAGAGAGAAATTTGGGGCCTAGGGAAATTTTTGGTGTCCTAATTATTAAATCATATAAATGGGTACTCTGTAAGACTCAGTACATGGTGATGGAAACAGAAGTTTGGCATGGGATGGCCCTGGGATTAAATTTCACCTTCACTCTTTGAATTATGTGAAACTGAATACAATTCTTAGTATTTTTGAGTGCTGCTTTTTTCATCTTCAGTGCACGCTAATTCCTTTCTCAGGGGTCTGCAAACTATGGCCCACAGGCCAAATCCAGCCCCCTCCTGGTTTTGTAAATAAGATTTTATTGGCACAGGGTCACATTTGTTTGCATATCATTTACATATCATGTCTGGCTGTTTGGGGAGCACAACAGTAATTGAGTAGTTGGGAGAGAGACCGGTCTGCAAAACCGAAAACATTTTCCATATGATGCACAGAACCAAAAATATTTACTATCTGGCCATTTAGGAAAAGTTTACTGGCCCCTGCTTAATTTCATAGGATGGCTCTATGAATGTAAATTAGTGTCAAAATTCACCACCCCAACCAAGCCCCTCAGGAACACACCTGGAGTCAAAAGTGAAGTTCAGTGGCATGTGCCTATACTCCTAACTACTTAGGGGGCTCAGATGGGAGGATCACTTGAGCCAGAAGTTTGAGACCAACCTGGGCAATGGTGTGAAACCCTGTTTCCAAAGAAAAAAAAATATTAAGTTTATTGCCCTTCCTGCAACATGTTTGAATCTCATGTTAAAGGTTAACTATATTGACATAAATAAAACACCCCAAATAGCCCGAGGCAAGTGAGTATTTGGTAATATATTTGGTATAAACAGCCATCAATTCATAATTTTATTTATTTCATTTCATCCAAGGAAGATTAGGATGAGCTCTGTTTTGTAGAGGACTTCTGGGTTGAGTTTGAGAAACAAATTAAAGAAGAAAAAATAACTTAAAACAAAAAATACAGGAACACAAAAGAGTGGTGTGTTTTGATTTACTCTGGAAAATCTTCACCAGGGAGAGCCTCTGAGAAGTTTTCATGGGCAAAGAAGGTTGACAGAAACAAGTAGTGCTGGTCCATTCTGAGCTAAAGCGATCAAAAGTATAGATACAAAGAAACCAAGCAGATTTGGAGAATTAGGAATGGCAAAAGAGAGAAAGATACAGCTAAATGAAAACAGAATAATAAAAAACAAACTAAAACTAGAGTCAGATCATGACTCTACACAACAACACAGTAAGAAATGACCTGCGCTAAGAATGAAATTTTGAACTGCCTGATTCAAAGATATATTTAATGCTGTTTTGATTTATAGTAGTATGTCTCTATCTCCCACTGGATATGGGATACATAGGGCTTGGAATCCTTCTTGTTCAGTTTTATGGTGTCCTAGCATTGCAACAAATATGTGTTGAAAACACTTTGAAATGGACAATAGGGGAAAAAAGTTCATGCTTTTAAATAGCAACCAATAATGAACATGTGAACATACTTTTACCTCGTCTTTCCTAAAGTGTCCTGGTTTCTTCACAAAATACCATGTCACATGGCAGCAGTTATACTCCCATGACTCGATTCTTCAGAAAACTTGTGGCCACTTTTTCAAAGAACAGAAACAGTGGCTGGTCAGACTGATGCTCTTCCACTGGGCAGGTGCCTTTGGTCAAGCTCACTGCTGGCACACCATCATGAGAGCGATTTGTCTGGTGGTATTTCAAGAGCCCCTCAGGTACAAAAACTTTATCTCTGCAACTCCTAGCTCAATGCCTGGCTCTTGGGAAGTGCTCAGAATTGCTGACAGAAAGAGCTAATTACTGAATGGGTTCTTGTACTCCATTGCCCAACCTGATGCCTTTTCATTTCATTTCATTTGCTGGATATTTTAAAGTTTCACTTTAATATCTGTCAGAATTTGGATGTCTGTCACTAATCTGAATGGCACACAGATGGGTTGCTGAGTGTTGAAGCTGAAGTTGGCATTGTCAACTGAGTAGGTGCAATTTGCTCTTTACTATTTATTTGACAAAGCTGAACCACATTTCCGTTTAGAGCCCTGCACCAAGTATGATGGATAATACTCATACTTCCATATTACATATGGGTTTTCCACGAAAACCTATCAACTGCTTCACGAAATGGTATTGTAATATTATTTTATTTTCCCCATAACTATAAAAAAACTATAATGAGAAATATTATTTATACTTATTATTTACATTGGAGCATCTTTCAAGCCTGGTGAATATATGTTACTTACCAAATTAAATACTGGGGATTACATGTAATATACTTGTAGTATTCCAGTGGATTTTGAAGGGGGGCGGTTCATTAACTTGAACATGAAAGAATATGCAGTTATACCATCTTTTACTTTAAAAAAAAGAAGACATTTAATATGACTAAATAACAGGATGAAATGAAGTACACTGGGACTAATATCAGGTTATATAATAATGATTATTATTTTTTATTATATTTTAAGTTCTGGGATACCTGTGCACAACGTGCAGGTTTGTTAACATAGGTATACATGTGCCATGGTGGTTTGCTGCACCCATCAACTCATCATCTACATTAGGTATTTCTCCTAATGTTATACCTCCCCTTGCCCCCCACCCCCAACAGGCCCTGGTGTGTGTTGTTCCCCTCTCTGTGCCCATGTGTTCTCATTGTTCAACTCCCACTTATGAGTGAGAACATGCAGTGTTTGGTTTTCTGTTCTTGTGTTAGTTTGCTGAGAATTGTGGTTTCCAGCTTCATCCATGTCCCCGCAAAGGACATGAACTCATTCTTTTATATGGCTGCTTAGTATTCCATGGTGTATATGCCACATTTTGTTTATCCAGTCTATCGTTGATGGGAATTTGGGTTGGCACCAAGTCTTTGCTATTGTGAATAGTGCTGTAATAAACATATATGTGTATGTGTTTTATAGTAGAATGATTTCAAATCCTTTGGGTATATATCCAATAATGGAATTGCTGGGTCAAATGGTATTTCTAGTTCTAGATCCTTGAGGAATCGCCACACTGTCTTCCACAATGGTTGAACTAATTTACACTCCCACCAACAGTGCAAAAGCATTCCTATTTCTCCACATCCTCTCCAGCATCTGTTGTTTCCTGACTTTTTAATGATCGCCATTCTAACTGGCATGAGATGGTATCTCATTGTGGTTTTGATTTGCATTTATCTAATGACCAGTGATGGTGAGCTTTCTTTCATATGTTTGTTGGCCGCATAAATGTCTTCTTTTGAGAAGTGTCTGTTCATATACTTTGCCCACTTTTTGATAGAGTTGTTTTTTTTTTCTTGTAAATTTGTTTGTTTCATGTAGATTCTGGATATTATTAGCCCTTTGTCAGATGGATAGATTGCAAAAATGTTCTCTCATTCTGTAGGTTGCCTGTTCACTCTGATGCTAGTTTCTTTTGCTGTGCAGAAGCTCTTTAGTTTAATTAGATCCCATTTGTCAATTTTGGCTTTTGTTGCAATTGCTTTTGGTATTTTAGTCGTGAAGTCTTTGCCCATGCCTATGTCCTGAATGGTATTGCCTAGGTTTTCTTCTAGGGTTTTTATGGTTTTAGGTCTTGCATTTAAATCTTTAATCCATCTTGAGTTAATTTTTGTATAAGGTGAAAGGAAGGGATCCAGTTTCAGTTTTCTGCATATGGCTAGCCAGTTTTCCCAACACCATTTATTAAATAGGGAATGCTTTCCCTATTGCTTTTGTCAGGTTTGTCAAAGATCAGATGGTTGTGGATGTGTGATGTTATTTCTGAAGCCTCTGTTCTTTTCCATTGGTCTATGTATCTGTTTTGGTACCAGTACCATGCTGTGTTGGTTACTGTAGCCTTGTAGTGTAGTTTGAAATCAGGTAGCATGATGCCTCCAGCTTTGTTCTTTTCGCTTAGGATTGTCTTGGCTATACGGATTCTTTTTTGGTTCCACATGAAATTTAAAGTAGTTGTTTCTAATTCTGTGAAGAAAGTCAGTGGTGGCTAGATGGGAATAGCATTGAATCTATAAATTACTTTGCGCAGTATGTCCATTTTCACAATATTGATTCTTCCTATTCATGCTCATGGAATGTTTTTCCATTTGTTTGTATCCTCTCTTATTTCCTTGAGTAGTGGTTTGTAGTTCTCCTTGAAGAGGTCCTTCACATCCCTTGTAAGTAGGATTCCTAGATATTTTATTGTCTTTGTAGCAACTGTGAATGGGAGTTCACTCATGATTTGGCTCTCTATTTGTCTGTTATTGGTGTATAGGAACGCTTGTGATTTTTGCACATTGATTTTGTATCCTGAGACGTTGCTGAAGTTGCTTATCAGCTTCAGGAGATTTTGGGCTGAGACGATTGGGTTTCCTAAATATACAATCATGTCATCTGCAAATAGAGACAATTTGACTTCCTCTCTTCCTATTTGAATACCTTTATTTCTTTTTCTTGCCTGATTGCCCTGGCCAGAACTTCCAATATTATGTTGAGTAGGAGTGGTGAGAGAAGGCATCCTTGTCTTGTGCCAGTTTTCAAAGGGAATGCTTCCAGCTTGTGCCCATTCAGTATGATATTGTCTGTGGGTTTGTCATAAATAGCTCTTATTATTTTGAGATATGTTCCATCAATACCTAGTTTATTGAGAGTTCTTAGGCATGAAGGGGTGCTGAATTTTATTGAAGGCCTTTTCTGCATCTATTGAGGTAATCATGTGTATTTTGTCATTGGTTCTCTTTATGTGATGGATTGAGTATGTTGAACCAGCCTTGCATCCCAGTAATGAAGCCAACTTGATCGTGATGGATAAACTTTCTGATGTGCTGCTGAATTTGGTTTGCCAGTATTTGATTGAGGATTTTCACATCAATGTTCATCAGGGATATTGGCCTGAAATTTTCTTTTTTTGTTGTGTCTGTGCCAGGTTTTGGTATCAGCATGATGCTGGCCTCATAAAATGGGTTAGGGAGGAGTCCCTCTTTTTCTATTGTTTGGAATAGTTTTAGAAGGAATAATACCAGCTCCTGTTTGCATCTGTGGTAAAATTCGACTATGAATCCATCTGGTCCTAGGCTTTTTTTGGTTGGTAGGCTATTATTCAGAGATTCAATTTCTTCCTGGTTTAGTCTTGGGAGGGTGTATGTGCCCAGGAATTTATCCATTTCTTCTAGATTTTCTAGTTTATTTGCGTAGAGGTGTTTATAGTATTCTCTGATGGTAGTTTGTACTTCTGTGAGATCAGTGGTCATATCCCCTTTATCATTTATTATTGTGTCTATTTGATTTTTCTCTCTTTTCTTCTTTTTTATTCTGGCTAGTGGTCTACCTATTTTGTTAATGTTTTCAAAAAACGAGCTCCTGGATTCACTGATTTTTTGAAGGGTTTTTTTGTGTCTCTATCTCCTTCAGTTCTGCTCTGATTTCAGTTATTTCTTGTCTTCTCCTGGCTTTTGAATTTGTTTGCTCTTGCTTCTCCAGTTCTTTTAATTGTGATGTTAGGGTGTCGATTTTAGATCTTCCCCGCTTTATCTTGTGGGTATTTAGTGCTATAAATTTCCCTCTAAACACTGCTTTAGTTGTGTCCCAGTGATTCTGGTACATTGTGTCTTTGTTCTCCTTGGTTTCAAAGAACTTACTTATTTCTGCCTTAATTTCGTTATTTACCCGGTAGTCATTCAGGAGCATATTGTTCAGTTTCCATGTAGTTGTATGGTTTTGAGTGGCTTTCTTAATCCTGAGTTCCAATTTGATTGCACTGTGGTCTGAGAGACTGTGTTATTATTTCCATTCTTTTGCATTTGCTGAGGAATATTTTACTTCCAATTATGTGGTCAATTTTAGAATAAGTGCTATATGGTGCTGAGAAGAATGTATATTCTGTTGATTTGTGGTGGAGAGTTCAGTAGATATCTATAGGTGCGCTTGGTCCAGAGCTGAGTTCAAGTCCTGAATGTTCCTGTTAATTTTCTGTCTTGTTGTTCTGTCTAATATTGACAATGGGGTGTTAAAACATCCCACTATTATTGTGTGGGAGTCTAAGTATCTCTATAGGTCTCTAAGAACTTGCTTAATGAATCTGGGTGCTCCTATATTGGGTGCATATATATTTAGGTTAGCTCTTCTTGTTGCGTTGAATCCTTTACCATTATATATTCCCCTTCTATGTCTCTTTTGATCTTTGTTGGGCGACAGAGCGAGACTCCATCTAAAAAAAAAAAAAATTCCTGCAGGTAGCTCTGTGCCTATCCAAATGGCCTCCCAGTTTTGCACTTGAAACCCAGGGCCCTGGTGGTGTAGGCACCTGAGGGAATCTCCTGGTCTGCGAGTTGTGAAAACAGTGGGAAAAGCATAGTATCTGAGCCAGATAGCTGTCATTCACTCATGGCTTCCCTTGGTTAGTGAAGGAAGTTCCCAGGGCTTATGCTTCCTATGTGAGGCAATGCCCCACCCTGCTTCTGCTCGCCCTCCATGGGCTGAACCCATGCCAGTCCCAATGAGATGAGCCGCATACCTCAGTTGGAAATGGAGAAATCACCCACCTTCTGTGTTGGTGTCACTGGAAGCTGCATACTGGAGCTGTTCCTATTTGGCCACCTTGCCCAGGAATCTATAATTATTTTTAACAAGTAACTTAGAATGTTGTACTTTGTTATAGAAGAACAGCTTGCGAAAACTAGAAAAGGTGGAATTCAAACACAACTCCCTTTTCAAAGACGACGACCCACTCGCCCGCTGGAAGTTGGAGCTCCCTTCTATCAGGATGGCCAACTGCAAGTTAAAGTCTACTGGAAGAAAACAGAAGGTACATAAACATTACTTACTTATTTCCTACTTGCTTTAAACAGCACAGTAATGTAGAGGTAGTTTTGAAGAAGTGAATGTCAAGCCACTGTATCGATACTAAGGCAAATGGTTGTTGAACAAAACACTTAAATAGTATAAGTCTGAATGAGTTGATAGTTATCTCACATCTGGAAATCTACAACAGTCAATTACTTAAATATTTTCATTTCAGGAATATTAGCTTGTCTTCATTTCTTTCCCAGAGGGCTGATTGGCTGATGTTATATCCAAAACACTCAAAATACTCATTATTTTGAGCTGTAATTTTTGTTATAAATTATTTATTTTTTAAAAAAAAGATCCATAATACAAATAATTTAGAAAGTAGGAGGGGAAAGTCACCTATTATCTCAGTATCATTTCCTGAAACAGCATTTTGGTGCGTTTCCTTTCAGAAATTTTCTATGCATCTGTCTTTCACTCAGTTAGGGTGTGTGTGTGTGAGTGTGTTTATAAAACACACACACATATTTCTGTGTAACATTATTTGAGCTGCTATATTGTAATGCATTTTTCATAACATTCTATAAATGCTACTCTGTATGGGTATATCTTAATATCATAATACATGTCATTATTCCAGTACAATGAAACATTTCAGTTCCTTTAGAATTTCTATTTTCTAATTAAGGCCCCAATACATTTGTCCTTAGGATAGATTCATTTCGTTTGAACATTTATCTTTAGCATAAATTCTTTTTGTTTATTTTTTTTTGTCTTTGAATATTTGTTTTTCTATTATCAAGGTGGTACTTTTAGAATTTATTCAACATAGAGTCTTTTATCTTTATCACTCTTATGCCTCTTAAAAACATAAGCAGAATAGATTGTTTCAAGAGTTAGGTTTTCAAAATTCTCCTCATTCTTCTGAAATTCACTTTTACTCAAGGTATTGATGGGCCATGTGCCATAAGCGATATTGGTGTTGGAGTGGTTCCTATTCCAGGATTTTCTTTCAAGCTGCTGAAATCCATTCTGCAAGTAAAATAATATTATTATTAACATTAATATATTTTATTTCTATAATATTAATTAAAATTAAAGTTTATTCAACATTTATTGCATTAAGATTATATTATATGTCTATATTACAATTAATTTTATAATAAATATTAAGTAAGAAAATTATTTAATCTATTATATTAATTAAAATTATCAACTTATTCATATTTTTAAAATATAACATATTTTATTAATATTAAAATTTTAAGCATAATGTAATAAAATGAAAATGTAAACATCTACTATTGAAAAAGTAAATATCTCAAGCATACAAGAGTAACCACCACCATCCTGACTTTTGAAACTCAATATTTATTTTGCCTGTATTTGAAATTTATCAGAATGGAGTCACTCAATTTCTATTTGTATTTGGCTTCTTGCCATGAGCATTTTATGAAAAACCAATGCATTATGTTGCATGAAACAATTCATTTATATTGCTGCCTGGATGTCCTTAGTATACGTCAATCTGTGTATCCTTTCAGCTGTGGATGGAGATTTACTTATTCAGATGTGGAGCTATTAAGAATAGTACGTGTGTGAATGCCCTATTAGCACATGTTGTTTGACGCATACTCTTCCATAGAGGTGGGATTCTTAGGCCGTAGAGTATGTCAAGTTTTAGAAAACATTAATAGTTTTCCAAAATGGTTGTACCAGTTTACATTCTCACCAGTAGGGCATGGTGATGGTTCCAGGTGCTCCACATTCTCTCTGCCATGTGGTATTTACCATCTTTGTAAGTTTACCCTTTCTGGTATGTTCGTAGTAATACCTCATTGCTATTTGAATTCGCACTTTTCTGGTGTCCAAGAAGTTGAGCACCTTTTTGTAAGTTTACTGACAATTGGATTTCTCTTTTTTGAAGGACTCTTTCAACTCTTTAGCTACTCTGTCCTGCAAGAATGCTTTTTATATTGTATATAAAAGTCATTTGGTGTTTGTTTATTTGTTTGTTTGTTTGTTGAGACATAGTCTTGCTGTGTTGCCCAGTCTGGGGTGCAGTGGTGTGATCTCAGCTCACTGCAACCTCTGCCTCCCAGGTTCAAGCGATTCTCCCGCCTCAGCCTCCTGAGTAGCTGGGATTATAGGCGTGTGCCACCATGCCCAGCTAATTTTTATATTTTTAGTAGCGACAGGGTTCCACCATGTTGGCCAGGCTGGTCTTGAACTCCTGACCTCAAGTGATCTGCCTGCCTTGGCCTCCCAAAGTGCTAGGATTATAGGCGTGAGCCACCACGTCCAGCCGTCATTTGTTTTCATGTAAGTATTTTCTTCCACTCTGATCCACTCTTGCATTTTTAACTTTCTTCTTAGTGGTTTTTTTTTTTTTTTTTTTTTTTTAATGGAATTTGACTCTTGTTGCCCAGGCTGGTCCACCTCCCGGGTTCGAGCAATTCTCCTGTCTTAGCCTCCAGAGTAGCTGAGATTAAAGGTGGCTGCCAGCATGCCTGGCTAATTTTTTGTATTTTCAGTAGAGATGGGGTTTCACCATGTTGACCAGGCTGGTCTTGAACTCCTGCCCTCAGGTGATCTCCCTGTCTCAGCCTCCCAAAGTGCTGGGATTGCAGGTGTGAGCCACCGCTCCCAGCCCCTAGTGGTTCTTAATTTTAGAGATAAGCAATTCATTTTGTTTCCTTTAGGTTTAGTATTCTCTGTGTCCTGGTTAGGAAATCCTTTTTCATACAAAGGTCACAAAGATATACTCCTTTCTTGTCTTCTTGTCTACTGTTTCACCTTTTGTATTAGTCCATTTTCATACTGCTATGAAGAAATACCTGAGACTGGGTAGTTTGTAAGGAAAAAGAGATTTAATGGACACACAGTTCCACATGGCTGGGGAGACCTCACAATCATGGCGGAAGGTGAAGGAGGAGCAAAGGTATACCTTACATGAGCGGTAGGCAAAAGAGCATGTGCAGGAGAACTGCACTTTATAAAACCGTCAGATCTCATGAGACTTACTCACTATCACGGGAACAACATGGGAAAACCTCGTCCCCATGATTCAGTTACCTCCCACCAGGTTCCTCACATGACACGTGGGGATTATGGGAGCTACAATTCAAGATGAGATTTGGGTAGGGGCATAGCCAAACCATATCACCTTTTATTCTTAAGCTCTTTTACCCAGAATTGATTTTTGTTGTAGAGGGTCAGTGTTTTTTTTTTTTTTCTTCTGATCTCCTTCTCTGATACATCATTATGTATTTTTCAAATGACGATTTTCCCCAAAGCTCTACAGTGCCTTATTTGCCCTAAATAATGCATATACATGCAAGTTAATTTTTGGAGTTTCTATAGAGTCTTTGGCATATTTTTCCAATGTTTTGACAATACCTTACTGTCTTAACTACCATAGATTTATAAATATTTCTAATGATAGTCCTCTAGTTTTTACTTCTTTTTCAAATTGTCTCAACTATTCTTGACCTTTTGAATGTTTATATACATATTTGAGTTAATTTTTCAATTTCCACAAAAACCTCCTGAGATATTTATAGAGATTGAATTCATCCACACATCAATGATTTTGAAGAATTGGCATCTTAAAAATACTGAGTCTTCCAATCTACAAACATGATATGTCACTGTATTCAGTTTTAAAATTTTTCTCTCAACAATGTTTTATAATATATTGGATAGAGAGTATGACACTTTTTAATATGCTTTTTCCAAGATATTTGTTTTTATTTTTATCCTATTATAGATGGCATACTTTTTCCTCAATTTTACTTTCTGATTTTTATTGTTGGTATATTATAAATGTTTTATATTCATATATTATTGACTGTGAATCCAGCAATATTGTTTTAGTACTTTGTTAATTATAACATTTTCTCTGATGATTTGTTTGCATTTTTTCTACAAAAACCATCATCTAGTTTGTAAATAATGAGAATTTTATATTTTCCTTTCCATATCTTTGACGTTTTAGTTTTCCCTTGCCTTAAAACTGGCTGAGAGTTTCAGTACAATGGTGACTAAAAGTGATAATATTAGGCATGATGTTTAAGTGATCTTTAGGGTTTTTGAAGACATCCCTGGTCAGATTAATACAATCCTCTACTCTTCTTACTTGCAAAGTTTTTGTGGTTAATTGATACTGATTTTTACCTAATATTCGTACTTCATCTAGTGACATGATCATACATTTTTCTTCTTTATTCTATTAAAACATGATAAACTAGAGGAAGCATTATAGATCACCTCCTAGGTCTGTTGTGAGGAATAAATGAGATTACACATCCAGATTGGTTGGACCGGTGGCTGACACAAAGGAGACACCTTAGGTGTTTCAGTGTGAGGATTCTTACGGCACTGCTTGTAGTGCAGAGAGAAGACAGGATGTCAGAACAGAGGTAAAGAGCCTCTGAGCCCAGCCTTGTAAGGCTTGGTGTTGCTTTAGGACTGACTCTCAATGTTTTCTCCTTTGTGAACAACAAAGAGCAGTGCTTTAAAACATGATTTAGTTGTCCAGTTTGCAATACAAGTGCTATAAAACTTAAGCATCTTTTTAAATTTGGCAGAAGAAAAGGGATTCACCTTCACTGCACTGTATCAGCAAGCAGTAGTATGACCACTATTGCCATACAATAATGATTTCAGTGCATGACAAATAGGAAACATGGTTGTTGGCATAGATACGTACACATATACACACATACACGCATATATACACACATATTACTTTAAATAACTCAAAGTTAGAAATAAATGTGAAGAATATCAGTGGTTTTCTCAAATACTGAAATCTTTAAAGAAACCATAAGCAGAGAATTGTATCAATATTTATTAATCAATATTAGAGTCCATAGTGTTATCCAATTTATGATGCATGAAATTGTGGACTTGACGATAAAGAGACAAGATCCAAAGGCAAGGAGTGACCTTGATTTGGGTTCCAAAAGTGATGCTGACTTGATTGATGTTTAGTGACTTGGACCCTGGGCCACAAAGGAGAAGCTGGGAGTGATGAGCTCCTGTGACGGAGATACACTAGCCTCTATTTGTCAGTAATGACTTGTTTCACGAATCGAAATGCCTCGCAGTCAGTTAGTGTTCAAACTGTTTTCTTCATACCCATTTCCAGCCTCTGAGCTCTGTCAACCTCCAGGAATGCTTCCTACTGCAGACCAATGTGAAGCCATCATCTAATAAGTACACATCCATGCTGGCCAGAGAACATTCTTTGTGGCTGGCCAAAACCTTGATTCCAAAGATACAACTGATGTGAAATATATTTCTAAAAGAGAATGTTCTGTGCAGTGGCCGTCAACAGTTGACACTGTAGCCTTCAGTCAAAACTATTGTGGTTACAGTGTTAATGCTTACTCAAGAGGCAGAGATTCATTCTACATCTTTAGTGACATGTCAGGATTTGTTCTGTGGATTTTTTTGTAGACCACGCATCTGTTTCTTGCCGTTTCAACTCATGCCCTCTCTACGTATTCACGCTAAAAATTTCTTTGAAGTAACAGGAAGTTCTTGAAAACACTTGGTATGGATTCCCTTTAAAAGAAGGGCAAAAATATGGAATTTGGCATTTTGCTTTTACCTTGTTTAGGAAGATCCTCCCAAAGAGTTTGGAATCTAAAAGGAACATTGTATAAAAATATCTAGACAGAATACTTATGACTCTACTGAGTACACCAAGCCCTTTACCAAAATAATAAGGTGTAAAAACAAATAGAGTTTCATTTTCCTACACAAATCCTGTGTCTGACAGCTGGTGGCAGAATCTTTTCATTTTCAATTAAAGTGACAAAGGAAATATAGAAAAAAAAGAAAGGGAAGAAAGGTCTGATAGTTCTTTTAAGTTGATCCTTTAGATATATAGTAAACATTGCAAACAGTAATAAGAGTCTTTAGATGAGTATTTTAATACATCCAAAAATGGTATGTTCAACTTTCATTTGAAAATGTGAAGTTTTAAAACTTTGAATTGACCAGGCACGGTAGCTCACGCCTGTAATCCCAGCACTCTGGGAGGCCGAGGCGGGTGGATCACAAGGTTAGGAGCTCGAGACCAGTCTGGCTAATATGGTGAAACCCCGTCTCTACTAAAAATACAAATATTAGCCAGGCATGGGGGTGCGTGCCTATAGTCCCAGCTACTTGGGAGGCCAAGGCAGGAGAATCTCTTGAACCTGGGAGGCGGAGGTTGCAGTGAGCCAAGATTGCGCCACTGACTCCAGCCTGAGTGACAAAGCGAGACTCCATAAAAAAAACAAAACAAAACAAAAAAAACCTTTGAATTAACTTAGATATATCAATGAATGCATTTCTATTTACTTTTTGTCTTCTTTTGCAAATGGACACAAATTACCGACTTTATGCCAGGCTCTGTGCCATGTGATGGGAATACAATAATGGATAACGGATATTTCCTACCTTTAAGGAACCTGCAGTTCTGAGGCTTAGGCAGATAGGCAGTTGCCACATAATAAGACATTATTCTTCACAGCAGTCTGGATAAACAGCTGAAGTAGTTGAGAGCAGAGAGATTTTGATGTTGTGTGCAGAGGAATTTTCACAGAGGAGGTAAAGTTTAAGGTACATTTTAAAGGCTGGATTACTTTTTTTGGCCAGGGAAGATGAACACTTCTGACCCAGGAAATGAAGAGGTGCAGCTGGGAGAAAGATCAGGAATGTCAAGTATTGGTGAGGCTGAGGAAGTGACTGTGTGAGGCTGGAGAGACAGATCAATGTCGAGTGATGGAGAAGCTTATATGTTATGCCAGGAAGCATGGATTTTGTTCTATGTGGAGGAAAGGAATGTGAAGTAGCAGGGGAAGGTCTGAGTAGGACTTGGAGATGTTAGCAAAAGCAAGCGTGCAAGGAGAATGGATTGGGAAAGTTCAGAGAGAGCATGTCGTTTAATTTCAGTAGCCAAGACGAGAAATAATCAGATCGTGAATTAAGGACAGCAGTAGTAGGAGGAAGGTTGGCGAGTTACGTAAGAGTATTACACAAGTGTCCACATAATTTATTGTCTGAAGTGGGATTTATTTGAGAATAAAAGGAGGCATTTGTAAACATTATTCCCCACCAACAGACATAGACTGTAGGAGAGCCAGGATGTATGGCCACTTGGATATTAAGACCTGGCTGAAGGGAAAAAGAGAAATGGATCTAAATGGAGTGTTTACCTTCTAGCTTGAATGACTAACAGTACTTCAATTAACAAAGATTGTGAGCAGTAGAATTATGATGTTTCCTAGGATATGTCTCCATGCTATGGAGAATTTGGTTTTGGTGTGTTGAATTTGAGATAACTGCATGATAGCCAGAAAATGTTATAGGCAGTCAGAAATACATACTTGTAGCTCAGGAGGTAGCTGTGTGATAGTATTGTGGATTTGACTGGAGCTATGGTCAATCCACTGCCTATACTGTGAGGGGATCTGCAAATGTTGGTTGATTTCCATTGGATCACACACCCACTCACTATCAGGAGCTGAGAACAGCTCATGCTCTAATTAGAGTTTCATATTTTTCCAAAAAGTCCTTTTTCTTAAGTTTTATCCATTCCAATGTCCCTTGCTATTTTAAATTTGAAAGCCAAATGTACATATAAATTGTAGCAGAGCTCATGATGTTGGACACATGATAGAAGGGAGTGGCAGAAAGCTTTGGAAAGTCCAAAGAACAACGAAGAGGAAAGTATGTTTCAAACTTATTCCACATTTTCCCTCCTTCCAGAAACCTTTTATGTACTCACCACATGATCTACAGAATCCCGAACCAAAGTTTCCCCAGACGTTCATAAAACATGTTCTTATTCGTAATTATCACACATGTAGGAAAGGAGACCTTTGAAATGGACTCAGTATTACTAGCATAGGAGCTCTGTATGGAATGTGAATATCAGCACCGTTTCTGTCATGGGAAAGGACACTTTGGCTGGATTTTCTGGATTTTTTGACTTTGTAAAATGAGAAATTGTCTGCTCTGTATGAAACTCAATAGACCCATCTAAAGTGGTTTCAAACTCCTTGACAAGTAGCTGAATATTTTTGAATTATAATTTATTTCCAATTGTGGACACACTGAGTTGAAAACCTAAAAGGACTTAATGCTTTTGGCAAATAAGGGAAGAAAAGAATCTTGTTCATTAATGAAAACTCCATTATAAACAGAAATGGGTTCTTACGTCACATTGCTAAAAGTGATGGTGGGCAAAATATTGCTTTTGGACTTGGAGTTAGGGACCTAAAAGCCCAAATCTATTCATTTCCCTCAACATTTTTCAGTGACAGTTTCAGTTATTAGGATGTAGCATGTAGTTTCATAGATAAATGAATTAAACGTCAAATATTAGCTTTCTTTACTTAATACACATAGTAGTTGGGTTGTAATAGTGAATGCTCTGGGAGAAAATAAATATTTTCAACATTGCATTTATAGAACAAACTATTTTAAAACAATTTCACTTAGCTAATTTTGTTAATAATTTTATTACTCCATTGATATTAGTTCAGTTTTACTGTGTAATAATAGAATAAACAATTGTTTTAGGCTTTCTGACCTTCCTTCTTTCCTTCCTTCCTTCCTTCCTTCCTTCCTTCGTTCCTTCGTTCCTTCCTTCCTTCCTTTTTTCCTTCCTTCCTTCCTTCCTTTCCTTCCTCTCTCCCTCCCTCCCTCTCTCCTTCTTCTCTTTTCTTTCTTTCTCCTTTTTCCTTTCCTTTCCTTTCCTTTCCTTTCCTTTCCTTTCCTTTCCTTTCCTTCTTTCTTTCTT